>NC_057861.1:201528763-201895013 GCF_019393635.1 Dromiciops gliroides | reverse complement strand
GTTAAAATTTCCAACCTAACCCTGCTTGCACCTTTTCCTGTCTAAGACTCGTCTCATCATTTACCACCATAGGCACAACTAGATATTTTAAGAAGCAGATATTTAAGGGATAAAAATAATCAAATATAGTACAAATTTCATATACAAGGAAAACCCATAGAAAAAGAATCCAGTATCTAAGAGCTACTGGTATAGAATTTGAATAACCAAGGACTCCCATAAATGTCAGAATGGGGAATAATTTGGAGAGGTTTTGCTTCAACTAATTGTAGCTTTAATATACCCTTTCTCTCCATGACTTCTGAATCCCAATCATGAATACTTTTCCCAGATGTAATTTAATTCTGCCAAAAAAATTATTAATTACTCCTATTAACAAGGGTCACTCTTCTAGGTTCCAGGGAAATAAAGACAAAAATGAAAAATAGTTCCTGCTTCAAAGAGCTTACCTTCTACTTGGGAACATATGTACAGAGAAGTAAATAACAATTGATTTCAGTTGGCAGAGAGCCCTAAAAACTAGGAAGACCAACAAAATATTTCTTGCCAACTTCATGTTGATCATCTCATGCTATTTGTCCAAAAGCATCTCAAACTCATCATCTTCCAAATAGAACTCATGATCTTTCCCCCTCAAACTCTCTCCCCTACTGAATTATCCTATTGCTATTGCGGACACCACCATCCTTTCAGCTACCCAGTTCCAAACTCTTTTATTCTCAGCTCCCATTCTCACTGACCCACATATCCAGTCCATTGCCAAATATTGTCTTTTCTATCTTCACAGCAGCTATCATATATATCTCTTTCTCTCTACTCATATAACCACTACACAAGTTCAGATCCTTATCACCTCCCATCTGAACTATTTCCACAGATTTTTATTGGTCTCTGTCTCAAATCTCTCCCCACTCTAATTGATCACCCATTCTTCTCCCAAGTTATTTTTTCAATAGGATTAATCCGACTGTGACATAGCAGCATTTCAATGAGTTCTAGATGCCTAATTGACTCAAAGACAAAATATAGAATACATTATATATGGACATTTAAAGCCTTTCACATCCTTGCCTCCTATTTTCTAGCCTTCTTGCCTCTTGCCACCCTCAATGAGTTATGTTAGCCAAGAATAATGATTTACTGGTAGTTCATCAAACTGTGAAGTAAAGAAATGTAGGTATTCTAAGAGATGAAGATATGATAACACTGTATTTCAGGCATCAGAAAAATGTGCACAAAGGTACAGGAGTAGAAGATAAAAAGTAGTAGGTCCATTTAGCTGAAATGTAAAGCATATGAAGGTGAGAGGGCTGTGGAAGGTAAAATATGCCTGTTATGGGAGACTGGAGCCAGATTGCTAAGGGCTTTGATAACAAAAAAGTTTGTATTATGTAGTAGAAGTGACTGGGAGACAATGATAGTTTTCAAACAGGATGGAGAGGAAGGAAACAAGTATTTATTAAGTTCTTACTGTATGAAAAGTGCTATATTAAGCCCTCTACACATATTGTGTCATTTGAGGCTCATGATGAACCTGTGAAGTAGGTGTTATTTTAATATTCATCTTACAATTAAGGAAAGTGAGGCAGTTAGAGGTTAAGTGACATAACCAGGATCATACAACTAATAAGCATTTGAGATATGATTTGAACTAAGGTCTTGACTTCAGGTTCTGAATCATTAGGCTGTCAAATCTGTGCTTTTAAGAATGATTACTATGGATGTTTTGAGGATGCTCAAATTGAAAGGAAAGAGACTAGAAGGAGGGAAACCAATAAAGAAGTTATTGACATATTCCAAAGAAGAGGTAAATAAAGGCATGAACTAGAGTAGTATCCATCCAACTGGATGTAGGGGTATGGAAGCATTGACATTGATGAAATTTGTCTTGAAGTATGGCAGTAAATGTCAATCATATCTACTTCTTAGTATTATATTTTGCCCCCAGATTCTTGGGCAAATCAGTTGTTGCTTCCTTTTATAGATGTGTATTTTGGGAAGAATCATTAACTATTCTAACTTTAGCGCAGTGTAGGCCAAACAAAGATTCAGTTTTCCTGATGACTGTGCATGTTTTCCTATTGGAAGATATAGAAAGTGTTCTTAATCATGACCAGGAAACTGTATAGCTCTGCAGGCTTTCCATTAACATCACCATGACGGGAAATATGCTCTTCTCTTAACCTGCCTCTTGCATGCAATAAAGCTCACACCAAGAATTCCCCATATGAGGCCAAGAACTCTGAGCACTAAGACATTTAAATGACTCGTATATAATAAATTTGCCAAGGAAATTGCCCTTGATCATGACAACCATCTCAAGATAACTCAAGCAGAGGGTGATTCATATAAGCCCACGTTAATTTTTAATAGGGTGATTAACATCTAGCTTGAATCATAATGAAATACTTTTCATGTTATGTACAATTTTCATAAGTAGAGGAAAAGTTTCATTGAACAAATGACATTTCAGTGGTTGCCTCTTATTGTTCACAGTGGCAGAGTTTCAGGAGAAGGCTACCACATCAAAGCTTTAGACTGGGTTCTGCTTAGAGATTTTTAAAGCTGCAAAATGCAAAGTACCATTTTTAACATTTGGCAAGTTGCCAAACCACCCATATGTCAGCTAAACTACTTTTATCACTGTGAAAAGAAGGCAAACGATCATGTTGACAACAAGGCAAGCATCATAAAGCCACACTAGACCTAAGCCTATAAGCCTGCAATATCCCAGCAGATTCCTTAGAGACACTAAAGCCTTTGGTTAAAGAGTTTTGCAAACAGAAGAAAATGGGAAATAAATTTCAAGAGACACAAAAACATTGGGTGCTAGCAATTGGAAAAGATGTAATGCGAAATTGAAGCTGGCAGCATATTTATTTAAACAAGCTTCCTGTAAATGGACCCAGCCATCAACAATACCTGAAAATCAGATCCAACCAAGACATGTGTGGCTTCTTTTGTCGTTAGACAGCTGCATCTGCTGCTTTGTGCAGGTGGTGTGGTAGGTAGTGACAAATCATTTGTACTAAGTGTTTCAATGGTGGAAAAAACACACAACTGTATTACATATACTAAAAATAAGAGTTTGTAATCATCCCTCTAATTTTCATATATTTCTGTAGTCTAGATAAAATCTGAATTCCACATCATAGCCTAAAGGAAGTAGTATGGATTGGTGAGTCAAGAGACAGAAAACAAGAATTCTAAGACAAACTCTGTTACCTCTTAAGGAAAGAAAAAAAATTATTCAACACAATTTAGAATTGGAAAGAAAAAAAATGTAAAGTAATTAGAACAAAGTATTTGATTCAAGGATGTTCTAAAATGCTTCATTTTGTTCAGGAAGTCCATTTCCTTTTGTTTTGCTTAATGTAGGGACAGGCCAGCAGATTTATATCTAAGCCGTCATTGATGTGTACTTTTTGGAGGGGCATGCTCACTTCCTATTGAGGTCATTTTATTCTGGCTATGGGTATGCAAATTCTTATAGATCTTTTCATTGACAGATTTTAGGACATCAAAATAATTTTATGAATTTGAATATATAAAATAGTCTTCAAAGTCTTTTTAGGATTCTGAGAATCTTGTAATCACAGTCAAGGGTAAACATTCCTAGGTGGCACTGTTGGTTTGTTAGGTAGCATAGATTGATTTTTAATCTTTTTCCTTCAACAGAGGAAAATTTGATATCTCCATAACTCCCCATATCAGCATTTATTTCTTTATTTAAAAATGTTCCTTGCTTTTGCATCACAGTATTTTCCATATGTACTTTCCCCATCAGCCTCACACAGACAAACAAAATTAGGCAAAAGCAACCAACACAGCAATGCCACTGAAAGTAAATTCAATATTATATACCTATTGTGCTCTATTTCTCTCATGGTAAATGTCATCTTTTCTTCATGGCCAATCATTGCAACTATTCGAAGTTTAACTATGTTTTAATGTATTTTACAGTTTCATTGTGTTCATTGTTTTCATGGTTCTATTTATGTCATTCTCTATTGATGCAAACAATTCTTCACATTTCTCTGAATTTTTACAATCATTTTTTAATTATCATTCATATATATGTATATATATATTTGCATAGGCACAGATATATACATATATACATATAGGGAGAGTTGGAAGTTATTCTTAGAAGGGAGGTGCTAACATTAAAGACTAAGAAAGGTTTCAGTAGGTAGGACTTTAAATGACACTCCAAAGAAGTCAGAGAAGTCAGGAGGTAAAATAAATGATTGCAATTATTCTAGCCCATGGGGGACAGGCAATGAAAATTCAGAGTTAGTAGATGGAGTATCTTGGAGACATGGAGAAATAGGAAAGAAACCAGTGTCACTGAATTATAGTCACTGTCTTGTAGAGTATGTGGAAGGTAGTAAGGCATAAGAAGACTAGAACTATGGGAAGGGATTAAGTTATAAAGTGTTTTAAAAACTAAAGATAAAATTTTATATCCTATTTTGGAGGCAATAGAGATCTGTTGAATAGGAAAAACATTGGATGGGTGAGTGATGTGGTCAGAAATGTATTTTTGGAAGTGGGAGATGAACTGAATTGGATAATAATGTAGCAGGGAAATTAGGAAGAAGGGAGAGTTTGGGGGAAGCTGGAGTACAGTTTTTGGACATGTGGTGTTTAAAATGTCTATAGTACATCCAGTTATAAAAGTCCAATAAGCAAGTAGTTGGAGATGAGACATTCCACATCAGTAGCAATATTAGAGCTGAAAAAAAATACATGTAAGAATTATCTGCATAGAGATGATAATTGAATACATGGGAGCTCATGATATCACCAAGTGAAATAACATAGAGGCAGAGGGGAAAATGACCAAGGACTGAGCCTTGTGAGACACCTATGGTTAGTGAGGAAGGCCTGAATGAAGATGGAGCAAAGAAGATGAAGAAGGAGCAGCTAGGTAGTTAGGAGAAGAACCATGAGACAGAAGTACAAAAGAAGAGAATCTCAAGGAGTCAAGAATGCTCAACATTTTAAAGGATGCGGAGGGATCAAGAAGGATGAAGATTATGTAATGGCCATTAGATCTGTCAATTAAGAGGTCATAAGTAACTTTGTAGAGAATACATTTAGTCTCTTGATGAGGTCATAAACCATACTGCAAAGAGAAAAATGCTCTGTTACCAACTTCTTAATATAGATGGAGATTTCTGAAAGTGGGGAGGGCAAGGAAATAGAATTTCCTTTCTTTTTCTTCCAAACATAGTAGGTATTTTAGCTATAAGATGTGCTGTTCCTTTTTTCAGTTTTTCATCACTGAACTGCTCCATATGAAAAAAAATCCTGAAAAGAAGCATTTTAAAAAACTCATTAAAATGCTATAAAATATTTTAATATTAGGGAACATGTATATATAGTATTTTAAAGTTTTAAAAATCATTTTACATATATTATCTAATTTTTAATCATCCATTCACATATAGCACCCAATTCAGAACTTAGTAGTAGTTATCTATAAGCCCCCATCATTTTCATTACTTTCTTAAACAGTTCTGTAGCTGGATTATCTCCTTTTTCTCCACTGCAACTCCTGCTTCACATTAGGGAAATTCAGTATAGTATTCTTCCCTTTTTTCAGTATAGTATTGATGTCCCCTCAATTGCCTTAAATTAATAACTCTTTTTTTTTCAAAATTCCAGGTTCCTACTTCTTTATTCAACATCAGATTGTATAAGTCTGATCATATCCTTGATCTTGCTATAACACCCAATAATTTTTAAAATATCAACAATTCCAACATCCATTAATCAGATCATAATCTTTTACTATTCCACTTTTCTCTATACATTACTCCTCTCTGTGGTAAATAATGGAATTTGGCAGACTGATTGGGATGGGCTACACCTGTCCTGTCCTGAGTGATGTATGCTTCTGATGTCAGCAGGAGAAACCACTCTCCACAGGCAGTTTGAAGGACCTCTCCTTTTGGGGGAAGGAGAGTAAACACTCACTGAGGGGGCACTCAGTCTCTTTCTGGAGTCACTTTCTTTCCAGTGGTGGGAACTACAGGAGCGGGCAGAAAGAGTTTTTTCCTGGCAGTTTGTTCTGTGGGCCTGACTGCAAAGCTGTTTCCCAGTGAAGCTGTGTACCCCAGGGGCTGAATTAACATACAAGCCCTGCTCTTTTGAATTAGCCAAACTGGGAGTGAGTTTGGGGATTGTATAGACTTAGGTAAGAGTTAGAGGGATTATCCATTTTTCTTTTTCCCTATTCCCTTGTCTTTGATTTTATTAATTTCTCCTTGGCTGTTTATTTTATTTCTATTAATAAAACCTGATTCATTTATGGTAAAGAGGCTGTTAGGTACCTTTCTTATTGGCCTGGGAGAAATATCTAAAAAGGCAGTTTGGAGGGGAGGGAGCTTTGGGCCTAGAGGTCCCTCATTATTTCCAGGACCCCAATATTATGGGGAACCACTCAATTAACTCTCCCTATATAAAATTTGGCCCCAACATCTCAAAGTTGTTATTTGCTCTTACTATGACCTCCAATCATTCTTATATGAAGTGAGACAATATTTGTAAGAAAGGGATCAGCAGGAGATAGAGCCAAGATGATGCAGAGAAACCA
This sequence comes from Dromiciops gliroides, assembly GCF_019393635.1. Lineage (NCBI taxonomy): Eukaryota > Metazoa > Chordata > Mammalia > Microbiotheria > Microbiotheriidae > Dromiciops > Dromiciops gliroides. The sequence goes on along the minus strand of NC_057861.1, from coordinate 201,888,409 downwards.
GAAAGTTGACTAAATTCTCCCAAATATCCCTCAGAAATATTAAATTAAGCCTCTAAATGGATTCTGGAGGTGCAGAACCTACAAAAACTAGAGTGAAGCAATCTTCTGGCTTAAGGTAACCTAGAAGGACTTCATGAAAGGTCTAGGAAAAAAGAGCATAGCTCAGTGCAGAGAGTGTCTGGGCAAGCCAATGGAAGGCTCGTAGTTACATCACAGATCAGCTTCTGAGGACCCTTGATCTTACATGAGCAAGCTAGTGGCATAGCAGGTCAGTTGTGAGCCCTCCAAATTCAATGGAGAAAGCAATCTGTGAGCTTGGATGTCCACTACAGAACAGGCATAATTAGGCTGGGCCATATTAGTGCAGTGAGCAATCTGCCAGCCACTGAGGCCTCAGAGCAGAAAGCCAGCAAATAAATAAGCCCCTGGCCCCCAGCAAAAGCAGCTTGGGACAGTACACACAATACCCCAGGAGCAGAGCTCAATTTTAAAAGGCATGAAGTAGGCTATATATATAATATGAATAAGAAAAAAAAAAAAGAACCGTCACCCTAGAAAACTACTAGGGTGACAGGGAAAACCAAAACACAAACTCAAAAGAGGACAAAAAGGTCAAAATTAATACATTAGAAGCTTCAAAAGGGAAAAGGAATTGATCTCAAGGCCAAAAAGCCCTTTTGGAAGAAAGGATTTTATAAACCAAATACAAGAAGGAGAAGAAAAATTTAGGAAAAGATATGAGAGTTAAGCAGGAGTCTATAGCTTGGAAAAAGGACAAAAAACTGACCAAGGAAAATAATTCATCAAAAAATGCAATTGGCCAAAGGGGAAAGGAGGTACAAAAGATGACTGGGGAACATAATTCATTAAGAATCAGAACTGGCTAGATGGAAGTTCAATGAGACATCAGGAAAAAGTAAAGCAGAATCAAAAGAATTGTAAAATTAGAAGAAAACATAAAATATGTCTTCAGAAAACAACAGACCTGGAAAATAGATACAGAAGGAACAATTTAAGAATTATTGGACTACCTGAGGGCTATGAACAAAAAATGAGCCTAGACAGCATATTTCACAACATTGTCAAGAAGAACTGTCCCCCAAAATCTTAGAATTAGAAGAAAATAATAGTCATTGAAAGAATCCAACAGTTACCTCCTAAAAGAGACCCCAAAAGGAAAACTCCAAGGAATATCATAGTCAAATTCTAGAATTATCTGGTAAAGCAGAAAATACTGCAAACAGCCAGAAGAAAATAATTTAAATGTCATTAAGTAATAATCAGGGAAGATGGCAGAGAGGAAGCAGCAAGCTGTCTGAGCTCTCCTTCTGTTCCCTCAAAATGAACATTAAATCAAGCCTCTGGATGGATTCTGAAACTACAGAACCTGCAAAGAGAAAGAGAGACACAGTCCTCTAACCAGAGAAAATTTAGAAGACTTCACCAAAAGGTTGGTCTGACTCGGGCAAAAGGGAGGCCCAGCGCAGGGCAGCAACCCAGCGCTGAGGGGGTCGGGGCAAGTCAGCAGGAGCTGCGGGCGACATCTGAACAACTGAGGCTCCCGGAACCTGGTTCAAAAATGTGGTGGCCAAGAAGGATAGTAGAAAAACCTACCTGCACCGGCCGAGAGGGCCACAAACGGGTCAGGCGGAATCAGACGCCGGGGTCTGGTGCCTGGCTGGCTGAGCACAATCAGACAGGAAGTGCAGGGCAGGAGATCTCCACACACCATAAAGGTCTCAGAGTAAAAGCCCAGTCACACAGCACTTATACCCCTGCACAAGAAGCCCAAAACAGGGACCCTGGTGCCCCCAGAGCAGACCTTAACTTAAAGAATAAATAAATAAGCTGCAATAATGAGTAAGAAGCAAAAAAGAGCCCTCTCCATTGAGAGCTTCTGTATCAATAGGGAAGAAGCCAACACAAACTCAGATGAGGACAATAGCCTCAAATTGTCTACATCTGAAGCCTCACAAGGGAAGGTGAATTGGTCCCAAGAACAAAAAGCCTTCCTGGAAGAGCTCAAAAAGGATTTTAAAAATCAATTGCAAGAGGTAGAAGAAAAAATGGGGAGAGAAATGAAAGCAAAACAAAAAAACTATGAAAAAAGAATCAGCAGCTTGGAAAAGGAAGCTGAAGAAAACAAAGCCTTAAAAAATTCATTTGGCCAAATGGATAAAAAGCTGCATAATCTCACTGAAGAAAACACTGCCTTAAAAAATTCACTTAGCCAAATGGAAAAAAAGGTGCATAATCTCACTGAAGAAAACAATGCCTTAAAAATTAAAGTGGGACAGTTGGAAGATAAGGAATCCATGAGACACCAGGAATCCGTCAAGCAGAATAAAAAAAATGAAAAAATAGAAAAAAATGTGAAATACCTCATTGGAAAGACAACTGATCTGGAAAACAGATCGAGGAGAGACAATTTGAGGATCATTGGACTGCCTGAAAGCCATGACCAGAAAAAGAATCTAGACACCATATTCCAGGAAATTATTAAGGAGAACTGCCCTGATATCATAGAATCAGAGGATAAAATCATCATTGAAAGAATCTACCGATCACCTCCTGAAAGAGACCCCAAAAGGAAAACTCCAAGGAATATTGTAGCCAAATTCCAGAATTATCAGGTGAAGAAGAAAATACTCCAAGCAGCCAGAAAGAAGCAATTTAAATATCATGGAGCCACAGTCAGGATTGCTCAGGACCTGGCAGCTTCAACATTAAAGGACCTCAAGGCTTGGAATATGATATTCCGGAAGGCAAAGGAGCTTGGATTGCAGCCGAGAAACTATTACCCAGCAAAAATGTGCATTTTCTTTCAGGGGAAAAGATGGACATTTAATGACATTGGGGATTTTCAATCTTTCCTGGTGAAAAGACCAGAACTGAATAGAAAATTTGATCTCAACATACAAGACTCAAGAGAAGTTTAAAAAGGTAAACAGAGGGGAAAAAAAAGTTACCCTATTAGGTTAAACTGTTTATATCCCTACACAGGAAGATAATACTCATAACTCTTAAGAACTGTAAATGTATTTGGGCAGAGAGAAGGACTTTATATAGAGGGTATAAATATAAATTGTCTTTGATGTGATGATACAAAAGAAATAAGGGCTTAAAAAGGGAGTCTATGGGGAGGAGAGGAAAGGGGAGGTGGAGTGGGATGAATTATATCATATGAAGAGGTGGAAAAAAACCTATTACAATAGCGGGAAAGAAAGGAGGCGGGAATATTGTTTCAACCCTATTCTCATTAGATTTGACTCAAAGAGGGAATAACATATACGTTCATTGGGATAAAGAAACTTAACTCATTCTTTAGGGAAACAAAAGGGGAAGGGAAAGGGGGGGACTGATAGAAGGGAGGACAAAAGCAAGGGAGAAAAGGGTAAAGAAAAGAGAGGGGGGTAATAAAAAGTGAGGGCAGATGGGGGGAGGCAGGGGTAAAAAGTAAAATGTCAGTGAGGAGGAATAGGGTGAAAGAAGGGGGAAAAGTACAAAGGGGGTAAATAGAATGGAGGGGAATAGACAGTCAGTAATAATAACTGTGAATGTGAATGGGATGAACTCTGCTATAAAACGGAAGTGAATTGCAGAGTGGATTAAAAACCAGAACCCTACAATATGCTGTTTACAAGAAACACGTTTGAAGCAGAGAGATACACACCGAGTAAAGGTAAAAGGCTGGAGCAGAATATATTATGCCTCAGCTAAAGTAAAAAAGGTAGGGGTAGCAATCCTTATCTCAGACAAAGTGCAGGCAAAAATAGATCTCATTAAAAGAGATAAGGAAGAAAATTACATCTTACTTAAAGGTACTATAGATAATGAAGTAATATCAATATTAAATATGTATGTGCCAAGTGGTATAGCATCCAAGTTCTTAGAGGAGAAGTTAAATGAGTTACAAGAGGAATTAGACAGTAATACTATACTAGTGGGGGATCTGAATCTCCCCCTCTCAGAATTAGATAAATCTAGCCAAAAAATAAATAAGAAAGAAGTGAAAGAGGTGAATAGATTACTAGAAAAGTTAGACATGATAGATGTCTGGAGAAAATTGAATAGGGATAGAAAGGAATATACCTTTTTCTCAGCAGTACATGGCACATTTTCAAAAATTGACCATGTATTAGGGAACAAAAACATCATAGTCAAATGTAGAAAGGCAGAAAGAGTAAATGCATCCTTCTCAGATCATGATGCAATAAAAATTACATGTAAGAAAGAGCCAGGGAAAAGTAGAATGAAAATCAATTGGAAACTAAATAATTTCATTCTAAAGAATGAATGGGCCAAACAAGAAATCATAGAAACAATCAATAACTTTATCCAAGAGAATGACAATAATGAGGCAACATACCAAAATCTATGGGATGCAGCCAAAGCAGTGCTTAGGGGAAAATTTATAGCTCTAAATGCTTACATGAATAAGAAAGAGAAAGAGGAGATTAATGGATTGGGCATGCAACTTAAAAAGCTAGAAAAAGAACAAATTAGAAATCCCCAATTAGACACTAAATTAGAGATCCTGAAAATTAAAGGAGAAATTAATAAGATTGAAAGCAAAAAAAACTATAGAATTAATCAATAAAACTAAGAGCTGGTTTTATGAAAAAACCAATAAAATAGATAAAATATTGGTTAATTTGATTAAAAAAAGAAAGAAGAAAACCAAATTACCAGTATCAAAAATGAAAAGGGTGATGTTACCACCAAAGAAGTGGAAATTAAAGCAATAATTAGGAAATATTTTACCCAACTGTATGCCAATAAATTTGACAATCTAAATGAAATGGATGAATATTTACAAAAATACAAACTGCCCAGGTTAACTGAAGAGGAAATAAAATCCTTAAATAAACCCATATTAGAAAAAGAAATTGAACAAGCTATTAATGAACTCCCTAAGAAAAAATCCCCAGGGCCAGATGGGTTTCTGGGTGAATTTTACCAAACATTTAAAGAACAATTAATTCCAATATTAAACAAATTATTTGGAAAAATAGGTGAAGAAGGAGTTCTACCAAATTCACTTTATGACACAAATATGGTGGTGATACCAAAACCAGGCAAAGCAAAAACAGAGAAAGAAAATTATAGACCAATTTCCCTAATCAATATTAATGCTAAAATCTTAAATAAGATATTAGCAAGGAGATTACAGCAAGTGATCACCAGGATAATACACTATGACCAGGTGGGATTTATACCAGGAATGCAGGGCTGGTTCAACATTAGGAAAACTATTAATATAATCAACCACATCAATAAGAAAACCAACCAAAATCACATGATTATCTCAATAGATGCAGAGAAAGCTTTTGACAAAGTACAGCACCCATTCCTAATAAAAACACTAGAGAGTTTAGGAATAGGGGGAGCTTTCCTTAGAATAATAAACAGTATCTACCTAAAGCCATCAGCAAGTATTATATGCAATGGAGATAAATTAGAGGCATTCCCAATAAGATCAGGGGTGAAACAGGGATATCCATTATCACCCCTATTATTTAATATTGTCCTAGAAATGTTAGCTTTAGCAATCAGGGAAGAGAAAGGAATTAAAGGAATAAGAATAGGCAAGGAGGAAACAAAACTATCACTCTTTGCAGATGATATGATGGTATACTTCAGGAATCCTCGAGAATCAAGTCAAAAATTACTTGAAACAATTAACAACTTTAGCAAAGTAGCAGGATATAAAATAAATCCACATAAATCATCAGCATTTCTATACATGACCAACAAAGTCCAGCAGCAAGAGATAGAAAGAGAAATTCCATTTAAAGTAACGGTAGATAATATAAAGTACTTGGGAGTCTATTTCCCAAGACAAACCCAGAAACTCTATGAACACAACTACCAAACACTCTTCACACAAATCAAATCAGATCTAAATAATTGGAAAGATATCAATTGCTCATGGATAGGCAGAGCTAATATAGTAAAAATGATAATACTGCCTAAATTAATTTATTTATTCAGTGCCATACCAATCAGACTACCTAAAAATTATTTTATACAGCTAGAAAAAATAATAACAAAATTCATCTGGAAAAACAAAAAATCAAGAATATCCAGGGAAATAATGAAAAAAAATTCACAGGAAGGTGAGTTAGCGGTACCAAACCTGGAGCTTTACTATAAAGCGGCAGTCATCAAAACTATCTGGTACTGACTAAAAAATAGAGTGGTAGATCAATGGAATAGGCTAGGCTCAGGAAATGCAGTAGTAAATGACACTAGTAATGTAGTGTTTGATAAACCCAAAGACTCCAGCTTCTGGAATAGGAACTCAGTATTTGACAAAAACTGCTGGGAAAACTGGAAGATAGTATGGCAGAAATTAGGCATAGACCAACATCTTACACCTTATACTAAAATAAGGTCAAAATGGATACATGATTTAGACATAAGAGGTGATACCATAGGTAAATTAGGAGAGAAAGGAATAGTGTACCTATCAGATCTTTGGAAAGGAAAACAGTTTTTGACCAAAGAAGAGATAGAGTATATTATAAAATGCAAAATGGATGATTTTGATTATATTAAATTAAAAAAATTTTGTACAAACAGAAGCAATGCATCCAAAATTGGAAGGAGGCAGAAAACTGGGAAACAATTTTTGAGGCCAGTGCTTCTGATAAAGACCTCATCTTTAAAATATATAGGGAATTAAATCAAATTTATAAGAATCCAAGTCATTCCCCAATTGAGAAATGGTCAAAGGATATGAACAGGCAGTTTTCTGATGAAGAAACCAAAGCTATCTATTCCCATATGAAAAAATGCTCTAAATCTCTAATGATTAGAGAGATGCAAATTAAAACAACTCTGAGGTATCATCTGACACCTATCAGATTGGCTAAAATGACAAAAAAGGAAGATAATAAATGTTGGAGAGGCTGTGGAAAAATTGGAACACTAATGCATTGTTGGTGGAGCTGTGAGCTGATCCAACCATTCTGGAGAGCAATTTGGAATTATGCCCAAAGGGCAATAAAGCTGTGCATACCCTTTGACCCAGCAATTCCACTTTTAGGTCTTTTGCCCAAAGAAATCATGGAAGGGGGAAAGGGACCCACATGTACAAAAATATTTATAGCTGCACTTTACGTGGTAGCAAGGAATTGGAAGTTGAGGGGGTGCCCATCAATTGGGGAATGGCTGGACAAGTTGTGGTATATGAATACAATGGAATACTATTGTGCTGTAAGAAATGATGAGCAGGAAGAGTTCAGAGAAACCTGGAGGGTCTTGCGTGAGCTGATGATGAGTGAGATGAGCAGAACCAGAAGAACATTGTACACAGTATCATCAACATTGAGTGTTGACCTACTGTGATGGACTATATTCTTCTCACCAATACAATGGTACAGAAGAGTTCCAGGGAACTCATGATAGAAGAGGATCTCCAAATCCAAGAAAAAAAAAGAAAGAAAGAACTGTGGAGTATAGATGCTGATTGAACCATATTATTTCTTTTGTTTTGGGTGCTGTTTTTTTTTTTCTATTTTGAGGTTTTGCATCACTGCTCTGATTTTTTCTCTTGTAACAGGATTAATGCAGAAATAGGATTAATGTTATTATGTGTATATATATATGTGTGTGTATATATCTATATCTATATGTATAGAGATATATAGATATAACCTATATCAGATTACCTGCTGTCTAGGGGAGGGGGGGGAGGGAGGGAGAAAAATCTGAAATTGTAAAGCTTGTATAAACAAAAGTTGAGAACTATCTTTACATGTAACGGAAAAAATAAAATACCTTATACATAAAAAAGTAATAATCAGGATAACACAGAGTGAGAAAATAATTATTAATAATGAATTTCTTGAGTGGACCCAGAGATCAGTTTGTCTGTTCTTCTCCTCCTCCCTCATGCCCCCAACTCCAGAAAGTTCAGCTCTTTTCTAGCTTAAACTCTAGGGAACTGTGGAAATTGGAGCGCACCACCCCCCTCCCCCACCAGCCGCAGCTCTGGCTGGTGGATTAGCTTGGTCTGTGGGGGCAAACGAAGCCCCGAGATTTGAGTGGAGAGAAGAAACTGGGAGAAGAACTAGGGGGAGGAAGGCTGACTAGAAAAAAAGGGGCTGACTAGAAAAAAGGGGCTTACTAGAAAAAAGGGGCTGACTAGAAGAGGCTGACTAGAGTGAAGACAGACTAGATAGAGAGACAAGATTAAGGAGAGGGGCTGAGTAGAAAAGGCTGACTAGAGCAAGGAAGGAGACTAGGAGAGATGGACTAGAAAAAAGGAAGGAGACTTGGAGGACGGATTGGATGGACTAGAGGGGGACGCACTAAGGAAGGAGCGGGGAGACAGACTAGATAGACAAGACTCAGGGGTTCAGACGGACAAGAAGAGGTCAAGAGGTGACCGAGGAGACAGCAAAGATTGGAGACTAGAGACGGGTCTGACAAGGTTACAGGCCTTAATAGAAACCAGGGAAAGTGTAACTCGCCCGGAGGCGGCTAAGGCCCTTATTGTATTCAAGAAGTTCCAAGCGCAGCAGGTGGGAAAGAGACACAGTGGAAAGAGACCACAGGAAAGCAGTCAGGTTGTATTTCCCTGTATTCCTAATTTTAAATAGTATCTCATAAATAAACTCTGCTTTGATTATTTGGTTAAGAGGCTTCTTAATCTTTAGTCTATCAGTTTGGGAGCAGTGTGGTGGAACTTTATAAACATCCCACATTAAATTAATGAAGTCAGATAGCCAAATAGTCAACAGTCCCCAGATTAGTCCTCCAGTCAGCTTTAGCCCACCCCCCCAAATTAGGCTAGTCAATTTAAAAATATTTCAACAGAATAAAGTAAATGGAGAATGATTCTTTTGTCTACCTCAGTGAACTGATGGAATTAAACCACAGCTAGGTACTGGACTTCACCTTTGTCTGAGGGTCTTTTGCACACTTTTCCCTTATGTCATTGGTAGAGTTCATTTTAATTTAGACCACCCTCAAGTCATGTTTACTGATGGAATTGAATGATGCTAACCAATTTGCTTTGATCAATGTATAATGACCCACCTCTATTAAGAGGATAAAACTCTTGACCATTCCAGGGTCTGGTGCTCTCTTGGTCTGTGGTCTTCCTCTTAGGACAGTATGGATTTTATAGGGCTTCTCAACTGTCCTTGAGACCACACACTGTCTCAGAGAGACAACATGGGTCTGGAGCTTTTCTCCTGTTTATGCTAACTGCTACACGGTCAGTGTTTTACTGGTATATATTATACTAATTAATAATAAATACTTACTGCCCAAACTGGTGTAATAACAATTAATACATGAATAGCAAGAAATTAATTTATAAACTACAGTAGCCATAATAATATTTAAAAATTCACAACAGGAACTGGCAGTTTCAACATTAAAGGATCAGAGGGCTTATAATGTATTCTGGAGAGCAAAGGAACTTGGATTAGAACCAAGAATGTACTGCCCAGCAAAATGAAGCATAATCTTTGGGGGGGAGAAATGGGCTTTAAAGAAATAGGGGACTTTAAAAGTTTCTCAATGAAAAGTCCAGAACTGAAAAGAAAATTCAATCTTCAAATTCAAGACTCAAGAGAGACATAAAAAGGTAAAACGGGGAAAAAAAATAAAACATGTTATTCAATAAGGGTAAAATGTTTACATCCATACATGGAAAGAAGATACTTGTAACTCTTGAGAATTGTATTTCCATTAAGGCAGATAGAAGTACACAAAAAGTGCTTAGCATAGTGACTAGCACATAATAAAAATGTTTTTTTTCTTCCTTTACCTACCTTACCCTTCCTATATCTTGGGTCAAGATGGCTGCCCTGTTTCTTCTCTGACAAAGTTTCTCTATGACCAAGGCTAGATCTACTCCTTTGATCCCATTGGAAGGTTTCAAGGGGAGTCCTCCTTATATTTCATACCCATGAATTGACTCTAGGTCTAGATGGGATTCAGGAAGTAATATCTAGTCATAAGGGAGAAAGGAACTTACCATTTCCCCTAGTATTACTCCCACCAGATATTAAGACATTGCAGTTAAATTTAAGGTTCCTTGTATCTTATCACAACAATAATTTTCAGACCACTGGAAACTTCTCTTTATCCCAGATCTGAATCATCCCATATGTTCTTTCCCCTCTATTTAGAATATTTACTCACCAGAAGCAGAGACTGCATGATTTTCTATTTTGTGTAACAATGTTGCCTAGTAAGTATGTATGAATGTATGAATTTGTGTGTGTGTGTATACACACACACATTCATTCATTCCATCCCTCAAGCTATCACCCTTGTTCTAACTTCACTTCCAAAAGTTGATCATATAGTTAACCAATCCAAATTACTACCCTCTTCTTTTATTTATTTATTTTTTGCAGGGCAATGTGGGTTAAGTGAATTGCCCAGTGTCAAGTAAATGTCAAGTGTCTGAGGCCGGATTTGAACTTAGGTACTCCTGAATCTAGGGGCGGTGCTTTATCCACTGTGCCACCTAGCTGCCCCTACCCTCTACTCTTTAATTCTTTGGTACATTGCCTTATTAATGCTTACTCCTTGCCAAATTCACTGCTACATATTTCATCTACTCTTACTCACATGATGCTAAACAAACTGGAGAAAATTTCTCAACAATATCTAGAGTCCACAACAAATTTACATTATTTTCAGGCCACAAGGCAAGATAATCCTTTCACTTTCCCCTAATAGATTCTTTGTTTCATTGGCCAAAAAAACTGTTCCAAACCTTCTTGTTCTCCTGGTCTCCTGTGTCAATTATTCCCTTACATTTTCAGATAAACATCTCATATCATGTTTTACTGAGATAATAGAAATGATCTACAGAGAGCCCTCTTTCCTCCTATTTACATCATAAACACTTTGACATTATTTCTCCTTCTCTTCTCTTACACTGTTATTTCTAAAGAAGTGATCCTTTTTACCAAGGCCACCCTGTCCATATGTAACTTCCTGTGTTCTTCCCAGATTGTCTCAATAATGGATTTTGCATCTTTCTCTAATCTTCAATCTCTCCCTACATACTGGTTCCTTCACTGATACCTACAAGCACATCTAATTCACCACCATTATAAAGGAAACAAACAAAATCCCTCATTAGCTCCAACAATATCATCAAGCTAGTATCAATATCTTCACTTTCACAAATACCATGAAAATACTATCTACTCTTATTGCTTCTACTTCCTGAATTTATAATCAGTTCTTAGCCCTTTGCTGTCTTACTTCTTGACTCATTATTCAATAAAAGTATCTCACCTGTAAGGTATCAAGATTCACTAAATTTCTACATATAAAAAGTTTTCTCTATCCTCATCCTCTTGTACGTCCCCATCACTTTTGTTACTGTTAAATACCTTTACATCCTGAATACTATTATATCAAGAATTTCTTTCCTTCTAAATTCTCTATTACTATCAAGATCACCACTATACTTTGTTACCCAGGATCAAATCAAGTCCTTAATTTTACACATGCCTCCTATTTCTTCTTCACCCCAGTTATTCAATTAGTTGATAAATCTTGTCAGTTCTATGGCCAGAATATTTCTCACTTAAATCCCTCTACTACTCACGTGACTTTTTCATTAGTTCAGACTTTTACCACTTCTTGCCTGGACTAGTACCATCGTTTCCTAGTTGATCTACTTTCTTCAACCCTCTCCTTTTTACCAGTAACTGCCAACTTGGTTTCCCAAAGTGTTAAGTCAGACAAAATTGGGAGGCAGAGCTAAGATGGTGGAGAAAAGCCAGGAAGCTACCTGAGGTCTCCTGAGTTTCCCTGAAAAACAACATTAAATCAAGACTTTAAATGGATTCTGAAACTACAGAACGTACAAAAAGAGAGAAAGACACTCTTCCAACTTGAGATAATTTAGAAGACTTCAGGAAAGGTCAGTCTCACTTGGACAAAAGGGGAGAGCAGTGCAGTGCAGCTCAGCTCAGAACAGTGCAGTGGTGAAGGGGTCTGGGAAAGTAAGCAGGAGGCTCTTGACCACAACACATCAACTGAGTCCCCTTGATTCTGGCTCAGCAAGCTGGTGGTGCAGCAGGCCAGTTGGGAGATCCTCCATCACCAGCTGAGAGGGCAAACTTCCAGCTAAAGAACCACCTAAAGGACAGGCATAACTTAGGTCAAGCAAGGCATTCCCCAATTGAGAAATGGTCACAAGATATGAACAGGCAGTTTTCATATGAAAAAATCAAAGCTATCTATTGCCATATGGAAAAAAATGCTCTAAATCACTACTGATTAGAGAAATACAAATAGAAACAACTCTGAGGTATCACCTCCAAACCTATCAGATTGGCTAATATGACAAAAAAGAAAAATAATAAATGTTGGAGAAGCTGTTGAAAAATCGAAAAACTAATGCATTGCTGGTAGAACTGTGATCTGATCCAACAATTCTGGAGAGTCATTTGTAACTATGCCCAAAGTGCTATAAAGTTGTGCATACCTTTTGACCTAACAATGCCACTATTAGGTCTTTATCCCAAAGAGATTATGAAAAAAAGGAAAAGGACCTACATGTACAAAAATATTTATAGTTGCTCTTTTTTGCGGTGGCAAAGAATTGTAAATTGAGGGGATGCTCATGTATATGAATGCAATGGAATACTATTTGCTGTAAGAAATGATGAGCAGTTGGATTTCAGAAAAACCTTGAAGGACTTACGGGAACTGATGATGAGTGAGATGAGCAGAACCAGGAGAACATTGTGCATAAGATCAACAACATTCTGTAATGATCAATTGTGATAGAAACCTTTTCTAAGCAATACAATTGTGGTGTCTAAAATCTAATGTGGGTCCTAATCTGCTCTCCGCCCCAGTTTTGGGAGAGAAACTAACTAAGATTTACTGATAAATTCAGCAAGAGTTTAGGCTTTTATGGATTTATTAAAGTGTATTAGAAGTGAGTGAAGAGGTGCAGCTAGGTGGTGTAGTGGATAAAGCACCGGCCCTGGATTCAGGAGGACTTGAGTTCAAATCTGGCCTCAGACACTTGACACTTACTAACTGTGTGACCCTGGGCAAGTCACTTAACCCCAATTGCCTCACCCACAAAAAAAAAAAAATGTTCATGAAGAGAGAGAATGGGAAACCATAGTTTAGATATATTTGGAAATCCTTACTTTTCCTAGCAGTATACATGAAGTCTCCCACCACACCAAAGTCCTTGATGAAAAGGGGGACCCTCCTTTTCTCCATTTGCCACCATCAAGAAAATAGGAAGATCCAGCAAGCCAGCCTCTACTTACTACTTCCTCTCTCTCTCCCTGAAATGGGAGGTCCTTCAAGCTGATTGGTTGAGGGTGGTCTCCTGTTGATGTAGGAGTCCACAGCCTCTGAGAACAGCACCCTACTCAGGGCCAGCCAGGTGTGGTCTTGATTTAATCATTCTTAAGTAGGTTCTCAGTCAGTTTCTCACTCTCACCCAATTCACTCAATTCTAAATCAATTTTCAGGTGGGGCCCCAGGGCATCTGCTCAATCCTATTATTTTATCACACAATGGTCCAAGATAATTCCAAAGGGTTCATAATGAAGATTGTTCCCCACATCTAGAAAAAAAGAACCTTTGAATCTAGATGCATATTGAACCATATTTTTTCTACTTTTTTGTTGTTTTTTGAGGTTTTTCCCTTTTGACTCTTCTTTCTCAACATGACTAATGCAGAAATATGTTTAATGTGGTTGTACATATATAACCTATATCAGATTGCTTGTTGTTTTGGGGAGGGGGCAGGGAAAGGAGGGAGGGAGAAAAATTTGGAATTAGAAATCTTATAAAAACATAGGTTAAAAAAATGATCTCTACATGTAACTAGAAAATAAGAAAAATACTTTTTTTATGATTTTTAAAAAAGAATAAACCACTGACAACACTGAGAGAGAAATCTAAAAAAAAGTAACAAAATTTATGCCCTAACCAATAAACTTCAATATTTCCCCTAAAACAAGGGTTCTTAACTTTCTTTTCATAGACACCTTTGATGGCCTATTGAAGATATTGAATCCCTTCTCTAAATATATACATATATGTACATGTATGTGTGTATGTATTTGTGTGTATACATATGTGTGTGTTTGTGTGTATGTCTGTGTACTTCATGGGATCCCAGATAGGAATTCCTTATCTATAATATAAACTCCTCTCACTTTAAAATAACAGTTCATAACCTTGTTAACACTTAACCTTTGGGGCAGCTAGGTGGTGCAGTGGATAGAGCACCGGCCCTGGAGTCAGGAGTACCTGGGTTCAAATCCGGCCTCAAATACTTAACACTTATTAGCTGTGTGACCCTGGGCAAGTCACTTAACCCCAATTGCCTCACTAAAAAAAAAAAAACAAAACAAACAAAAAAAACCCTTAACCTTTCTTCTTTGTACATTACTCTTCACACATTCTTTGGTCCAATCAATTGCCCTTCTATATCTATCATACTTAACATTCTTCTTTACATTCTTTTGCTTCATATTAATTATACCCAAGTCCTGAAATGCACACCTCCTCAGCTGTGCCTCATGAAGTCCTTCCTTTCCTTGAAAGCTCTGCTTAAAAAATCACCTCTTACATGATGCCTTTTCTTATCCTCCTAGCTGTAAGTTCCCTCCCCTCTCAACATTAAATTGATTTTAAATAATATTAACATTCCCAAAATGATTTAATGATACGTTGTTTCTCCCAATGTAATGTAAACACGCTGAGGAATGGGGCAGTTTCGTTTTTGCCTTTGTATCCTCAGAACCTGGCACATTGTAGGTTCTTAGAAATGTTTGTTTGATTGATCTACTATATGTCATTTCCCCCTCCCCTAATATCTTTCTCCACCTCTCTAGAATTAGTAACATTAAAAAAAAAACTCTACAATATGCACACAGGAATTGCAAATATTGATATCTGCTAAAATAATATCTAGGTCCAGAGAGCTTGTTATTTAGAGTAATGGGACCAAAGACTTAGAAAAAGTAGGAATTTCAGAGACCATCTAGAACAATATCTTCATTTTACAGATGAGGATACTGAAACCCAGGAAGTATAATTGACTTGCACAGAGACACATAGTAAGTATAAAAGGAAAGACTGGAAATTCAGCATCATTGTTCCTTCCATTGCACCTGAGCTTCTGGGTAGGATAGTGAATAAAGTTCAGGACCTAGAGTCAGGAAGTGTTTAACTAAATTATTGGCAGGCCAGATTGGGTTTTCTAAAATATAAATACTGATAAATTAGTGGCTATTGCACCTGTTTAATCAATAAATATTTATTGTTAATTAACAGTACATGCTATTAAAGTATTGACCATGTGGCATTTGACACAAGGAGAAAACCCCCCAGCAACATTTTGTCTCTATGTTACCTGTGCTGCCCTAAGAGAAGAGTGTTCACAAATGGGACAGTATTCTGAGCCTAGACTGCAAGCCAAGAATGGTGCTAGCCTTGTGGTCAGAGACCTTTTCCTCTTTTTAATAGAGGCAGCCCCTTACATACTGATCAAAGCTAATTAGCTAGCAACATTCAATTCCATTGGTTTGCGTGACTTGAGGATGGTCCATATTAAAATGAACCATTGACACCAGGGTCTAATGGGAGACCCCCTTAGGGGCAACAGCAAATTCATATAAGTGTGACTTAATCCCTTCAATTCACTGGCCTTGGGCTTGCCCTGTACAGAATTAGGCCCTGAGTTTAGCTAAAATCTCCTGGACTGAACTTTCCAAAGTGGAGGTAGGGGAATGGCTAGAAGTGGGTCCATGGGTTCCCCCAAGAAATCCATTATTAATAATTATTTCCTCACAGAAATCCCAAGTTCAAATAAACATGGCTTCAGACATTTATAAGCTAGGCAAGTTATACCGCAACTTTTAAAAAGGGATAATCATAACACCTCCTGTCTACCACCTCCTGCTATAAGAATCAAATGAGATAATATTTGTAAACCAGGTTGCACAGTGCCTAGAATATAGTAGGTGCTTAATAAATGCATATTCCATTCCCCTTTCCTAAGTCTAGACAGGTGGTAAGTAAAGGAGCCTAGATCCAAACCAAGGACTTCTATCATTAAACCCTTCTTTGGATCTACTTTGAATTTTGTTATCTTAGCTTTTTGCTCTGCTTAACCATTTCTAGAGTTATGCCAACTAATAGTGAAGAGAAAAGAAATCCTTGAATGGCCTCTCTGTACAATGAGGCATTTCTAGTTCTTCTTCATTGAACTAAGGTTAGGTCTTGGTTTTAGACATATGTTTTTGTTAAAATTAAAGAACCTTAAATGACTCTTTCCATGACTATGCTTTTCATGCTACAACCTTTCTTTGTCCTGGGACACTTTGACAATATGTTAAAACCAATGCACCTCCCTTTATGAATTTTTAAAATAAAATATCATTGAAATACATGCTAAATTTAGAGGCTAGTGAAAATAAAGATGTAACTTTTCAACTGTCCAAGTTCAGGCCCCTAAAAGCACTCCTTTATGAGTTCTAAGTTTTATAATTCTATGATCCTACCCACTAGAATTACTCTACTTACAGGAGAATGAAAATCTCACTCTTTTTTGTCTAATTATTTATAAGGAATAGTGGAGAATGTAAAATCAGAGATATTAATTTATAATATGAGAAGTTAAAAATAATATGAGAAACTAAGATTAAAGCTTGGATTTGGTTTAATTAAATGAAATGAGCTTTGTCAATACCTATAACCAATCATACAGTAGCTCTTTAATTAATACAGTCAGCAAGAATTTATTGTTTTCTATATGTTATATGCACTATGCTAAGAGTTGTGAAAACAAATGTAGGCAGAAATAAAATTACTCACTGCCTTTAAGGAACTTAAATTCTAATGCCAGAACACAACAAATAGAACAGAAAGCTAAATATAGCAGATGGGCTGAGAGCAATATCCAGCATGGGAGTCTCTCCTTAGATTCTGGGAGGATTTATTTATTTAGAGGTAAAGGCCACAGCAGGAAGGACAGTTCTGATATGTGAATTTGTGAACTAGACTGAGGTTCCAAGATACAGAAGTTTCTGAGTGTGTGGTGGAGGAAGTCCTGGCTGAATCGTAGAAAGGAATGAGAATCTAACTGAAAATTAAAATTTGATTTAATTGATTGTGTAGACTTCATACCATCTTTCCCAAAGCAATCTATAAAGCAAGCAATGTCTTGTATTAAGTTGTTGTTGTTGTTGTTGTTGTTGTTTTCCCCTTCCCCAAGTCTTCTGCTCCCAAAACTTTGCTTAAATGAGAGCTTAACATTAAACATCAATGACAGATCCATAATGATCAGATTATGGAAAATGCGCTGGATGTAGCACATCTTAAAATATGATGTTACTTCATTTCTGATATAAATTAGTTCTTAGTGATGACTGAAGTTTCTGCCTATGTTTGCATTTCTAAGGTATTTGACAGGGATTTCAAAGCAAAAGAAAAACAAGTCCTAATAATGCCAATTGAGGAAGACAGTTTTCATGGTTATAGTCTTGCTTCTTATATCAATGGAACATGTGTTAGAAAAACTTCTTTATTGCAAAACTGACTAATGTGCCTTTTTAAAGCAAAAATGTCACCATATTTCCTAGACTTGAGAATATGAAAGTTAAATATTATTCATTGTGCTATTATCTTATTGTAAAAGAAAAATGAACAGGCACTATAGCATCATCCTTATATGAGCTTTGTCAACTCCTAATATGACTTCTGGGACTGTAAAATATAACTATACATTTTATTTTTGTAGAATTTATCTCTGAAAGGTATCTCTGACTTAAAATGATGTAGATAGGATTTTAACGAATAATTATGAAGTAACAGTTTTTGAGTCATTTAATCATTTAATGCCTCTGTTTAGTGAAATATGATCTCAACTGTCTAGATTGTCTAGGAGATTCTCAGTTTGCAACAGGAGATGAACCGTAAAGAAATTTATTGTAGTTGGCTAAACAGAGCAGTGTTTGTTTGAATCATTACCAGAATATAGTAGTCGACAAAAATTTACAGGCTTGTGATTCAAAATAAAACTGAATAAAATGAAACAATCTACTGAATAATCTGAAACCTTGAGAGAAAGATATGTAAGCATATTTTTTGAAACCTTACATTTAAAAAGATGGTTATTTCTATGGAAGATGCAATTAAAGAATAAAATATCCATAGACTATATTATTCCACTATTTGGTCCAATCCTATGAGATGAAAAATAAAAGTTGTTTTTTTCTTAAATGTGTTTTTCTCCCCATATGTCTTTCTTATCTGTCCTGAGAAAAGTTTGCATGCAAGGAAAGAACAAGACCATTGGAAAGAGCTTTTCACTGCAGTAAGGAAGACCAGGGTTCCAATCCGACCTCTGTCTCTGGAGTTTGAGCTCCATTTTCTTTATCTGCAATAATATCTGCATTGTCTACAACACAAATTTGTTGTAATTTCAAAAGGGATGAATTCATCAAAAACCATAATTATTTTAAATCACTTAGGAATTTTAAAGCATGATGCAAGTTATTATTATTAAAGAATTAGGTATCAAATAGAATCTAGGGAAGACAAAGACCAGACTGGGTTAGTACTCATTTATTAAAGAAATATTTATTAAGCACTTATGATTCTCTTGTCATTATGCTACATGCTGGATATTTAAAGACAAAAATGAAAAAAATTCTGCCCACAAGGGGTTATCACAGGAAGCAAGACTATCTATCTATCTATCTATCTATCTATCTATCTATCTATCTATCTATCTATCTATCTATCTATCTATCTATCTATCTATTTACCTATCTTACATACAATTTAATCACAAGTTAATTTTATATTCGAAGGTACTTGAAATGATTAGGATTAGGTTTGTGCTGAAATTTGCAGAAAACCAATGTTTTCACAGGGCCAAGGAACAGAAGGAATGGGTGACAGTCAGTGCAAAGGGATGAAAATGAGATAAATAACATAATATGTGAAGAACAGAAAGAAAATTCATGTGGCTAAAGAATGAGAGGAGGATAGTAATGTAAAATAAAGCAGGAAAAGTAGGGTGGAGATAGATTGGGATGGACTTTAAGTACCTCTGAGCTTTGTATTTGATCCTAGATGTAAAAGGGAACCAATGAACTTAAGTTTAGTTGCTCTGTGCACCAGTATAAAAGCTCAATTTGACCTCATGGAATATAAGTGTAAATCCCAGCTTTGTCACTTACTATTTGTGTGAACTACAATAGTGTACTGGTGTCAGGTCTTGAGTGTGAGCATTTATACCTTAGAAATAGGCAAATGCTACAAATCAGGGCTTGATTTATTATTTGGTTATTGGGGTTTGTTTGTTTGTTACAATAAGAAAGGGGTGGATGAAATAATAATAATGTAGATTAAACTTGAAAGTGTTTGTTGCTAATCATTCACCAACACATCCCCTGGATTTTGGGGATTTCTTTGTCTCAGTTTCCTCATCAGTAAATTGGGGAGGTTGAACTAAGTGATTTCTAAAGCTGCTTAGAGATCTAGATCTGTGATCTTATATGGTCAATATGAAGACCTTTGGGTTAACTTTATTTTCTTTTGGTGTTTAGATTTTTAAAAAAGATACTTTTAAATTCAATTCAACAAGCATTTTTGAAGTTCCTACTATAAGTTAAGCACTGTACTGGAAGTTGGGGATAGAAAGATAAAGATAAAAGTTTCTGTCCTTCAGGAATTTATAGACTAGGAATGTAGGTGCTAATGATGTTGAAACTACTAAAAATACCCAGTGGGTTTGGTGTCCACTAAACTTCATGGGGGTATGAAATAGGTTATCATCATTATAGAAAATGATGGCAAGCTTCCTTACCTCAGTCAAGCCTCTCTGTGCCTATACATAAACTGAGAGAGTGAGCAGCAAACTTCATAGTTCCTTTGTACATTAGGAAGATTGTAAGAGAAGTTGAATAATGAGTGGCAGGGAATGGAAGAGGGCCATGTGATCTGGGGGAAGATGACCCATATATCACTAGAATGAATTGCCTCTGCCTATATGGTTCCATCAAGGTAAAGGTTTAATGAATAAATTCCTCAGATCATAAAAGAAACCTCTGGGCTTTGGTGTCCACTAGAAAATCAATCAATAGACTTTTATTAAGTGTCTATTATTCTGCAGGCACTGTGCTAAATGCCAGAGATACAAAGAAAGGCAAAAGACATTCCCATTCCTCTCAAGGAACTCACAATCTAATGAGAGAGAAAACAAGGAAACATATGTAAAAACAAGATATCTATAAAATGAATAGGAAACAAAAGTAAGGAATCAGAATGAAGAGAAATCAGGAAAGGCTTTCAGGGAAACCAGGAGGCAGAGATGAAGAGAGAGAATATTCAAAGCACGGGAGATAGACAGAAAATTCCAGAATCAAGAGATGGCATCATGTTCATGGAACAACAGGAAGGATGTCAGTGTCACTGGATCAGAGTGTGTTGGGAGGAATACTATAAAGTATTAAAAAGTATAAGACTAGATGGGTAAGGAGTAGGGCCAAATTATGAAGGACTTTGACTGTCAAATAGAAGGTTTTGTAATTGATCCTGGGACCACTAGAGTTTATTGAGCTTAGGGATGACAAGACTTTAGGAAAATAACTGGTGGTAGAATGAAGGGATGGAGTGGAGGGTGGGTGGACATGAGATATGTGGTAGGTAGTCAAACTAGGTGGGGGGGCAGCTAGGTGGGGGGTACAGTGAATAAAACACTGGCCCTGGATTCAGAAGGATCTGAGTTCAAATATGGCCTCAGACACTTGACACTTACTAGTTATGTGACCCTGGGCAAGTCACTTAATCCTCATTGCCCAGGAAAACAACAACCACATCAAAAAAGCAAAAAAAAAACCCAAAAGACAAATACAATACTCCAGGTGTGAGGTGATGAGGGCCTAAACCAGTGTGATGGCAATAACACAGGAAAGAAGAGGGCATATTTGAACATGTTACAAAGATGAAATTGACGGTCCTTGCTAACAAATTGGATAAAATCAGGGTGAGAGATGATGAAGAGCCTGGAATGATACTTAGGTTTACTGTAATTTAAATTCTAAACATAGGTTCTAATCTTTCCCCCCCAGTTTTGGGGGGAAACTGACAAAAATCACTGATAAACGAGTTTAGGTTTTTAAGGGTTTATTGAAAGATAGCATAAGAAAGAGATTGAGAACAGAATTCCTATAACTTGGCAATCCTAGCTTTTCTAATCTCCTCCTTCTGAAGTCTTGTCTCCACCAAGGTGATGTCTCACAGCCAAAAAGACTGAGTTCTCTGCACAGCCTCCTGCGCAGCCTCCACTTCCTCCTTCCTGTTCTCCTCCCAGAAATGTGAGGTTCTTCAAGCTGATTGGTTGACTGGGCCCGAAGGTGGTCAAAGTTCAAAGTTGTCAGCTTCTGAGAACATGCTTTCTTAAGTATCCTTAAGTATAAGCCAGATGTGCTTAGAATCTAGGTAACTAGAAGTCAGCCAGTAATCCAATCAGCAGTCAGTCACCTTATCCAATTCAATCAGTTTAAACTAATCTCCAGGTGGGCTCCTGAGTATCTGCTAAATTTCATCTATCACATTCCATTATCTTGACACAGTTGAGAGCCTGAAGGACTTCGAGGATAGTGGCGCCTTTGACAGTAATAAAGAAATTTGCAAGAAAGGAAGGCTGAAGAGAAAAGATGATGAATTTAGCTTTGGATATGTTTGGTCCCACAGATCCAATTTTAGATATCTGAAATGTAGTTGGAGATTTGAGACTAGAGGTTAGATTTGGCTAGATATATTTCAGATTCATAAGCATACACATGATAATTATATCATGGGAGCTGATGGAATCACTAAGTCAAGAGGTATAGAAGGGGAGAAGAAAGCCCAAACTAAGTCCTGTGGGATACCCACGGTTAATGGGATGACTTGGAAAACGATTTAGTAAAGAAATCTGAGGAATGGCCAGATATGTAGGAAGAAAACCAAAATAGAATGGTGTCCTGAAATCCTAAAGAGAAAAGAATCAGGGAAGACAATGTGTTCTATACTGTCAAAGGTTTCTGAGAATTTAAAAAGAATGAGTATTGAGACAATGACATTGGATTTGACAATTAGGAAATCATTGATAACTTTGAGAGAGGAGTTTTCATTGAATGCTGAGGCCTGGGATGCTCCAACAAATGAATGAAAGGTTCCTCTAAAGCAGAGAACCCAAGAATGTTATGGCATTAATATTAACATGAAGCCAAAGAACAGTATGAGTTATTCATAGACACAGTCAGTCAGACAACAAGCACTTTTTTCTTTCTTTCTTCCTTTCTTCCTTCCTTCCTTCCTTCCTTCCTTCCTTCCTTCCTTCCTTCCTTCCTTCCTTTCTTTCTTTCTTTCTTTCTTTCTTTCTTTCTTTCTTTCTTTCTTTCTTTCTTTCTTTCTTTCTTTCTTTCTTTCTTTCTTTCTTTCTTTCTTTCTTTCTTTCTTTCTTGCAGGGTAATGAGGGTTAAGTGACTTGCCCAGGGCACACAGCTAGTAAGTGTCAAGTGTGTAAGGCTGGATTTGAACTCAGGTCTTCCTGAATCCAAGGCCAGTGCTCTATCTACTGCACCACCTAGCTGCCCCCAACAAGCACTTTTTAAGGTAGGTAGTACACTGGATGTAGAGTCAAGAAGAACTATGTTCAAATCCTGCCTCCAACACATTAACTTTGTGACCCTGGGCAAGTCTCCAAACCTCTAATTTACTTTATTCATTTGTAAAATAGGGAGAATAATAATACCTTCCATCACAGAGTTGTGAGAATAAAATGAAATAATATTTATAAATCAATGTGCTAAACTTAAAGCACTATATAATGCTAACTACTATTGTTATGGGACAAGCACTGTGCTAATCACTGGGGATGCAAAGAAAGGCAAAACATAGTCCTTGCTGTCAGCGGGTTCACTGTCTAAAAGAGGAGGGAAATAAAATGCAAATAATTGCATTCAAACATGCTATAAACAGGATAAATTAAAGATTATTTCAGAGAAAAAACACTAAGGTTAAGGAGGACTAGAGTGGGAGAGATTTCTGGTAGAAGGTAACAATTTAACTTAGATTTAAAGGAAACCAGGGGAATTAGGAGAGAAAAAAATGAGGAGAGAGTTCCAGGAATGTGACAGCCAGTGAAAATACCTGAAGTTTGGAGATGGATTGCTGTGTGCAAGGAGGCAATTTCACTGGATCAGAGTATGAGGAGAGGGGAGAGGTTAGAAAAGTATAGGAAGACTAGAAATGTAGGAATGGGCAGTTTTGTTGTTGCCTCTATCTTTATATTACTCTGCAACTTATTATGTGAATCAGGAACTTCTTCACTTATTTCTTCTCAAATTAGCATTTTATCAATCTGACAAACAATTATTGTTGACCCACATTCTGAGGTATGGTTCAGAGGCAATGTGATATATTGAATAGAGCATTGAACTTAAAGGGAAGGGAATATAGATGTATATAAAACCTACTATGTGCCAAGTATTGTGCTAAGTACTTTAAGAAAAGAACATCTGGGTTTGAATCCTCTATCAAACATTTATTAGCTATATGACCTTGGCCAAGTCACTTACTCTCCTTCATCATCAAACAAGTCATGACATCACCTCCCAAAATCATGGTCCTTTTAAAGGATGAAGGACAAACAAAGACAACAACTCTTGCACCATAATCATCTCTTACCTCCAAGTACTACAACCTCTTTATGGTTTCTGGCACAGGACATTCCATCTCTTGATTTTAGGCATTTTCACTCATTGTCTCCCATGTTTAGAATGCTATATCTCCTCATCTCTGTCTCCTAGCTTCCTTAATTCTACTGACTTCCCACAGATCCCATGGTGATTATTAACAATTTATCCTGCATATAGCTTGATTATAAATAGTTTAAATTTTCTCCCCCCCACCCATTCCTTTGTGAGCTCTTTGAGGGAAGAGTCTGTCTTTTGCCTTTCTTTGTATCCTCAACATTTAGCACAGTGCCTGACATAATAATCACTTAGTGAATGTTTATTGTCTGATTGGTGCTGTTTCCTCATCTGTAAAATGAAGCGGTTGGACTCAATTAACTGGAATACTTCCCTCAGAGTTGAACATGCATGTTTCAAGGCAAACAGTTCCTCAGAGAGAGAGAGAGAGAGAGAGAGAGAGACCTTGATCAACTATCAAGCTTCTAAGAGCCTCCTGTTGGCAAGTGAATACCATCACTGTCAGTCCACTGTACCTGGAGTGTACTGTATAACTGCATATGTTCACCATTCCAATGGGGCCATGAGCCCCCTTTTGAAACAGATGTGCTGGTAAAGTGGTAGTCTTAGGCACTCTTTTATTTACTGAGCTATTATATTTCACATTCTTTCAGGCAGTTCTGTTCACATGAGTTACCAGGATTTTCCTCCTTTCCCTGGGCTCTGCTAGCTATTGTCCTTTCCCATTATTTAAATGAAAAGACTCAAAAAGTTTGCTTGATGTTTCATTTCAACATGTTAAGATGATATCACATGACTCTGTGTTCTGCTTTACTGAAATTAAATTACTTTCATCTGTTTAAAATAAACCACATTCATTAAGGATAAAAAAGTACTTCCTGACTGTGTCAGCTTGCCTTGAGAATCGCAACTTTTTCAGAATACACAATACAATGAAGCACAATAAATGTCATTTAGTGGCCTGAAAGGGTTAATGCAGCTGTCCTAAATACTTAAACTATTTGCATTATAACCTTTTTTTTTTTTTTTGCTAGAGTTGTTGTTGTTTTGTTTATGATACCTATCCTACAGGGTTGTTGTGCCAATGAAATGAAATATCTATGAGGGATGTAGCACAGTTCCTGATTCATAGTAATTGCTCAATGAGTGCTGAGTCTAGAGTCAGGAATATGAGTTCAAATCCAGCCTCAGACACTAACTAGCTGCAGAAACCTAGACAAGTCATTTGACCTCTGTTTCCTTCAATTTCCCCAACTATAAAATGGGAATAATGATAGTACCAATCTCTCAGGGATTTTTGTCAGGATCAAATGAGATAATATTAGTAAAAAGCACCTGACATATTGTAGGCACTTAATAACTGCCTATTTCCTACCCTTCCACCTTCTGCTTCCCCCTTTTAAAGAAGGAAAGGTTATGATTTGCCAGACAGATCAAAATAAGTACAAATAAAAACCCAGCATCAAGAAATAGAAAGAGAAATTCCATTTAAAATAACTTTAAAGAGGGCAGCTAGGTGACACAGTGGATAAAGCACCAACTCTGGATTCAGGAGGACCTGAGTTCAAATCTGGCCTCAGATGCTTGATACTTACTAGCTGTGAGACCCCCATTGCTCCACAAAATAAAATAAATAAAATAAAATTACTTTAAACAATATAAAATACTTGGTAATCTACTTGCTAAGATAAATCCAGGTACTATATAAACACAAAAATAAAAAGTTTTTCAAACAAATGAAACCAGAACTAAACAATTTGAAAAATCTTATTTGCCTATGGGTAGGATAAGTCAAAATAATAAAAATTACAATTCTAGCTAAATTAATTTATTTTTTCTGTGACGAAATAATGGGATTTAGCAGATACTCAAAGACCCACCTGGAGATTAATCTATACTGATTGAATCAAGTGAGAGTGATTGACTGCTGATTAAGCCTACTTCAAGTTAATTGGATTGTAATCACACCTGGCTATCCCTTAAGAAGGTATTGTTCTCAGAAGCTAGACTGTGAACTCAACTTGAGAACACCAATCACCTAGAAGCAGTGTGTAAGGACCACAAACAGCTTGCTAGTGAGTTCCTGATTAAAGCAGGCTTTGAAGAGGAGGACTTCAGGAAGAACCCAACCAGGCTGGGAACTCTAGGCTAGGTAGGACTTCTTTTTCTTAACTCCTTGTGAATACCTCTATGCTTTAATGAATGTTTAATGCCTAAAGACTGGTGCTGAAGCGTCTGATTTAAGGCGACCACAATTTGGATTTTAAACATCACATTTCAGTTGCATTCAAATCACACTCCCAAAAATATTTTATAGAGCTAGGAAATAAATTAACAATATTCATCATGAAGAACAAAAACTTGAGAATATCAAGGGAATCAATGAAAAAATGTACAGGAAGGTGATTTAGCTTAACTAGATCTCAAATTACATTACAGTAATCATCAAACCATCTGGCTGTGAATAAGAAATACAGTGATGTATCAGCTGAATAGAATAGATATACATTACATAGTAGCAAATGACTATAGTAATCTAATGTTTGACAAAACCAAAAAAATCAGGCCTTTTGTACAAGAACTCACTATTTGACAAAGACTAATAGGAAAACTACAAAGTAGTTTGGAAAAAAAAAAAAAAACTATGTATAACCCAGGATCTCAAGCCATATACCAAGATAAGGTCAAAATGTACATGTGATTTAGAAATTGAGGGTCATACCTTAAGCAAATTAGGAAAGCATGGGAAAGTTTACCTCTCAGATCTATAGATAAGGAAAATGTTAATGACCAAAAAGAGATAGAGAACATTACAGTGTTTACATTAAATTAAATATTTTTGCATGAACAAAACTAGTGCAGCCAAGATCAGAAAGTAGAAAAATGAGGGGAGGCAAGAATTTGTACCTCATTTCCCAAATATATAAATAATTGGGTCAATAATTGATAAATGGTCAAAGAATATGACCCAGCACTTTCCAAAAGAAATTAAAGTTATCTATAGCAATATAAAAATACTCTACATAGTATTGATTAGAGAAATGTAAATTAAAACAACTATAAGTTACCATCTAACACCTAACAGATTGGCTAATATGACAGAAAAGGTAAATTTAAAATTTTGGATAGGATATGGGAAAAATGGGACACAAATGTATTGTTGATGGAGTTGTGGATTGATCCATCCATTTTGGAGAGCAATTTGGAACTATGTCCAAAAGGCATGCCCTTTTACCCCAAAATAGCACTATTATAGCTGTATCCCAAAGAGATTCAAAAAAAGGTCACATAAGTACAAAAATATCTAGTTGCAGTTTTTTTTTTTGTGGTGACAAAGATTGGAAATTTAAGGAATGTCCATTAATTTGCGTATGGTTGAGTAACTTGTTGTATATGATCATAATAAAATACAATTGAACTATAGGAAATGATGACCAGGATGGTTTCAGAAAAAAAACCTGGAAAAATTTACATGAATTGATGCAAAATATGAAGTGAGCAGAACCAGGAGATGATTGTACACAATAATAGCCATATTGCACAATAATCAACTGTCAATGATTGAGCTATTCTCAGAAATGTAATGATCTAACACAATTTCAA
Source organism: Dromiciops gliroides (assembly GCF_019393635.1). NCBI lineage: Eukaryota > Metazoa > Chordata > Mammalia > Microbiotheria > Microbiotheriidae > Dromiciops > Dromiciops gliroides. The sequence goes on along the minus strand of NC_057861.1, from coordinate 201,861,062 downwards.
AGTACTAGTGATTTAAAAAAAAATGCTTTCCATCTCCAGAAAAAGAACTGATGGAAACTGAATGCAGATTTAAACAGTAATTCCTTTTAATTTTATTGTTCTTTTTTCTTCTATGTTTCTTTTACAATATGAAAAATAAAGAAATATGTTTTGCATAACTGCACCTGTATAACCTACATCAAATTTCCTTCTCAGTGAGGAGAGAGGAATATAAGGGAGGGAAATAATTTAGAACTCAATTTTTTTAATGTCAAAAAAAATGTATATGTAACTAGAAAAAATATTTTTAAAAACCACAGATCCACCAATGTGAAAATGCCCCAACTCCATTTTTTTTTATTCCCTTGAGTGACCAGGAAGTCAATGAAGTGAGGAGCAGACCAATTAATTCCCAGGGACAACTTTGTTGCCTTTTAAGGAAATCTAATCTGTGTTTCAAACAAGCTCAGGTCCTATCACATTGGTACAATAAGTGTGTCTTTTCCTTATAAAAATTGTGAGATTTAAAATTGGATATACAAGCATAACTTTTCCCTTATATATCTTCCAGACCACTAAGAAAAAGAAGCCTCTGAGCTTTAATCAGTGAGGGATTAGTTTTTATTGCTTGGGAATTAATTAGACAACAAAAGATGATACCAATTAGGGAAATAGGAAAGTAGAAATACAAATGAATAATCTTATATGTAAGCTTAGTCTTTATTCCTTTATAAAACTCACCGAATCCCAAACTGCCTGCCAGGCTGAGAACCAGCACCGAACACCAAACACATGCACCACCACGGCTAAATTGAAAATCGAGAGAGCGCTTGAGAGAGAGAGAGCTCTTCCCTCAGTTTTAAGCTGGCATGCCAGAAGTTCTTCATGGACTCCACCCCAAACGGAGGTCCTTCAAAAGCTGCTTCAGTAGCATGCATTCAACTCTCAAATGATTCAGCTAAAACTTCTGTTTTTTACCACAAAATGATTCTTCAGAAACATACACTGATTTAAAAGAATAATTAAATGGTTTAGCCTTGATATTACATTCCATCCAAAAGCTATCAGGAACACTATAAATATTCATCTGATGCCTGATCTTAAATGTGGCATTATAGCTTAAGGATAGCATGGAACCATAAGTCTCACCCATCAGGACCTCCTCCACTTCTTTTGCCTCAATTCCTCCCAAATTCAAATTTCAATTCTTTTTAATAAAATTCTAAGCACCTATGAAGGTCACTTATTAGGTTTTACTGAATGGAGACATGTTTGACTAGATTGAGTCATAGGGAGTTTTTGAAGCAGAGAAACTTGGGCTGAATCAAATAAGGAAAAAAAAAGAAACAACCCTGTAGAACCAGCTGGAGACCAGATATTTTCTGGACCTGCAGTAGTAGGCTATTTAGATTATTTCAACATTTGAAAGAAATCTTGGTAAATGAACATTCCAATAGCTGGCTTAATACCGCAGAGCAGGACAAGATGATAAATGACTTGACAAAATCTGAAACTCAGAACAAATAGTTTTACAGACACTACTGAAAAGCTTATCTTTTATACTTAAGCCTGTTGGGTATGAATTTATTACTAGTGACATCTGCTCACCCATTCCATTGGGAATGAATTTAATGACTTCAAAGACCAAAGAATCATTTCCGATATAATCCCACACAAACCCTGCTGGTAGTTTTGTTCTTTCCAAAGAAGTCACAAAGTATTGTATTCCTTCAACGTTGCTTGAAATTAGTTAGTACAGTCATGGAAAATGTCAGTCAACCACATGTGGAAAATAACTGTTAAGGGCTTCTTAGACTTTTTAATTCTGAAGATCTTAAAGTTCATAGATGATTCATGTTATTTTTTTTTCAAAGGGTAACATGGTTTCCTTCTATTTCTGTTTGCAAACACAGTTTCTTATTCAGGATGCTGAAATTTATGACAATGGAGGAAATACAAAAATTAAAATGGATGGTTTTGAGATAATTAAAAACTGCATTTTAATTATATTCTTCTATTTGTAATTTTCCCTCCTAATGCTAAAAGGCAGAAAATGAGAGGCAGAAGTTACACAACACTGCCACCCACACTAATTATAGTATTTTGGTTTTTGAGGAGCTTGGGGGTAACATGAAAGTGCTTGTTTCCTCTTTAGAAGCCACTAATAGTATGCCCAAGTGATTAGTATACTGTATTTGGTTTGCTCTAAAAACAATATTCACCACTAAAATATACCACTTTGGCTCATGGTGGAATCTGAGTGTTCTTTACTCTCCCAATCTGATATTTAGATCTTGAGATTAAAATTTTAATTATTTTTTGAGATTAAATTTTTTTTAAAAAATCATTAATTGGTACCATAATGTATGAAATAAAGGAAAGAAATTAAATGTAGCAAATCGTTACTTCTAGATCCCCCTTTCCCTCTTTGCATCTTTACCACTGGGATCTCTAAGAATTAAGGAGCAAATCTGGACTTTTTCAATTTTCATTGTTATTCACAAACTATACCCTACTTGAACTCATAATATGCCTCTCTAAAGCTCTTTGAGTCAACCATATTTTTTTATCTTTCAGTCTGGCATCCTAACTAGTCTAAGCAACTACCACTATAGTCAGTTGCCACTCAGACTCAGACTTATATAATATCACTGATGAACTATTTATGTTAAAAAATATGGGTTTCTGTGTGGAAGCACATTAAGATAACTGAAATTCTATTTTTTTGTGGGGTAATTGGGGTTAAGTGACTTGCCCAGGGTCACACAGCTAGTAAGTGTCAAGGGTCTGAGGCCAGATTTAAACTCAGATTCTCCTGAATCCAGAGCCAGTGTTCTATCCACTGCACCATCTAGCTGCCCCTCTATTTTTTTCCTTAATGAAATTTAGTCTCCTACTGACCAATTGAACAAAATTTTCTGAGTTTTCATCTATCCAGGAATCATTTTTATGTTCTTAGCATATACATAGAGGACATACTTAACTTGTTAGAGAAGAGATTTTAAGGATGGAATTTGTTCTACCATGATATATGCCTTCATAATAAACAATCAATAAGTATAATTAGGAGGTCATAGGTGAAATAATAGGATAAGCACTCATTGGGAGTGATAAGACTTCAATTAAAATTCTGCTTCTAACCTTTATCTTTGTGACCTTAGTAAATCACTTTTAACCTCTGTGTGTTTCATCTCTTACAGGAGGTTATTGTACCAAATGGCCCCTAATGCTATTTCCAGTTTTAGGTTTATGGTCCTAAATTCTTCTTTCCTCTAGCTCTTTCAGACAATCATGGCTGGCTATAGAAATTGGTTTGCAAATGCTTCCTTGTTCTCTTCTTAGATTTTCATGAAGTATCATTCTTACACATGTGTTTGACATTGTTATAGAGATTAAAAAGTAGGCATATATTTTGATAGTTTGTGATGTGCTGTGCTCATCTAATTTTTTTTAATAGAACCATATTTTCAGGGTCTTTTGTGTCTTTGAAATCTTTTTAAAAAATCCCTTGAGAGACTGAGGAAAGACAGTGACTTGCCTGAGCTCTCCTCAAGACCCATCCAAATACCTTCAAATAATGGCATAAGACAGTTACTGGAGCAGCAGAACTCAGAAAATGACAAGGTAAAATACATTTTCAGTCAAAGGCAACTTAGAAGGTTGGAAGGAAAGGTCCGTAACATGAGGGTAAGAGTGGAGCACATTCCAACACAAGCAGCAACAGCTCATACCTGGCCCCAGCAAATCAAAGCAGGTTTTGGGAAGCACTGAATCAGCTGTGGCAGTGAATACTTCTGTAATTCTCAGCCCACATACACTAAGGGGGTTGAACAATTAGCCAGAAGGAGATTCCAGGAGTCTCTTTGCTGGTACTGAGAGAGGACTCTATTGCTTTTCCCAAACTCACATCTAGGTTGCAGTGTTGGGTGGCAGTCCCAGGGTAGGGAAGAGCATTAGAACACCAAAGCTTGTGGCCACAGTGGAACAGGATACTAATCACAGTTTCAGGGCAGAAAACCAGGCTTCTGGTTGTTCACAGACCAGAGCATAGGTCAGGAGAGTAGAAAACACAACTCTCCTTAGATCATTCTACCTTGGAAGAACTGAAAACTTACAGCTCCATAGAAGTACCTCTGAAAACAGCTACACAACATCCCCCCTCCCCTTCCCAATAACTTGGGTAAGTACATTCACTATCCAGAAAGCCAGAGGCCTACTTTTATAAAGAATCAATAAAGTAGACTTGGAAAATGGGCAAACAACAGAAAAAAAATCTGACCCTAGAAAGTTACTGTGCTGACAAGGAAAATCAAAACATACCCTCAGAAGAAGATAACAAACTCAAAATCCCTACTTCCAAATACTCTAAAAAATGTGAATTAGTCTCAGGCCAGGGAAGGAATGAAAAAGGACTTTGAAAATAAAGTAAGAAATGTAGAGGAAAAATTTGGAAAACAAATGAGAGTGATGCAAGAAATTCCTAAAAAAGGAAACAGCATGGAAAAAGACACACACACACACACACACAATGAAGAAAATAACATCTTAAAAAAGACTAGGCCAGGGGCAGCTAGGTGGTTCAGTGGATAGAGCACCAGCCGTGGAGTCAGGAGGACCTGAGTTCAAATCCGGCCTCAGACATTTAACACTTACTAGCTGTGTGACACTGGGCAAGTCACTTAATCCCAATTGCCTCACCAAAAATTAAAATAATAATAATAATAAAGGACTAGGCCAAATGGTAAAAGTACCAAATAAACCAATGAGGAAAAGAATGCCTTGAAAAGTTAAATTGGCCAAATTCAAAGAGGTAAAAATGCTCACTGAAGAAAATAACTCCTTAAAAATGAGAATTGTGCAAATAGAAGCAAATGACTTTATGAGAAATCAAGAAACGATCAAAGAAAACCAAAGAATGAAACAATAGAGGCCAATTTGGAATATCTCATTATACACAGGAGTGATCATTTAAAACTTATTGTACTACCTGAAAGCCATAATTAAAAAATAGAAAAAGAGAGAGGGAGAGAGAGAAAGAGAGAGAGAGAGAGAGAGAGAGAGAGAGAGAGAGAGAGAGAGAGAGAGCTTTGGCATTATATTCCAAGAAATTGTTAAGGAAAATTGACTTAATATTCCAGAACCAGAGGGTAAAATAGAAATGGAAATAATCCACTGATCACCTTTTGAAAGAGATCCCCAAATGAAAACTAACAGCAATATTACAGGCAAATTCCAGAACTCCCAGGTCAAGGAGAAAATATTTCACGCATCTAGAATGAAACTATTCAAGTACTGTGGAGCCACAGTCAGGATAACAAAAGGTTTAGCACCTTCTATATTAAAGCATCTGAGGTTTGGAATATTATATTCTGGAGAAAAAAGAAGTTGGATTACAACCAAGGATCACCTACCCAACAAAACCTATTATAATCCTTCAGGGAAAAATATGGGCATTCAATGAAAGAGAGCACTTTCATGCCTATTTTTTTTTCAGAAAAGTATTTTACTATTTTCTAGTTACATGTAGAGATTGTTTGCAACATTTGTTTTTATAAGATCATTATCATATGAGCCTACCTGATAGGTGACAGGTGGTATCTTAGAGTTGTTTTAATTTGTGTTTCTCTAATCAATAGTGATTTAGAGCATTTTTTCATATGACAATAGATAGCTTTGATTTCTTCATCAGAAAACTGCCTGTTCATATCCTTTGACCATTTCTCAATTGGGTATTGACTTGGATTCTTAAAAATGTGATTTTTGTTTCCTATATATTTTAGAAATGAGGCCTTTATCAAAAATACTGTCCATAAAAATTGTTTCCCAGCTTTCTGCCTCCCTTCTAATTTTGGATGCATTGCTTCTGTTTGTACAAAACCTTTTTAATTTAATGTAATCAAAATCATCCATTTTGCACTTCATAATATTCTCTATCTCTTGTTTGATCATAAACTATTCTCCTTTCCAAAGATCTGAAAGGTAAAATATTCCTTCCTCTCCTAATTTACCTATGGTATCACCTTTTATATTTAAATCACGTACCCATTTTGACCTTATTTTAGTATAAGTTGTAAGATGTGGGTCTATGCCTAGTTTCTGCCTTACTATCTGTCAGTTTTCCCAGTAGTTTTTGTCAAATACTGAGTTCCTATCCCAGAAGCTGGAATCTTTGGGTTTAAGAAACAATACATTTCTATAGTTATTTACTACTCTGTCTCCTGGGCCAAACCTATTCCATTGATCCTCTACTCTATTAAATAGCCAGTACCAAATAGTTTTGATGACTGCTGCTTTATAGTAAAGCTTCAGATTTGGTACAGCTGGCTCACCTTCCTGTGCATTTTTTTCCCTTTGTTCCCTTCATATTTTTGAGATTTTATTTTTCCAAATGACTTTTATTATTTTTTCTAACTCTATAAAATAATTTTTAGGTAGTCTGATTGGTATGGCACTGAATAAGGAAATTAGGTAGAATCATCATTTTTATTATATTAGCTAGGCCTATCGATGAGCAATTGTTACTTTTCCAATTATTTAGATCTGATTTGATTTGTGTGAAAAGTGTTTTGTAATTGTGTTCATAGAGTTGCTGTGTTTGTTGTGGCAGGTAGACTCCCAAGTATTTTATATTGTCTACCAATACTTTAAATGGAATTTATCTTTCTATCTCTCACTGCTGGACTTCATTGGTCATGTATAGAAATGTTGATGATTTATGTGGATTTTTTTTATATCCTGCAACTTTGCTAAAGTTGTTCATTGTTTCAAGTAATTTTTGAGTTGATTCTCTAGGATTCTCTAAGTATAACCTCATATCATCTGCAAAGAGTGATAGTTTTGTTTCCTTCTTGCCTATTCTAATTCCTTTAATTCTTTTTCTTCTCATTTTGCTAAAGCTAAAATTTCTAGTACAATATTAAATAGTAGAGGTGATAATGCTCTTATTTAGAATGCTTCTAAATTATCTCCGTTACATATAATATTTGCTGATGGTTTTATGTAGGTACTGCTTATTATTTTAAGGAAAGTTCCACCTATTTCTATGCTCTCTATTGTTTTTATTAGGATTGAGTGCTGTATTTTGTCAAAAGCTTTCTCTACATCTATTGAAATAATCAAACTATTTTGTTTAGTTTTCTTATTGATGGGTTGATTATGTTGATAGTTTTCCTAATGTTGAACCAGCCCTGCATTCCTGGTATAAATCCCACCTGGTCATAGTGTATTATCCTGGTGATCACTTCCTGCAATGTACTTGTTAACATCTTATTCAAGATATTTGCATCAATATTCATTAAGGAAATTTGTCTATAATTTTATTTCTCTGTTTTGGTTCTGCCTGGTTTAGGTATCAACACAAAAAAGGAATCTGGTAGAACTCCTTCTTCACATAATTTTCCAAATAATTTGTATATTATCTGGCCCTGCAGAGTTTTTCTTAGTGAATGTCTTGCTCAATTTCTTTTTCTAATATGGGCTCATTTAAAGATTTTATTTCCTTTTCAGTTCACCTAAGCAATTTGTATTTTTGTAAATATTTATCCATTTCATTTAGATTGTCAAATTTATTGGTATAAATTTGGGCAAAATAGTTCCTAATTATTGCTTTAATTTCCACTTCATTGGTGGTGAAATCACCCCTTTCATTCTTGATACTGGTAATTTTGTTTTCTTCTTTCTTTTTTTTAAATCAAATTAACCAAAGGTTTATCTATTTTATTGTGTTTTTTTTCATAAAACCAACTTTTCATTTCATTGATTAATCCTATAGTTTCCTTGCTTTCAATTTTATTAATTTCTCCTTTGGTTTTCAGGATTTCTAATTTAGTATTTATTTGAGGATTTTAATTTGTTCTTTTTCTATCATTTTTTAGTTGCATGCCCAATTCATTGATCTCCTCTTTCTCCTTTTTATTCATTTTTTTTTGTGGGGCAATGGGGGTTAAGTGACTTTCCCAGGGTCACACAGCTAGTAAGTGTCATGTGTCTGAGGCCGGATTTGAACCCAGGTACTCCAGAATCCAGGGCGGGTGCTTTATCCACTGTGCCACCTAGCCGCCCCCTCCTTGTTATTCATCTAAGCATTTAGAGATAAAAAAAAAAATTCCTCTAATCCTTGCTTTGGCTGGATGCCATAGGTTTTGGTATGTTGTCTCATTATTGTCCTTCTCTTAGATGAAGTTATTCATTGTTTCTATGATTTGTTTTTTGATCCACTCATTCTTTAGGATCAAATTATTTAGTTTCTAATTTATTTTCAGTCTACCTTTCCATGGCTCTTTATTACATGTAATTTTTATTGCATCATGATCTGAGAAGGATGCATTTACTATTTCTGCCTTTCTACTTTCGACTATGAGGTTTTTGTGCACTAATATATGGTCAATTTTTGAATATGTGTCATATACCACTGAGAAAAAAGATATATCCCTTTCTATCCCCATACAATTTTCTTTTTTTAGTGAGGAAATTGGGGTTAAGTGACTTGCCCAGGGTCACACAGCTAGTAAATGTGTTAAGTGTCTGAGGCTGGATTTGAACTCAGGTACTCCTGACTCCAAGACCAGTGCTCTATCCACTGTGCCATCTAGCTGTCCCTATGCCCATACAATTTTCTCCAGACATCTATCATATCTAATTTTTCTAACATTCTATTCATGTCTTTAACTTCTTTTTTATTTATTTTGTGGCTGGATTTCCCTAATTCTGAGAGGGGAAGATTCAGATCCCCTACTAGGATACTGGGATGTCCAGGCCCAGTCGTACCTGTCCTATGGGTGGCTATACAGCTGGCAGTCTACCCTCCGAGTTGGTGCCAGAGGATCTCACAACTGGCCTGCTGAGACAGGATCAAGGGGCCACAGTTGCTCCACTGAGGCCAAGAGCTTCCTGCTGATTTGCCCAGACCTCCTCTGTGCTGAGCTGCTCTGTCATGAGCTGCACTTCACTGTGCTCCACTTTTGCCTCAGTGAGACCAACCTTTCCTGAAGTCTTCTAAATTATCTCAAATTGGAAGATTGTGTCTCTCTGTCTTTTTGTAGGTTCTGTATTTTCATAATCCATATAGAGGCTTCATTTAATGTAGTTTTTTTTTTAAGTGAGGCAATTGGGGCTAAGTGACTTGCCCAGGGTCACACAGCTATTAAGTGTTAAGTGTCTGAGGCCAGATTTGAACTCAGGTACTCCTGACTCCAGGACTGGTGCTCTATCCACTGCACCACCTAGCTGCCCCTTAATGTAGCTTTTGATGGAAACTTGGGAGAGCTCAGGAAATTCCTGGCTTATATCTGCCATCTTGGCTCTGCCCCATCTGTCTTGACCCTGTCCCCTTTCTAGGTTTTCTTGATGAAAAGACAAGAGCTGAATAGAAAATGTGACTTTCAAATACGAGACTCTAGAGAAGGATAAAAAGGTAAACAGGAAAAGGGACACATAAGGATATTTTTTCTTTTTTTTTTTTTGACTTTTATTTTCCAAATTACATGTAAAAGAAAATTTTGACATCAATTTAAAAAAAATACTTCATGTTCCAACTTCTCTTCCTCTCTCCCCTCCCACCCCCACCCCAAGAACTCAAATAATTCAACATAAATTATACATGAGTAGACATGGAAGACAACTCTACATTAGCTAGGTTGTGAGAGAAAATAGATAAAAACAAAACTTCAGATTAAGGAAATGTCAAAAAATGTATTCAGTCTGTTTTAGATACCATCAGTTCTTTCTCTGTAGATGTATTACAATTTTAATAAGTTTTTCAGAGTTATATTGCATCATTGCCTTGCTGAATATAACCACATGCTTCCCAGGAGATCCTCTTACACTAATGCTCTTATTTTGTATACAGTTCATTTCTCTCTGCTTCAGTTCATGTGGGTCTTTCCAGGTTTTTCTGATAGCATCCTGTTCATCATAATTTTTATACAGTACCTTGAACTTGACAGAGAATTTTCTTCATAATAGCCCAGAAGAGTAGGTACCATACATTTTAAAAATTGTAGTCAATAATCACAACTATTTCCCTCTATACCATTCACTACCAATGATATTTACTCTGTTGTCTATCTTTTTTGCCCTAATCCTTCTCAAAAGTGTTTTGCTACTAACTGCCCCCTCCCCCACTCTACCCTCCCTTAAATTCACCCATCCCTCCTTATCCTCTTCCCCACTTACTTTCCTGTAGGTTTAAATAGATTACTCTTCCCAATTGGGTGTGTGTGTTATTCACTCCTTGAGCCCACTCTGATGAGGTTAAGGCCTTTGAGCTAATTCTGTTTTCTAAATTTTTCTTCCTCCCTCCCTCCTCAACTCTCCCTATGAAATCAAGCAATTCAATTTATGTTATACATGTGCTGTTATGCAGAACATCTTCACCTCCCTCAAAAGTCTTTTGCTTTTTACAGCTCCCTCCCTGCAATTTCCTTTCCCTCCTTCCCCCCTTATTCCCCCCCACCATCTCCTTCTCCTCCCACTTTTGGTCAAAGCAAAAATATATTACTATACCCACTTGACTTTGTATGTTATTCTCTCTTTGAGTCAATTATGATGATAGTGAGGTTCACTCCCTCCCCCTCTCCTTCCCCCTCTTCCCCTCCCCTCCATAGGCTTTTTTCTAATTTCCTTCATGTGAGCTACCTCTCCCCAATCCACCTCTCCACTCCCCCCTTCCCCAGTTGATTCCTCCCACCCCTCAACCCTATTTAAAAGATGGCATCATGGCTTACCTAGGTGGCACAGTGGACAAAGCACCAGCCCTAGGCCCAGGAGGCCCAGAGTCCAAATCTGGCCCCAGACACCAGACAACCCACCCTGTTTGCTCCACAAAGGATACACACACACACACACAAAATCCTTTACAAATACCATCCCTTCATATTCAGTTCAGACCTGTGTCCTCTGTGTATTACTGAAATAGTTCCTATGAGTTGGAAGTGTTATTTTCTCATGTATGACTGTAAACAGTTTAACCTTTTAATGTTCCTCATGATTTCTTTTCCATGTTTACTTTTTTATGATTCTCCAGGGTCTTGTATTTGAAAGTCAAATTTTCTATTCAGTTCAGGTCTTTTCATCACAAATGCCTGAAAGTCCTCTTTTATATTGAAACTCCATGTTTTCCCCTGAAAAATTATGTTACGTTTTGCTGGGTACATGACTTTTGGCTGTAGTCCCAGTTCCTTTGCCCTCTGGAATATCATATTCCATGCCCTCCAGTCCTTCAATGTAGATGCCACTAGATCTTGCTTTATCCTTATTGGAGCTCCACAGTATTGGAATTCCTTTTTTCTAGCTACTTGCAATATTTTCTCCTTGACCTGGGATCTCTGGAGTTTGGCTATAATATTCCTGGAGGTTTTCCTTTTGGGATCTCTTTCAGGAGGTGATCAATTGATTCTTTAAATTTCTATTTTAGCTTCTGCTTCTAGAATATTGGGGCAGGGCAATTTTCCCTCACAATCTCTTGGAGGATGGTGTCTAAGCTCTTGTTTTGTTCATGGTTTTCAGGTAGTCCAATTATTTTTAAATTATCTCTCTTGGATTTATTTTCCAGGTCAGCTGTTTTTCCAAGAAGATATTTCACATTGCCCTCTATTTTTTCATTCAACTGGATTTGCTTTACTGTGTCTTGGTTTCTCATAAGGTCACTAGCTTCCATTTCTTCAATCCTAATTCTTAGGCAATTATTTTCATCAGACAGTTTTATTTATTTATTTTTTTTTAGTGAGGCAATTGGGGTTAAGTGACTTGCTCAGGGTCACACAGCTAGTAAGTGTTAAGTGTCTGAGGCCGGATTTGAACTCAGGTACTCCTGACTCCAGGGCCGGTGCTCTATCCACTGCGCCACCTAGCCACCCCCAGACAGTTTTTTAATCTCCCTTTCCATTTGATTTTTCAAGCTGTTGACTTTTTTTTCATGACTGCTGCATTGCTCTCATTTCATTTTCCATTCTTTCCTCCTTCTCTCTACATCGTCCTTTTATCTTTCCTACTTTCTCTTCAAAGTCCCTTTTTAGGGCTTCCATGGCCTGAGACCTGTTCATATTTTTCTTGGAAGCTTTGGATGTAGGGGCCCTGTGGTTTATTTCCTCATCTGATGGTGCCCCTTGATATTCCTTGTCCCTGAAGAAGCTTTCTATAATTCTGAACTTTCTTTGCTTGCTCATCTTTTACTTGACTTTAAACTCTCCCCTGGGGGGGCCTGTTTTTTGGTTCCCTTACTGTTCCCAGCTTCAGAGGGTCCCATGTCTTTTGCTTTGAGGGAGGGCAGGATTTATTCTCACCTGCCATTTTCTCTGGTCTGAAGATAACCCCAAGCCTGATTACTAAACAACCAACCAGCAAAGCTTTCTGTGGTATGGTTCTTAGCTTCTACAAGACCCTCCCCCAACTGGGGCTCCTGCCATTCAGGATTTCTTCCTGGTTCCCTGCTGGGGTGGGAAAGCCAAATTCCTCCCTATGTCCCCCTGGTACCCCTGCACTTCCCCCCAGCTAGCCGTTCAGCCTTCTCACCCACCCACATGCTCAGTTCTAGAAGATGCTGGTGCTGTAGCTGATTCAGAGGTTTTAGGGTAAATTTCTCTAGCTGTGTGGATGGGCTCTCTGTCGGTGTGATTGTGGAGTTTGACTTTACTTATGGCCCTCTCTAATCTATCTATAGCTGGAGAATAATCTCAGTCCATATTTTTGTGTGTTTTTCTGCTCCATGGCTTCTTTTATTGCTGTTTTTGGTGTGATTATATCAGCAGCTCTGTGCATTTAGTGTCTTTCCTCCACCATCTTACATAAATAATTTTAAAATGTTAAACTGTTTACTACATGAAAAAATGATACTCATAACTCATAAGAACTTTCTTATTCTTAAAGAAGTTAGATTGAGTATATATAGACAGAGAGCACAGGGTAAGTTTAATATGAATGGATGATATCTAAAAAAGTATAAAACTAAGGGGTGAGAGAGGAATGAACAGGGGGAAAGGGAAAGGGAGAGGTAAAATTGAATAGATTATCTCACATTTTAAAAGAAGCAAGAGAAAGGTTATACTGTGGAGGGAAAAATGGGGGAGGTGATGCAGAGAGAGTGAATCTTACTCTTATCAGAATTAGCTCAAAGAAGGAATAACATACACACTCAAATATGTATAGAAATCTATTTTACCCTGCAGGAAAGTAGGAGGAGAAGGGGATAAGAATCAGTGGAGTTGGTGATAGAAGGGAAGGCATATAGGAGAGGGGACAGTCAAAAGCAAAACACTTTGAGGAGGGAAGGGTGAATGGAGAGAGAGAAAGAAGAGATTATATGGGGGAGGGTGGAGGGAATATGATGGCGGGAAATGCAGTTAGCATTCTTTCTTCATGAAATAGTCTTACCTCCAAAGACTAAAGAGATCATGTAGTACAAGTCCTTAATTTTATAGGTGAATGAACTGAGTCCCAGAACTGAGTCCCAGAGGGTCTATACAGTTTGTCCAAGGTGACCCCTTTGTTAAATGGCTGAGTTGGGACATGAACTTGGGTAATCTGACTTCAAAGAGAGCACCATTTTTGCTTAACTGCACTGCTTCCCCTAGCCCTCATATAAGGACTAATAAAAGCTCCTTTCCCCAATTCCTCACAGATCTTTATTTTGTTTTAAATCATATACAAGAAGTAAAAAATGTTATATGAAAGTGTTTTGATTTCTATTTCTATAATTTTCTATTATGACTGATTAATCATATGTACATCATATAAACTTTTTTCTATTTTACAATAATCTAATGGTCATCTATCAATCTCTTGATAATATATGAAATGCTTAAAAGTGCTATCTTCTGACTCATCACCATAATGCTATCAATCTTAGTTCCTTACAAAATGTATATGTTTATATTAAAAGAATTGGTTACTATAGTTTTTGGGGTTTTTGGGGGTTTTGAGTTCTGTAACTCACTGCTGTATCACAGGATTATTTGGAGCTGGAAAATACCTTAGATATCACCTAGTACAATACCTTAATTTTATTAATGATAAAGCTGAGGCTTAGACAGTTGAAGACAGTTGTTCAACATCACCATTTCTCAGGCCTTTCTGGAATCATCAACAATGATGAAATTAACTGTCTCATTTCCCCTAGATATAGTGTGTTAATCTTTTCATTTACAACTTTAGTCACTATCTCTGTGACTTTCAGGACCAAAGTCCCCCTCCATGATCACCTCTTCTTTTGTATCATTGCAATCCTTATAATATTAGATCCTTTAAATCATGGACTTGCTTTACTTTTGTTTATGTGTATCAGATCTCAGTGTGGTGCTTTGCACATATTACATACTTAATGAACATTTTTTTTCTTTCACTCCTGCATTATATGCTCATTTTTTAAATAAGAAAAGTTGGGATTGGGCTGTCAGGCTTCATAGCATAGTCATGAAGGAGACTAGAAACTTTATACTGGTTACCTGGGAACTTCTTGAGGAGATACATACACACACACACATATATAGACACAAATGTATGAATGTTTGTTTATATGTGTGTCTATTTTATTTTTATCAGATATATGTATGTATATATATGTACATTTTTATATGTGTTGATAGATTAGCTAGAGAGCAATAGATAGATAGATAGATAGATAGATAGATAGGTAGGTAGAGATTTAAATATACATTTGCTAGATATTTCTTTTCCTACCACAATCCCTGGCATATTGTAGGTTTTTAATAAATTATTTTTATTTCAACAGAATTATTAGAAGAGAAAATATATTACTGAATTCAAGACATTCTTAAGAATATTATAATAAATAATTAGCCCATTGGCAGTTATTGGGGGAAGAAAGAATGAAATTTAATTTACATATTCCATTTTAAATGTGTTTCTTGCTTTTTTATAATCATGCAATTCAACTCACGTCTTCTCCTCCCTACAAAAGTTAGTTAAAGAGCTTCTCCTTCTAGAGAACCTACCTAATGATATTACATTGAGGTGTACCATACATACTATATTATAATTTGATTTTATATTACTTTATAATTACTTTTAGGATAGCTAGGTGGCACACTGGATAAAGCACTGACCCTGGTGTCAAAAGGACCTGAGTTTAAAAACAGCTTTAGAAACTTGACACTTACTAGCTGTGTGACCTCAGGCTAGTCATTTAACCCTGATTGCCTCAAATTTCTGGAGCCATATGCGTTTGTCCTTATGCATATCTTGCCAGTGGATCTAGATGGCACTGAAGGATAGGATGAATCTGGTGGTTTTTCTCAGCACTCTGTCACTTAAATACAATTAATTTCATGTCAGGACATAACCCCTCAATGTCATTGTACTCTTAGAGAAAGAAGGGCAAACAATACCAACAATTACTTTTTGTTATTCACTGCAGTTTGGCCATATATGACTTCATATTTGACCATCAATTGACATGTCTATATAGTAGGAATTTCCTACGTGCCAAATTGTGGTTTAGTCAACTTAATTTATGCAAGGAATGCAAAGATGATTAGTTTAGCAAATTTCATTTAACACAGGCATGCAATGGTAGCAGATTTTCCTAATGATCTGGGGTTACAGTCCAGATCATCCACTGAGTTCCTACTCCCACTAAATCCTTCTGAATCTTCTCTGTAACAATAATCACATATGAGGAGATACTCAGAAAACTGAGTTCCTAATTGATGTATGCCTCACACTATACTCCTGAGAAAGCATTCCTACATGCACTCAAAGGATACCTATATCGTAGGAGCCTACACATGCAATTGCATCACTATGAATAATAAATTGGCTGCCTATGATCCTTTAAGTGCTACCATTATGCAGAGAATGCTGAAGAGAAGGAGGTGATCAGCAATTTCAAATGATATAGAAGTCAGGAAGCATAAGGATTAAGAAAGGCAATCATAGGGGGCAGCTAGGTGGCATAGTGGATAGAGAACCAGCTCTGGATTCAGGAGGACCTGAGTTCAAATCAGCCTCAGACACTTAACACATTTACTAGCTGTGTGACCCTGGGCAAGTTACTTAACCCCAATTGCCTCACCAAAAAAAAGAAAAAAAGAAAGGAAAGGCAATCATATTTAGCAATTAAGTGATCCAGGGGAACTTCAAAAAGAATAATTTCCTTTTATTCTTTTTTGTGTGATTGTTCCTAGCAACATTCAGCAGCCAATGAATAAAAATAGGAAGAGGCAAATTAGAGTAGTCTAGGTTTGGGGTTTGGAAAGGTATGAACATCGGTAGTAAAAGTGGGTAAGAAATTCTAGAGTAGAAAAGTATAAATTTAAATAAGTTAACATTAAGTCTAAGATGAGGATGGGACTACTGGAAAAAGAGTTGACAACCTAGTAGCACACTGAGGGATCCCAGTAAGGACAAAATATAGCTTTGGATCAACAAGTCACATATGGAATGACGAATTTATGATTAAATAAAACATATTCACAATTTGTGATGAGAAAAGTGGAATACTTGTGCATGGTAGAGATATAAAGGTTATGACCATTCTGTGTGTAAGTAAAGTGGAGTGGAGGGATTATGAGAATTGAGGTAAATTTGCCCTGTTTGAGGGGATATCAAAATATATGTTTAAGTCCCTGTCAAAATAAGTAGAAGTTGTGTTATTGCAGATAACTGTGAGACAGATACTGAACATCTTGAGAAAGGAGGTAGACTTCACTTTTGATTGGTTGAAAAGTGCCACCAGGATCTGGATTTAGTGACAAATTTAAATAGAATGATCTGAAAAGGAGAAGAAATTGCTGAACAATCAGAGCAAAACATTGGCAGTGGGGAACAAAGGATATTTCAACTCCTTCTCTAGGATCAGTATGACAGGAAATCTGAGAGTAAATGTACATCATTCTGGATGGGATACTCAAGGATGCAATATCATTTAGGATAGCCAAGTTGCTGTGACAGCCAGAAAATGGCAGGAGCATGAGAGGAAGAAATAGCTAATGAAGGGAAGCTTCTTAGCCCCACCCCCACCCCCACCCTATACACACACTTAGGTAAAATGGCCAGAGTTTAACAGCTTGGAAAAACAATCACACCATTGGCAGCACCATGGTTCCAGTTTTTCTCTGTAGGAAATTTAATTAATTTCAAGTTTTGGGGTATGGATTGGAAGAATTATAGAGTAATTAAAAAAATAAATTAAAGCACAATAGTTCCTATTGAAGTATTCCATGCCAAAACTTCAGGGTCTTAGCACATTTTATGACAAAATAAAAATAAAAAAAACAAAATTATTTTCTATATTCCCTACCCCTACTGTTATCTCAAATAACATTCCCACAGAAAATATGAACAAACAAAAGAGAATCAGACATGCAAGCTATCTTCATTACTAGTAAAGGATAGAAAGCTAGTGCATGATGTTTTAGGAGGAGTAGTATATGTGTGTATAGGTGTGTGCATGTGTGTACAGGTGTCTGTAAGTATGTTATTTTTCCCAGCTTCATTTGAATGAAAAGAGGAGGGAAAGATGTTGGGGCAGGGGAGTCCACTATTGCCTAGTCATTTTTCAAATCTGTTTGCTTTGGTCCATCCTAACTTAGTACTTCAACATGACCACCTCAGGGGAAACCCAATTTTTTCCAGTCATTGAACAGCCTCTGCCCTGCATATTCTTTTCTGTGGCTATCACTCACACTTCTATTTGGGATGAGATGCAATTTATTTCCTTTATAACAAGACTCATAAGCATACACTGACAAATGCTTAAAATATGATATGCTTACCTGTAAATCATATTATATCCCTCAGGAGATTGATCCTTAAACCAGGAAAAGACTAAACAACTTGTCAAATTTCCAAATAGATATTTCACTTTGACTTGACCTTGTAACTAACTGTCCAAACAACTCAATCAAGGTCCACATATATTAGTAAGTCAGGACATGGCTTGGGTGCATTCTTTTGTCAGTGGTCATCTTTCTTCAGAGAAGCAATGTAGTAGTTATAGAGGCCCATCCTGCAGGAAAGCTGGCACCAACTGAGGAACCTAGAAACTCCAGATTTTAAGATAATTACTAAGCTTGAAAAGTCTGTCCTTCAGGACTTCAGCGTGGTCAACTCATGCTCAGGGAAAGAAACAACACAGCAAAGGCAGTAAGAGTCGTGAGGTCTAGTCTCAGGAATAACTGGATGAATATATACATGATCTTGCTACCATATTCAAACATCTTCTAAGGTGGCAGACTATGAGAGAATTACCTCCAATGGGCCAGTTCAAGAGAGTTGCCCTGAAATTATGTGGAGTCCCAAACTAATCATTCAGAAGAGAAGAAGAAAGTAAGAGTAAATATAATTTGATTTCTCCCTTCAAAGACTGAGTGAGGGTTCTTTTCTGATCAGTATAGAATCACTTCAGACACTGGCTTTCTATGACAGGGTGAAAAAAACTATGAAGGCTAAATAGAAGTCTCTACTTATACTCTTTAAAGTAGCAAGGGTACAGGCTGGGGAAGGGAAGGGAGCAAACTTTTCTGAAATGTCTACTATGTTCCAGGGACTGTGCTCAATGCTTTACAAATTTTATCTCTTTTTTCTCCTTACAACAACCTTGTGAGGTAGGGGTTATAATTATCCAAATTTTACAGTTGAGCAAACCAAGGCAGGTAGAAGTTAATGTAACTTGCCCTAAGTTACATAGCTAAAAGTGTCTGAGGCTATATTTGAACTCAAATTTTTCTTCCTTTAGGTCTAATACTCTCCATTGAATTTTTTTTTTACTTATTTTATGAGAAGTGCCCTAGCCATAACAAATGTGGGACTGTAATTGGAGACCAAACCAATCTGTGTGATAAAATACAATAGACTAAAATAAAATGCAATAAAAATTTATTACGTTCCTACTACTTGTCTGGCACTGTATTAAATGCTAGAGATACAAATGAGTGAGGTGGGTCACTGCCTTCAACTAGCTTACAGTCTAATGGGGAAGAAACCACATAAAAGGAAGTTGAAAAAGTGTGAGGGAAAGTATTCAGGATAGGGACATGTTGGAGAAGAGCAGCTTAGATGGAATGAACAGTTGGCTGGGCTTCTGTCTCCTCTTTAAAAGGAAGCTTTAGGAGAATTTCTGAGTTTTGTACCACCCCTTTCCTTTTCCTCATCCTCTAAGCAGAAGAGCAGAGGCATCTGAAGGTACTTATGAGATCAGAATGCTAATGATGGATTAATCTCTGTGATACTGAGTCCATGGGAAATACAGCCTCCATGAGTATAGCCACTTTTATACAACACTTTCCTAACCCTTTCCTTCTCCATTTTGTTTGGAGAATGTGGGTTAAGGTCAAGGAAACCCAATTTGTTTTCTTTCTACCATCAGTCTCAATTTTTAAAAATCTTGTATCAACTTATTATTTGGAAAATTATCCTCCTAAATAACAGTGTTTTTTCCAGTTGTTCAACAAAGATTAAGCATCTATTACATACCAGGCACTGCATCAAATGCTGAAGATACAAAAAGAGGCAAAATACAATCCCTGCCCTCAAGGAGTTCACAATCTAATGGAGGAAACAACAAGCACATAAATACAAACTATCTTGTTATTCAGTTGTTTTAGTCATGTCTGAATCTTAATAACTCCATTTGGGGTTTTCTTGGCAGGGATACTGGAATAGCTTTCCATTGCTTTCTCCAGAGTTGCAGCCATCTCATATTCACCACATCTAATAAAAACAGAGAGAATGACTGAAAAGTTGTGAATCACAAAATCTCAGAGGCAGAGGTGACCTAAGGGACTATACATAAGAAAGAACTTCCTCTACAGGATGCTTAATAAATTCTTTCCCCCTTCAACCAATTCTTATGCCACATAAATTTAAGGTCTTTCACCATCCTTGTGCCATCCTCTGGATTCAGTTCAACAATTACCTTTCCTAAAAATGACTCCAAGAACTGAACACAATCCTCCAAATATGATCTGACTATGGTAGAGATACTATCTCCTTTTTCATTTACAAATACTCTCCCTGCCTTAATATGCCCATAATTATTATTATTATATTCCTTGATTTTTAATAACACCATTGAACTCTTACTGAACTTATATTATCAAAATCTCTAGGTTTTTTTCAAACAGATGGTTGTCTAGGTTGTATCTTCTATGTTGTATAATAGAGTTAATTGTTTGAAGCCTACTGAAGAATAGATATTTATATTTGCCAAATTGCATCAAATTTATTTTGACCCAATAGTCTAGCCTATTTAGAATTTTTGATCCCTAAACACATTATTAGTGAACCCTCCAAGTTCTATATCATCTGCCAATTTGCTAAGCATATCGTCTATGTGTTCATCCAAATAATTAATAATGATGTTAAATAGCACAGGGCAAAGTAAATATCCTTGGGGCTCTTCACTGAAAGCCACAATTTCAAATGACCACAAATTATTAATTAGTATGTTTTGGTTCTGATCATTCCACCAATTCCAAATTCATACTATTATCTAGTCTACATCTGTCCATTTTTTCCAAAAGGGTAACATAAAATACATTAACAAATGCTTTGCTTAAATACAGTTAAACTATATAGCACTAATCTGATCTACCAATTTAGTAATCCAGTCAAAAAAAGTGGCAGGGAAGCATGTTTGGCATGACCAATTCTTGATGAAACAATGTTTATTATTAACTTTGCTTCATTTTCTAGATGCTCATTAACCATTTACTATGAATATATCATAGAATTTGAAAGTAATTGGAGTCAAGTTCACTGGTATGTTCTATATTTCCTATTTTGACACTCAGGGTATTATTTTCATGCCTAATACTGTTGTATATTTTTCTTTCCCCATAATCTTTCCAAGATAATTTGCAATGTATGCCTTTTTTCAGTTCTTTCAGCACCCAAGGGGATCTAGTTTCCTGAATCAGGTGATTCAGTAACTCATCAATTATAGTTATGTGTTATCTTACTATCTCCTTATAGATCTTTCATCTCCACTCTACTTTAGAAATATTTGTTCTCTCTTTCATTTCAGGGAGCATTTTAATTGATGGAGAAAAGGGAAACAAATAAGAATTTAGAAGCTTTACTTCTATCATCATCAGTTATCATTGTCCCATCCACTTCAAACATCAGACTTATTCCTTCTTTGATCCTTCTCTTTTATATGATAGTTTTTTAAATACCCCTTTGTTTTTCTGAGGTTTCTTTATCAGCCTCAAATACTTTAGACCTTTAAAAGCATTCCATTAATTATAGGAGAATTTATGAACTGAAATTCCATTTATTTAAATGTAAAGCATCACAAAACAAGTCTTGTTCACTGTATTGCTGGTTAATATTGAGATTTTAATACATCACTAATTAAAAAGACAAAGAGAAGAGTTATATCCCTGGAGAAATCAGTGAGATTTTGTGGAAATGTTGATCATATATTTTAGTAATGAATTTCAGAGGTCTTTAAGTAGAAGAAATAATGCCCTTTTCATCATAAAATGTTCTCTATTATATAGCATTCACAGAAATTAAAAGGAATTGTTGAATTAATAAAAGATAATCTCCTCAAAGGTATACAAATCACACCAACAAAGCACCTTTCTTACATTGGAGAGAGTAATAATGTCATTTTCTTAATATTTACCATACCTTAAAGTTAATAATAAATCCAGTGTATTTTTTACAAGCAGCCACTCCATTTTGTCCTACTTTGAAGGTATAGTCTTCATTTGTAGTTTCATGATGCATTATTGTAGGCATCACACTGCAAGAATAATTACCTAACATGTCCATCCATTGAACAAGTTGTCCAGTAAAATATCAGCATGTCTGTGATTATTTATCACATCCTCTACATAAAAGTTTCAACATTTCATTAGATTAATAATAAAAGGAGACTACCTCACCAGAGCAAAATATGATTCACTGTTGATAAATAAATCACTCTCTATAGTAACCTAGATTCTTTTTTTAACACAAAAAAGTATTTTATTATTTTCCAGTTATATGTAGAGAAAGTTTGCAACATTTGTTTTTATAGAATTTCTAGTTTCAATTTTTTCTCCCTCCCTCCTCTCCCTCCTCCTTCCCCAAGACAGCAAGCAAACCAATATAGGTTATATATGTACAATCACATTAAACATATTTCTGCATTAGTCATGCTGTGCAGGAATAATCAGTGCAAAAAGGAAAAACCTCAAAAATGAAAAACAAAAAAAAATGGAGATAGTATGGTTCAAACTGTATCTAGATTCCATAGTTGTTATTTTTTTTCTGGATTTGGAGAGCATTTTCCATCATGAGTCCTTTGGAACTATCTTGGATCATTGTATTGCTGAGAAGAGTCAAGTCTATCACAGTTGATCAATACACAAGGTTGTTGATACTGTGTACAATGCTCTCCTTATTCTGCTCATTTCACTCAGCATCAGTTCTTGTAAGTCCTTCCAGGTTTCTCTGAAATCTGCCTGCTCATCATTGTTTTGGGTTTTTTTGGTTTTTGCTTTTTTTTTTTGCAGGGCAATTGGGGTTAAGTGACTTGCCCAGGGTAACAGAGCTAGTAAGTGTCAAGTGTCTGAGGCTGGATTTGAACTGAACTCAGGTACTCCTGAATCCAGGGCTGGTGCTATATCCACTGCACCAAATAGCTGCCCCTACTCATAGTTTCTTACAGCACAATAGTATTCCATTACATTCATATACCACAATTTGTTCAGCCATTCCCCAATTGATGGCTATCCCCTCAATTTCTAATTCCTTGCTACCACAAAAAGAGTAGCTATAAATATTTTTGAACATGTGGATATTTTTCCCTTTTTTATGATTTCTTTGGAAAAAAGACTTAATCATGGAATTGCTGCGTCAAAGGGTATGAACAGCTTTATAGCCCTTTGGGCATAGTTGCAGATTGTTCTCCAGAATGGTTGGATCAGTTCACAGCTCCACCAACAATGGATTAGTGTTCCAATTTTTCCATAGCTTCTCCAACATTTATTATTTTCCCTTTTTGTCATATTAGCTAATCTGATAGGTGTCAGGCGGTACCTCAGAGTTGTTTTAATTTGCATTTCCCTAAGAAATAGTGATTTAGAGCATTTTTTCATATGGGAATAGATAGCTTTGATTTCTTCATCAGAAAACTGCCTCTTCATATCCTTTGACTGTTTCTCAATTGGGGAATGACTTGGATTCTTATAAATTTTATTTAATTCACAGTATATTTTAGAAATTAGGCCTTTGTCAGAACTACTTACTATAAAAATTGTTTTGCAGTTTTCTGTCTCCCTTCCAATTTTGGATGCATTGCTGCTGTTTGTACAAAAGCTTTTAAATTTAATGTAATCAAAATGATTCATTTTATATTTTATAATATCCCCTATCTCTTGTTTAGTTATAAACTGTTTTCCTTTACATAAATCTGAGAGATAAATTATTCCTTCCTCTCCAAATTTACCTATGGTATCACTTTTTATGTCTACATCATATATACATTTTGACCTTATTTTCGTGTAATGTATAAGATGTTGGTCTATGTCTAGTTTCTGCCATACCATCCTCCAGGTTTCCCAGCAGTTTCTGTCAAATATTGAGTTCATATCCCAGAAGCTGGAGTTGTTGGATTGATCAAACAGTAGATTACTAAAGTTATTTACTACTGTGTTTCCTGTGCCTAACCTATATCATTGATCCACCACTCTCTTTCTTAGCCAGTACCAAATAGTTTTGATAACTGCGGCTTTATAGTAAACCTTCAGATTTGGTACAGCTAGCCCACTTTCCTGTGCATTTTTTTCTTGAGTTCCCTTGATATTCTTGACCTTTTGTTTTTCCAGGTGAATTTTGTTATTTTTCTATCTTCATAAACTAATTTTTCAGTAGTCTGATTAGTATGGTACTGAATAAATAAATTAATTTAGGCAGAATTGTCATTTTTAGTCTATTAGCTTGGCCTATCCATGAGCAATTTCTATTTATCCAATGATTTAGATCTGATTTGATTTGTGTTTAAAGTGTTTTGTAAGTGTGTTCATAGAGTTCCTGGATTTGTCTTGGCAGGTAGACTCCCAAGTACTTAATATTTTCTACCATAACTTTAAGTGGAATTTCTCTTTCTATCTCTCCCTGCTGGACTTCATTGGTCATGTATAGAAATGCTGATGATTTATGTGGATTTATTTTATATTCTGCAACTTTCCTAAAGCTATTAATTGTTTCAAGTAAATTTATAGTTGATTCTCTAGGATTCTATATGTATACCATCATATCATCTGCAAAGAGTGATAGTTTTGTTTCCTCATTGCCTATTCGAATTCCTTTTTCTTCTCTGATTGCTAACATTTCTCATACAATATTAAATAATAGAGGTGATAATAGAAATCCCTGTTTCACCCCTGATCTTATTGGGAAGGTCTCTAACTTATCTCCATTACATATAATGCTTGCTGATGGTTTTAGGTAGATACTGCTTATTATTTTAAGGAAAATTCCACCTATTAATATGCACTCCAGTGTTTTTATTAGGAATGGGTGCTGTATTTTGTCAAAAGCTTTCTCTGTATCTATTGAGATAATCATATGATTTTGGTTAGGTTTTTATTCATGTGGTTGATTATGTTACTAGTTTTCCTAATGTTGAACCAGCCCTGCATTCCTGGTATAAATCCCACCTAGACAGAGTGTATTATCCTGGTGATCACTTGCTATAATCTTGCTAATATCTTAAGATTTTTGCATCAATATTCATTAGGGAAATTGGACTACAATTTTCTTTCTCTGTTTTGGCTCTGCCTGATTTTTTTTATCAATACCATATTTGTGTCACTTTGTGAAATTTTATGGAATTTGGTAGAACTCCTTCTTCACCCATTCCCCCAAATAATTTGTATAGTATTGAAACTGATTGTTCTTTAAATGTTTGGTAGAATTCACTTGTAAACTCATCTGGGCCTACAGATTTTTTCTTAGTGAGTTCATTAATGGCTTGTTTGATTTCTTTTTACAAATATGGGCTTATTCAAGGATTTTATTTCCTCTTCAGTTAAACTGGGCAACTTGTATTTTGGTAAATATTTATCCATTTCATTTAGATTGTCAAATTTCTTGGCTTAAATTTGGGCAAAATGGTTCCTAATTATTGTTTTAATTTCTACTTCATTACTGGCGAAATCACATCTTTCTTTTTAGATACTGGTAATTTGGTTTAGTTGTTTCTTTTTTGAAATCAAATTAACCAAAGTTTATATATTTAATTGTGTTTTTTTTCATAAAACCAGCACTTAGATTTATTAATTCTATAGTTTTCTTCCATTCAATTTTTTTCTTTTTTTTCATTCCATTCAATTTTAATAATTTCTCCTTTGATTTTCAGGATTTCCAATTTATTATTTAGTTGGGAATGTTTAATTTGTTCTTTTTCTAGCTTTTTTAGTTGCACAACTATTTATCAATCTACTCTTTCTCTTTTTTATTCATGTAAGCATTTAGAGATATAAAATTTTCCCTAAGCACTGCTTTGGCTGCATCCCATAAGTTTTGGTATTTTGTCTTATTGTCATTCTCATGGATGACGTTATTGATTGTATCCATAATTTTTTTTCTTGACCCACTCATTTTTACAATGAAATTATTTAGTTTCCAAATGATTTTCAGTCTACCTTTCCATGGGTCTTTATTACATGTAATTTTTATTGCATCATGATCTGCGAAGAATGCATTTACTATTTGTCCCTATCTACATTTGACTATGAGGTTTTTGTGCCTAATATATGGTCAATTTTTGAATATCTATCACATACTGCTAAAAAAAAAGGTATATTCCTTTCTATCCCCAATCAATTTTCTCTAGATATCTATCATTTATAACTTTTCTAACATTCTATTGACCTCTTTAACATCTTATTTATTTTGTAGTTATATTTATTTATCTACTTCTGGGAGGGGAATATTCATATGCCCCACTATTATAGTTTTGCTCTCTATTTACTCTTATACCTCATTTAATTACTCCTCTAAGAATTTGGATGCTATACCACTGGGTACATAGATGTTTAGTATTGATATTATTTCATTATCTATCATACCTTGTAGCAATGTAGTTTCCTTCCTTATGTCTTTTAATTAGATCTATTTTTGCCTTTACTTTGTCTGAGATAAGGATTGCTACCCCTGCTTTTTTTTAACTTCAGCTGAATAACAATTTATTCTGCTCCACCCTTTCACCTTTACTCTGTGAGTATCTCTATGTTTCAAATGTGTTCCTTGTAAACAACATATTGTAGGATTCTGGTTTTTAATACACTCTGCTATTCACTTCTCTTTTATGGCATAATTCATCCCATTCACATTCACAGTTATTATTACTGTTTACTTCCCTCCATCCTATTTACCCCCTTTGAACTTTTTTCCTCTTATTTCACCCGATTCCTCCTCACCAATGTTTTACTTCTTACTCCTGCCTCCCCTAATCTGCCCTCCCTTTGTTATCACACCCCTTTTCTTTACTCTTTTCTCCTTTGCTTTTGACCTCCCTTCCATCAGTCACCCCATTTCCCTTTACCCTTTTACTTCCCTAAAGAATAAGCTAAGTTTCTTTATCCAAATGAACATATATGTTATTCCCTCTCTGAATCAAATCTAGTGAGAGTAGGATTGAAACAATGTTCAACCCTCCCTTCTTTCCCTATATTGTAATAGGTGTTTTGCACCTCTTCATATGATGTATTTAACTCAACTCCACCACCATTTTCCTCTTCTCCCCCAAAACTCCTTTTTTAACCCCTTAAATATCTTCATATCATATCAAAGACAATTTATATTTATGCCTTCTCTGTATAATTCTTCTGCCTGCCCATGTATATATACAGTTCTCAAGAGTTATAAGTATTATTTTCTCATATAGGGATGTAAACAGTTTAACCTTATTGAATAACTTTTGTTTTCTCCCTGTTTACCTTTTTAAACTTCTCTTGAGTCTTGTATGTTAAGATTGAATTCTTGGGGTCAGCTATGTTGCACAGTGGATAAGGCACTGGTCCTGAATTCAGGAGGACCTGAGTTCAAATCTGACCTCAGACACTTTGACACTCACTAGCTCCGTGACCCTGGGCAAATCATTTAACCCTCATTGCCTGCCAAGAAAAAAAAAAGATTGAATTCTCTATTCAGTTCTGGTCTTTTCATTAGGAAATCTTGAAAGTCCCCAATTTCATTGAATGTCCATATTTTGCCCTGAAAGAGAATGATCAGCTTTGCTGGGTAATAGGTCCTTGGCTACAATACAAGCTCCTTTGCCTTCTGGAATATCATATTCCAAGCCTCGTTATCTTTGAAGTTGAAGCTGCAAGGTCCTGTGCAATACTGACTGTGGCTCCATGATATTTAAATTGCTTCTTTCTGGCTGCTTGGAGTACTTTCTCCTTCAACTGATAATTCTGAAATTTGGCTACAATATTCCTTGGAGTTTTCCTTTTGGGGCCTTTTTCAGGAGGTGATTGTTTTTTTTTTTCAATGATTATGTTATCCTCTGATTATATACTATCAGGGCAGTTCTCCTTGACATCATCATCGAGGAAATTATCAAGGAGAACTGCCCTGATAGTATATAATCAGAGGATAACATAATCATTGAAAAAAAGGAACAATGCCTTAAAAATTCAAATTGTACAGTTGGAAGCTAAAGTCTTCATGAGATACCAGGAATCAGTCGCACAGAATCAAAAGAATGAAAAAATAGAAGAAAATGTGAAATACCTCATTGGAAAGACAACTGACCTGGAAAATAGATTCAGGAGAGACAATTTAAGAATTATTGGACTGCCTGAAAGCTTAGGCAACTTGCTGGCTTCTCTCTGCCATCTTGGCTCCACCCCCCACTAACATAGATTGTTAAGAGAATGATCTTGACCTTATCTGAACTTCTGTAACATTTAGTTTTTGCCTCTTTCATAAACTTATCATTGCCTATTTTGTATCATTTTTATTTGTAGACCTGTCATACCTTATTATTAGATCATATACTCTTTGGGGTATCAACTACATAACTTTCTCTGACTTTATGATAATGCTTTGAACATTTTTATTGTTCAGTTGTTTCAGTCATGTTCAATTCAGCAAAGATTATGGAGTGGTTAGCCATTTCCTTCCCTAGGGCATTTTACAGATGAGGAATTAAGTCCAAGTGGGTTAAGTGTCTTGCCCAGAGTCAAACAGTTAACCAAGGTCTGAGGCTGGATTTAAACTCAGGCCTTTGTGACTCCAGGCTTGATGCTGTATCCATTGATCCACCTGACTCCTTTGAACATAGAAGACACTAAATATTTGTTGTATTGTATTGCCTTAATGTGATATGGATTTCCATGTAAACTTTCATTTCCTTTATCTTTTCTCTTTTCTTCTCTCCTCTTCCCTTCATCCTTCCTTCCCTTCTTTCTTCCCTCTCTCCTTCCCTTGGTTCCTCTCCTACTCCCTCTTTCTCTCCCTCATTCTCTCCTTCCCTTCCTCCCTCCCTCCTTCCTTCCTTCCACTTCCTCTTCATCTTCCTTTTCCTCATTCTTCTCCTCTTCCTCTTCTTTATTCTTATTACTAAAAATCTCAAAAATCTTGACTTTGCCATAGACTAAAACACTAGGTGAAAAATAACTTTTTTTTTTCTTCAGACTTTTCCTCTTTTATTTTTCTCAGTAATTATGCAAGATGAATCTATGTCTTAGGGGGAGAAAAATAGAATCATACCATTTTCAGAGGCGGAGGAAAAGGCAGTTAGGTGACCCAGTAGATCGAATATTGAACCTAAATTCAGAAAGATCTGATTTAAAATCTTTTCTAAGACACTAGCTATTACATTAGCCAAGTTACAACCTCACACCTTAAATTTCCTCAACTATAAAATGAGTATAATAATAGAATATACCTCCCAAGATTATAAGGATAAAATGAGATGGTATTTGTAGAATAATTTGCAAACCTTTAAATATTATATAAATGATAGTTATAATTATTAATAACATCTCACTGCATTGTTATATGAATGCCAATTTTTAAAAAAAAGGAGATGAGAACCAAGAATTCCGTGGAATTATTAAATCTAAAAACAATGACAAAAGTAGGAGAAGGAAATAAGAATCAACCAACATTAGAACATAATATTTTATTACTTGTAATGTACCAGATACTGTGCCAGTTCCCATAGATACAAATATAAAATTAAGGCATATTCTGTGTGTAGGGAATTTACATTCTACTAGAGGGATACAAAACATATAGGGAGTGCTAAAGAGGGAAAGTAATTTTAATGTAGGCCCTAACAGGGATTCAGACTATTGATTTCATTTCTGGTGCCAAATCAAGAACAAGATGTGAGAATGGTC
This sequence comes from Dromiciops gliroides, assembly GCF_019393635.1. Taxonomy (NCBI): domain Eukaryota; kingdom Metazoa; phylum Chordata; class Mammalia; order Microbiotheria; family Microbiotheriidae; genus Dromiciops; species Dromiciops gliroides. The sequence goes on along the minus strand of NC_057861.1, from coordinate 201,831,777 downwards.
ATAACAGACAAGGTAGCAAAATGTAGCTAATAATATATCCATGGTGGGTAGGTCCTGGTGTCCTAATGATTGGCTGGATGGATATGGAGCATGGGAGAGAGTTTGCTAGAAATTGTTTGGTAGGTTAATTTTTATTTATTCACCCACCAATCAGTACATCTCAGCCCAAGTTTGGAGTCTCCAAAGAGAGTAAATTAATTAATTTAACCTCCCTAAAGAAAGTAAGTGGAGTCCCTTGAAGTCTTAGTCACAAAGGGGTACAATAGCAGGAAAGAGAGCAGGAAGCCCAAGCTAAACATTCATATCTCATGAATGACTGCATTGAATGTTAAAGATGGTGGTGGTGGTGACGATGATATCAACAATAGCAGCTAGTATTTATATGGCATCTTATTACTGTTTTCAATATTATCTTAAATCTCAAAACAGTCCTTTGAACTACATAATATTATTATTCACATTTTTGTAAAAGAAGGAAAAGAATATCAAATTGGTGAGTGACTTACCATAGAATTAGCAAAGCTATTCAGTGTGTGAGAAAGGATTTTAACTCAGGGCTTTCTGACTCCAAGTGCAGTACTTTATTCAGTTTATCACCTAGGGTTATTAAATATAGGGCATAAGTAAGGTTAGGTTGGAAATAAAGTAGAATGACAAGTTTCTGACTCAGTCATTACATCAAAGTTAATAACTTTGACCACAAGAACTTTGAAATCTTCCCATCCTAGTGCCTAGCACTTGTTTTATATATACATACAACATATATACACAATACATACAGATACACATATACATATACATATATATGTATACATAATTTGCAGGGAAATAAGGGTTAAGTGACTTTCCCAGGGTCACACAGATAATAAATGTCAAGTATCTGAGGCCAGATTTGAACTCAGGTCCTCCTGAATCCAGGGCCAGTGCTTTATCCACTGTGCCACCTAGCTGCCCTACATTTGTTATGTAACTACATTTCTTAATAACCATGTTTTAAAATCTATTTTAAGTGCTTGCTATTTTCTTTTTTTCTACTAATGTTCAAGCATTTTTTCATTTAATATATTTTTGTTTATTTCATTAAATATTTCACAATTACATGTAAAATTATTTAACATGCATTTTTTAAAAAAAATGTGAGTTCCAAATTCTCTCCCTCCCTACTGCTCCTTTCCACTTGTTGAGAAGGCAATCAATATGACATCTATTATACATGAGAATTCATACAAATCTCTGTATTGGCCAAATTCCTAAACAAAACATGAATTTTAAAAAAAGGAAATAAAGAAAGTTAAAAAAAGTTTGCTTTAGCCAGATTTCAGAATTCATCAGTTTTGTCTTTGTAGGTGGATAATATTTTCTTCATGAATCTTTGGCATTGTCTTGGATCTTTGTCTTGATCAGTATAGATGTCTTCCACAATTGATCATCCTTACAATATTGTTGTTACTACATACAATGTTATCCTAGTTCTGCTCATTTCACTTTCCATCAGTCTATATGTCTTCCTAACTTTTTTTTTTCCTGAAACCATTTTGCTCATCATTTCTTATAGCAAAATAGTGTTCCACTACAATTATATACCAAAACTTGCACATGCATTCCTGAATTGATGGTGATTGTCTCAATTTCCAATTTTTTTCAACTACAAAGAGATGCTATAAATAATTTTGTACAAATGAACCCTTTTATCTTCTCTTTGATCTTTCTAGAATACAGTAGTAGTAGTAGTATTGCTAAGTCAATGATATGCCCAATTTTATATCAATTAAGGCACAGTTCCAAATTATTCTGCATAATTATTACACAATTTCACACCTCCATCAACAGTAAATTAGTGTTCCAATTTTCCCACACTGCCTTCAGCATTTGCTATTTTCCTTTTCTTTTATTTTAGACAATTTGGTACTTTTGAGGTGATGCCTAAGGGATTTTTTATTTGCATTTCTCTAATTAATCATGATTTAGAGATTTTTTAATGCGACTTGAAAGCTTTAATTTCTTCATCTAAAAATTGCTTGTTCATGTCCTTTGACCATTTATCAATTGGAGAATGACTCATAGTTTTTTATACATTTGGCTTAGTTCCTTCTATATTTGAGAAATTAGGCCTTTATCAGAGAAACTTGCTATAATTTCCCTCCACTTTACTGTTTTCCTTCTAAGTTTGGCTACATTAATTTTATTTGTGCAAAAACTTTTGGATTTCATGTAATCAAAATCATCCATTATTCTTGTGATCTTGTGTCCTTTGGTCATAAACTCTTTGCTTTTCCTAAAATCTGACAGATACATTTTCCCATACATCATTTTTTATATATCCCCTTTATGTCTAAATCACTTATGCATTTTGACCTTATTTTCACATGCAGAGTGAGATGTTGGTCTATTGTATGTCAAGTGTCTGCCAAACTGCTTTCCATTTTCTTAATCTTTTTTTTTGTCCTACGGTGAGTTCTTAACTATAAATGCTTGTATTGTTGAGTTTATCAAATGCTACATTACTCCAGTTCTTTACTACTATGTACTGAGTACCTCATCTATTTCACTTGTCCACCACTCTATTTCTCAGTCATTATCAGACCTTTTCATATTTACCAGTTTGTAACATGGTACTGCAAGGCTGCTTGACTTAATTTTTTTTTAATTGATTCCCTTGATATTTTTGATTATTTTTACTTTTCCAGATGAATTTTTTCCCTAGCTCTATAAATATGTCTTTGATAGTTTCATTGGCATGACAATGAATAAGTAAATTAACTCAGGTAATAGTCACTTTTATTATATTGTCTCAACCAACCCATGAGCAATTAATATTTCTCCAATGCTTTAGATCTCTATTTATGTAAGTGAAAAGCATTTTGTAATTATATTCATTCATTCATATAGTCCTTGGATTTCTTTTGACAAGTAGATTCCAAAGTTTTTTATATTGTATGCAGTTATTTTAAATGGAATTTCTTTTTAATCTCTCCATCTTGGATTTGTTGGCAGTATGTAGAAATGTTGATGATTTTTATGGTTTTATTTTGTGTGCTACAACTTTAGTAAAGTTGTTGTTTTAACTAGTTTTTTAGTTAATTTGTTAGGGTTTGTAAGTATGGTCTGGAAAGAGTAATAGTTTTGCTTCCTCATTGATGGTTCTTATTCTTTCAATTTATTTTTCTTATCTTATTATAGAGCAAGGATTTCTAATACAATATTCAACAACAGTTATGACCACAGACATCCTTGTTCATCCCTAATCTTCTTGGGAAAAGTTCAAGTTTTTCCCAATTACAAATAATGCTTGCCTTGGGTTTAGAAAGATACTACTTATTACTTTAAGTAAAGTTTATTTATTTTTAGGCTGTTTAGTGCTTTTAAGGGGAATGGGTATTGTTTTTGTCAAAAGGCTTTTGCTGTAATTAGTTATATAATTATATGTTTTTTATTACTTTGTTATAGATATTATTAATTATGCTTATAATTTTCCTGATGGTGAATCATCCCTGCATTCCTGACATAAATCCCCCTTAGTCATAATGTTTGATCTTTATATTATATGGTTGAAATCTTTCTATCATTTAAAATAATTACCTCAATATTCATTAAAGAAATTGGTCTGTAGTTTTCCTTCTCTGTTTTTGTCTCTCCATAGTTCAGGTATCAGAATCATCTTTGAATCATAAAATGAATTTGATAGGAGTTTTCATTACTTATTTTTTCAATAATTTATATAGCATTGGAATTAATTGTTCCTTAACTATTTGGTAGAATTCACTTGTAAGGCCATCTAGTCCTCAGAATTATTTTTTAGGGAGTTCATTGGTGACTTGATTAAATTATTTTCTCCAGAGATCTATAATGTCTAACTTTTCAAGATCTTATACATCTCCTTAAGTTATTTCTTATTTAATAGTCAGCTTTTTCTACCTTTGAGAAGGAAAAGTTGAAGTCCCCATTAGTATAGTTTTACTATTTTGTTCTGTAGATCATTTAACTTTTCCTTTAAGAATTTAGACGCTATGTCATTTGGTGTGCACATGTTAATACTGCTATTATTTCATTATCTCTGGTACCTTTTAGTAAGATAGCTTTCCCTGCCTATCTCTTTTAATTATGTCTATTTTTTTTTGCTTTTCCTTTATCTGAAATGATGACAACCCCTGTTGTTGTTGTTGTTGTTTTTACTTCAGTTGAAACATAATAGACTCTGCTTCAGTCTATTTTAATTTTCTCTGTGTCTCTGTTTCAAGCGTCATACCTGTAAGCAACATATTGTTGAATTCTGGTTTCCAATTCATTCTACTATGCACTTCCGTGTTAAGTGAATTCATAACATTCACATCCACAATGATGATTACCAACTGTACATTTCCATCCATCATATTTTCTTTTGTTTATCCTTCTCTCCTTTACTTTTTCCTGTCCCTTCTATAAAGTATTTTGCTCTGGCAACTGTCTTCTTTCTCCTTTACTATTTAGCACCCTGCCCCTTTTCTTTAATCCTCTTTCCCTACTACTTCCCTGATGAGCAAGATAGATTGCAATACCCAATTGAATATGTGTATGCATGAGTATGTGGCTCAAAGAGGGAATAGAAAACACATTCAATTGGATATAGAAATCTATCTTACCTTATAAGGAAGTTTAAAAAGGGAGAGTGATAATGGGGGGGGGGAGGGATACTGGGGAAGATGGTCATCATAAGTAAAACACTTGTGAGAAGGGAGAGGGTGGGGTGTCATAGTGTGTGGGGGGGTAAACAGGTGAAAAAAGCATGGAAAGAAATAGTCATCATAACTATAAATGGGAATGGGATGTACTTACTCATTAAATGGAAGCAGATGGCAGAATGCATTAAATATCAAAGGTCTATGATATGTAGTTTACAAGTAACACATTTAAAGCAGAGAGATACACACAGGGTACATGTAAGGGGCTGGAACAGAATCTCTTATGCTTCAGCTGAAGCTAAGAAAGCAGAGGTAGAAATCAAGATTTCACACAAAGCAAAAGCAAAAATATATCTAGTTAAAAGAGATAAATAAGGAAATTATATTTTTCTGAAAGGTACCATACAAAGTGATGTCATATCAATGCTTAACATATATGGACCAAATGGTATAACATCTAAATTTTTGAAGGAGAAGTTAAATGAGTCACAGAAGGAAATAGATAATAAAACTATCCTAATATGGTACCTCAACCTTCCCCTCTCAGAACCAGATAAATCTAACCAAAAAATAAACAAGAAATTTAAGGAAATGAATAAAATTCTTGAAAAGTTAGACATGATAGATCTCTGAAGGGAATTGAAAGGAAATAGAAAGGAATATATCTTCTTCTCAACAGTACATTGAACCTACACAAAATTTGATCATGTATTAGGGCATAAAAATCTTACAACCAGATGTAGAAAATCATAAATGGTAAAGACATCCTTTTGAGATCATAATGCAATAAAAATTATATTCATGAATGGACAGTTAATAGAGAGATTGAAAAACAATTGTAAACTAAATAATCTGATCCTTAAAAAAGCAAGTAGGTCAAAGAAAAAATCATAGAAACAATTTATGATTTCATTAAAGAAAATGACAATGATGAGACAACATATCAAAATTTATGGGATGCAGACAAAGCAGTTCTTAGGGAAAATTTCTATCCCTATCTACTTACATCAACAAAATAGAGAAAAAGCAGATCAATGAATTAGGCCTGCAACAACAACAACAACAACCTAGGAAAATGATCAAATTAAAAATCCCTCACTAAACACCAAATCAGAAATCCTAAAAATCAAAGGAGAGATTAATAAAATTGAAAGTAAGAAAACCATTGACTTAATAAATAAAACTAGAATGTGGTTTTATGAAAAAAACAATAAAATAGATGAACCATTGGTTTATTTGATCAAAAAAAGAAAAGAAGAAAATCAAATTACTATTATAAAAAATGAGAGGAGTAAACTCACTATTAATGAAGAGGAAATTAAGACAGTTATTAGCAACTATTTTGCCCAATTATATGCCAATAAATTTGACAATATAAATGAAATGAATGAATATCTGCAAAAATACAAATAACTCAAATTAGTAGAAGAAATAAAATATTTAAATATCCCAATTTTAGGAAAAAAAATAAATTGAACAAGCCATCAATGAACTTCCTAAGAAAAAATCCCCAGGACCAGATGAATTCACAAGTGAATTGTCCTAAACATGTAAATAACAATTAATGTCAGTACTACATAAATTATTTGAAAATATAAATGAAGAAGAAATCCTACAAAACTCCTTTCATGAGACAAATATGGTGCTGATACTCATACCAGGAAGAGCAAAACAGAGAAAGAAAATTATAGACCAATCTTGCCAATGAATATTCTTTTTTGTAAGACAATTGGGGTTAAGTGACTTGCCCAGGGTCACACAGCTAGTAAGTGTTAAGTGTCTGAGGCCGGATTTGAACTCAGGTACTCCTGAATCCAGGGCTGGTGCTGTATCCACTGCACCACTTAGCTGCCCCTTTCCAATGAATATTGATGCAAAATTTTTAAGTACAATAATAACAAAGGGAGCAGCTAGGTGGCACAGTGGATAAAGCACCAGCCTTGGATTCAGGAGTACCTGAGTTCAAATCTGGCCTCAGACACTTGATACTTACTAGCTGTGTGACCCTGGGCATGTCACTTAACCCTCATTGCCCCACAAAAATAAATAAATAAATAAAAGTATTTAAAAATAAAGTATGTATGGGATAATTTATCCATCAGATTTATGGGCAGAGGAAGAATTTAGGACCAAAGAATATATAGAGAGTAAAATAAAATTTAAAATAGATCATTTGATTAAAAAGCTTTTGTACACACACACACACATACACATACACACACACACACACACAAAACCCAACCTAATATTACCAAGATTACAAGAGAAATAGAAAACTTTGAAAGAATTTTTGAAACAAATATCTCTGAATAAGACCTCATTTCTCAAATATATAGAGGACTGAGTCAAATTTATAAAAATACAAGTCATTCCTCAATTGAGAAATGGTCAAAGGATATGAACAGGCAGTTTTCAGACAATGAAATCAAAACTATCTATAATCATACGAAAAAATGCTCTAGTTCACTATTTGGGGGGGGGAGTTGGGGCAATGAGGGTTAAGTGACTTTCCCAGGGTAACACAGCTAGTTAAGTGTCAAGTGTTTGAGGCCGGATTTGAACTCAGGTACTCCTGAATCCAGGCCAGATACTTTATCCACTGTGCCACCTAGCTGCCCCCTCTAGATGATTATTGATCAGAGAAATTCAAATTAAAACAACTCTGAGGTATCACCTCACACTTCTCGGATTGGCAAATATAACAAAAATGAAAATTATTGGATGTTGGAGGGGATGGGCAAAAGCTGGAAAACCAACCCACTATTGGTAGAGTTGTGAAAAGATCCAGCAATTCTGGAGAGCAATTTGGAACTATGCCTGAAGGGCTATAGAACTGTGGATACCCTTTGATCAAGCAATACAGTGGTATTAATAGTGGTATTAATAGCAGTGGCTAGGTTTATATCCCAAAGACATCCCCCCAAAAGAGAAAAAGACCTATTTGTACAAAAATATTTATAGCAGCTCTTTTTATTGGTGGCTAATAATTGGAAATCAAAGAAATGCCCATCAATTAGGGAATAGCTAAACAAACTGTGGTATATGATGGTGATGTAATATTATCATGCTATAAGAAATGACAAGCAGGATGGCTTCAGAAAGATCTGGAAAGAAATGTATGAAATGACATATAGTGAAGTGAGCAGAACCAAGGGAATATTATACACAAAGAAAGCAACATTGTTTGATGAAGAACTGTGAATGACTTGACTATTGTCAACAATACAATGATCTAAGACAATCCCAAAGGACTATTGATTAAACATACTATCCACCTCCAAAGAAATAACTGATACTGATGGAACAGACTAAAGCATGCTATTTTCACATTCTTTCATTTTTTTTCTTTTAATCAAATATTCTTGTACAAAATGACAAATACGGTAGTGCTTTACATAATCATACATGCATAACCCATATCTGATTCTTGCCACTTTGGAGGTGGGGGTAGGGGAGGGTGTGTAAGAGGAACAAAAATCAGAACCTAAAATTATAAATACAAATGTTTATTACAAAAAATAAATAAAATATCTTCCTTGTGTACCTCTTTTAAGTGAGATAGTTTTCCCCCTTATTCTAATACAATTCTCTTTCTTAATCATCCATTTTACATCATCCCAACATAATCAATATACTCCCATGTCATCTCTCTATGTAGAATCTTTGTAATTGCCAAATAAGCATAAGGGTCTTAGAAATTACATGTATTACTTTGCCTATAGTAATTTAAAAATAATCTTATTAAAACCCTCATAATTTATCTTTCATTTTTACCTTTTTTCTGTTTAGAATTTTATTTTCCAAATTACATATAAAAACAAATTTTGAGATCAATTTTTAAAACTTTGTGTTCCAACTTCTCTTCCTCCCTCCCTTTCTACCCCCCACCCCAAAGAACTCATGCATTTCAATATAAGTTATACATGAGTAGTCATGGAAAACATCTCCACATTTGCCAGGTTGTGAGAGAAAACAGACAAAAACAAAACTTCAGATTGAGGAATTTACCAAAAAAAATTATGCTTCAATCTGTTTTCAGATACCATCAGTTCTTTCTCTGTATATGAATTGCACATATTTACCTTTTTATGTTTCTCTTTATTTTTTTATTTGAAAGTCAAATTTTCTATTCAGCTCTGTTCTTTGCATCAGGAATACTCATTAAATATTCATTTTTTTCTCCTGAAGAATTATGCTCAGTGGGCTGGGAAATTATACTTTATTATAATCTTAGATCTTTTGCCTTCTAGAATAACATGTCTTCCATTCCTTAAACATAGTAGCTAAATCTTCTGTGATCATGACTGTGGTTTGACAGTATTTGAATGATTTCTTTCTGTCAACTTGAAGCATTTTCACTTCAACCCAGGAGCTCTGGAATTTGGCTATCATATTCCTTTGAGATTCATTTTAGGATCTCTTTCAGGTGATGATTGGTGGATTTTTTCCTTTTAGCTTAATATATAATTCTGTGAAGTACAAAAGAGAAGTTCCAAGGTTATGAGATCATGCTTTTAAAAATACTTTATTTTAGCCAATTACATGTAAAAACAATTTTTAACATTTTTAGTTTAATTATTGAGTTCCAAATTCATTCCCTGCCTCCCTGTCCTTGCCCCTCCCTGAGAAAATAAGCAATCTAGTAGAGATTATACAAGTTTAATCATGGAAAATTAATTTAGCTTATGAAAAGAGATATTTACTAAGTTGGTGTGATTAGAACTGTTGTCCTTAAAAACAGCTAATTTTATTTTGGCTAGATAATTGCTCTTGTTCCTGATTTGGTCCTTATTCAGGAAGAGTACCCAATACCTTAGAATTGCAAATAATACTTCTCCTCAGGGCCGTAATCCCTTGGGACTAGAAGTGATGCTCTTCCTCAGAGTCACTGCTCCCTTGCAATCAGAAACTCAACTGTTTCTTGAGGCCCCTGCTCCATTCTGATCAAAAATACTCCTTTCCCTCCAAACAGCAACTGGTCCTGCATCCAGTGCTAGTGTAGAAGTAATGAATATCATGTATATCCTCTTTCAAAATTGCCAAATATTAAACACCCCAGATATCAGATATCTTTATATTAATACCTAATATGTGATGACCTATCATGCATAAAGATGCTAATTAAAATTATAGCTAAATCATATACTCTTCTAGCAACAATTGTTGTTGCAACTAAGTAATTCAAAGAATTAGAATATTTGAATGGTTAGCATATTGTGACATTTAAAATTATATGTGGTCACCTTATTATTGTCCCAAATTTTAGGGAAATTTAGCTGGAGTTTCTAATATATTTCTATTTATAAATTAGAAGCTTTAGCAACAGTTTTGGGAATTAAGCATTTATTAAAGCATACCAAATATTAGTAAAGAGAGAATACATAGCTCAGAAAGTTAAAGTTCAGTCTGGCCTGCTTCTTCCTCCAAGTGCCCCTCTACAAGCACATCAGAGAGCCTATGCATTTGTGGAAGCTTCCTCCTGGTCCCAGGGAAAGGTGGCCCTTTCACAATGCTAAAAGCTAATTGGCTAGCATCACTCAAACCCATTGGCCCACTGGACCTGAGGGTGGTTCATGAACAGTACATGCTGAGGTCAGAGCACAAAGAATATACCCTCTGAAGGCCAGGTCTTCAGGTGGGTGTGTTTTCAATTAAGCTAACTTTAAGCAAAGTCAATCCAATCAATCTTAATATTATCACCCTGGGGGGGGGCACCTTCCAAAACCCATTATATGCTCACAATATGTTAAACTTGATCTTTCATCTGAAAATACATACTTATGTGGTTTTAATTGCATTAACTAGTCTCCTTTTTTGATTAAAAAGAGTCAATCTTCTGATGCTGAATGAAGTGAGCAAAACCAAGAGAACATTGTACACAGTAACAGTAATACTGTGTGTTTAATGTGATTGTACATATATAACTTATATCAGGTTGCTTTTTGCCTTGGGGAAGGGGGAGGGAAGCAAGGGAGGGAGAAGTAAAAATCCTAGGAAAACGAATATTGTAAACTATCTTTACATAGAACTGGAAAATAATAAAACACTTTTATGATAAAAAAGAGTCAACTTAGGGCAACTAGGTGGCACAGTGGATAGAGCACTGGCCCTGGATTTAGGAGGACCTGAGTTCAAGTCTGTCCTTAGATGTTTGATACTTACTAACTGTGTGACCCTGGGCAAGTCACTTAACCCCGATTGCCTCATAAAAAAAAAAAAAAGAGTCAACCTTAACCCTAAAACTGTGAGATTCCTCAGAGTTGTAACAAGGATGGTGATTATAGAAACTTTATCACAAGGAACTAAAATTTAAAGTAGTCTGACAAAACTTAATATTCTCTAATTTTTGTTTTTTTAAATAAAAAACATACTTCATCATTTGTCTTCTTGAGAGCATAGTAAAGGTAAAAAATGGAAAGTTATGCAGTTTTCATATGTTTGGGATTTAGAAGCCTGAGAAAGCAGGATGAAGGACACACTCAAGTAGAAATATTTTCAAATGATCAAGAAAGGGGGCAGCTAGGTGGCACAGTTGATAAAAACACCAGCCCTGGATTCAGGAGGACCTGAGTTCAAATCCGGTTTCAGACACTTGTAACTTACTAGCTATGTGACCTTGGGCAAGTCACTTACCCCTCATTGCCCCTCCAAAAACCAACCAAACAAACAAAAAACAAATAACAAAGAAAGAAGAATTTTGAAGGGAAAAATGGTGAAGAAGAATTCAGAACTACTTCCCAGTTTAGTACATTGCTATACTTATGGATCTGCTGAGAAATAAATACATAATTTGGTATTGCATAGGTGTAATGTTTAAATAATCAGTTGTTTGGTGAGTAATATGTCCCAGAAGGATAAGGATAAATCATAAAATATCAAATATAGAAAAGCACTAGCAATCTTACATTCTTCTTTCCTCATTTTTCAGGTGAGGAAAGTGAATGAACATGTGAAGGAATGAATGAAAAATGTTAACCATTTCCCACGTGGCAGACACATATTAGTAAGTGCTAGAAATACATATATTTAAGCCTTTCTTCAAGGATTTAACATTATAAAGGAAGAGATAACATATAAAAGGACATAGGGTCTGGGAAGGGTGTTTTGGTCTTGAAAATCACAATATTTGGAAAGAAAATTATAGTACCGATTAGTTACAATTCCCCATGCAAATGGTGAAAAGGTAAGGGTAGCAGGCACTTTTTATCTTTCTTTCTTTTCTTTTTTTTTTTTTTTAGTGAGGCAATTGGGGTTAAGTGACTGGCCCAGGGTCACACAGCTAGTAAGTATTAAGTGTCTGAGGCCAGATTTGAACCCAGGTACTCCTGACTCCAGGGCCGGTGCTCTATCCACTGTGCCACCTAGCTTCCCCAGTAGGCACTCTTGATGCAGGGTGGGAGGTCACTAAGGTTAAGAAGCATAATCCCAGAATTGGAGTTTGGAGCTGAGCAGCACAGATCCTATAGGGGTATAGTCTTCTGAATAATTGATATCAAAAGATAATAAAAAGGAGAAATATGCCAGTAAGGGCTTATGAGCTGTAATACGTGAAAAACACTCCAAATGTACTAACAGTGTCCAAAAAACCCAGAGGAGAGATGGAGCTAGCTGTCCTCTGAGGACCTGACCTGCCAGAGAGAAAAGGGGCTTTGGACAGTCGCCTGTAATTGGGACAATATATTAAAATGTTGCTATTGTTTTACTGTATTTTCTGGCTTTAGTACATGGTATAGCCTTTTATTACAATTTCTGGGCATTTGGATATATGTCTAATATTGTGTGAGCTTCTGGAGGGCAAGTATAATGTTGTAAACATACTTGCATCTCCTTTAATATAAACCTCAAAATTTTTGTACATGGTAGGCATTCGATATAATTGTAAAAGTGATTGTGATAGTTGTAAAAATGTACCTGGTTCCCATTGAATAAATGTCAAGTTGAATAAGGTCACATACTTCATTTACAATTAATAGCAGCCAAAGGTATGTTTTTGAAATATATATATATATATGTGTGTGTGTGTGTGTGTGTGTGTGTATGTATATATATAATCACAAATTTAATAAAGTTTCTGGCTTTGAATAAACACTTTTATTTTTGTCAGGGCAATGAAGGTTAAGTGACTTGCTCAGGGTCACACAGCTAGGAAGTATCATGTGTCTGAGGCCAGATTTAAACTCTGGTCCTCCTGAATCCAGAGCCAATGCTTTATCCACTGCACCACCTAGCTGCCTCCAACATTTCTTAAATTAGCACCAAATTGACATAATTTGACTATGATTTGGAGTTAGGAAGCAGAAAATCTCACTTTTTTTTTTTGGCAAGGCAATTGAGGTTAAGTGACCTGCCCAGGGTCACACAGCTAGTAAGTTAAGTTTCTGAGGCCAGATTTGAACTCAGGTCCTCCCGAATCCAGAGCCAGTGCTCTATCCACTGTGCCACCTAGCTGCCCCTAGAAAGTCTCACTTTTTAAAAGGAAATCTCATATTCTAAATTGCCTAATAAGTAATTTTGACTCCATGGGCTATTCGTAACACCTTATAGCAGTATAAAATAATATAGCTTTAAAATATAAAAATAAATTTTACAACCCACTGAAAAAGATTGTGACAGAGCAGAAGCTAATATTTTCAAACTTATTAAAAGCTAATTATAAAATCCCCAGTGAAAATTTTAAATTTAAATGCTTCATTCTTATAATCAGTTTGATTAAGAAATGAAGTACTATATTCATAGCCCTAAGAATTATGCAAGGGTTCCTAAATTTGTGATTAACAGAAAAATAATAATCCTCAAAGGACAAGAAATTATTCTAAAACTAATTCTCTATTCCCTAAATGCATTATACAAAAAAGACCTGATGAGCCATGTCAAATATTTAACTTAATTATTATCTTAAAGTACAAGGCTGATGATGCAGAGACAATTCAAAGAATTTTCTCATAAAGAAAAGAATTTCCAGTCTTCTTCCTTTTGGAAGGTTTAATAGCACTTTTAATAGAATTAACCAAGTCAATAAAAAAATGCTGAAAGAGGAAAACAAAGACATAAAAAGAAATGAGAGAGTAGAATGATAATATAATAGGGAATTTCCAAATTAAGTCCAATTTTTCAAAATTTTTAGGCAATTGTGTATTCTGGTTCATTGAATATACTGTTATATTAAAATGACACAATGGAGTTGGTAAGAACAGCAAAAGATAGAAATGAAGATTGTGACTGGGAGAGGGAGGAAAGGGCCTTAGGCGACATTCAGCTCAATTCCAAGGATGGATCCCTTGAGAGTATTTGGAAATAACCTTGTTATCTCGCTGTGAGAATATGTTTAACCATCTAAGGGAGCTGAAGAGAGAAGCCAGGCACCCTGCTCTTCCGTATAACATTCTGATAGCTTTAGCAACTAATAGACTAACAATCTCCTTCCCAATAGAATCCCTCACCCTCATTCCAGTATTTCAACCTTCCCCATTTCAGGGAATGAGCCAACTAAAGACTTTCTGGCTAAAGTAGCGGCTTCCTTCTCTTCTCTTCCACTCAACCACAGCCCATACTGTGACAAGCAAATAGTATATATCTTGCATTTTCCAAGGAAAGAATTCTGCTCACTCTTTTGCTTAATAAACAAGCCAAAGAAGTATTTAATCATCATGGAGATACATATCATTTCAGATCACATAGTAATGAAAGCAAAACAGAGAAACCAAAACTCCCTACCCACCCCCATATTTTGGATGTCTTGTCTAATAGTGGAGGACAAAACAAAATATCTAGCATTTGGTCAGGGGGAGGGTTATTGACTAGCAACAGGAGAAACATATACTTCCTAATGGATAAAGGAAAGGAAGGAACAAGTTTTTAGCCAGACTGAGACATAAGACACCTCCTAGAGTTAGGAAGATTCATCTTTCTCAGGTTAAATCTGGCCTCAGATTCTTAGTAGTTTCATGACCTTGGTCAAGTCATTTAGCCCTGTTTGTCTCAGTTTCCTCATCTGTAAAATGAGCTGGAGAAAGAACAGGCAAATTACTCCAGTGTCCAGGAAAACCCCAAATTGGGTCAGAAAGAGTCAGACAAAACTGAAAAATGACACACACACAAAATCCCTCCCTTAATCTGTCTTCTCTCTAATCTCCCCCATTTCCTTCCTATCTTTCTGTTGGCTGAAATATATTTTTCTACCCAACTCTGTGCATATATTCTTCCTTCCTTTGATCAGTTCAAATGTAAGTAAGGTTCAAGTGTTAGCTACTCTACCTACCCCCTCTTCCTTGTTCATATGTCTACTCATTATGTGAGATAATTTCCATTAACTTTCCTCCTCCTTTTCTTGAATACTACATCCTTCTTCCCTTCTATTTCCACTCTTTTCTTAAGATCATGATATAACAGAACTACACTCAGGCCTTGTCTAAATGGGCTTTCTTTATGAATGCTGATAATAATAGGGTACAGAGGAGACACATATCATCTCCCTGCATTTGATGTAGGTGATTTATACTTGTCTAATCTTTTATTATTTTTCATTCCTGTTTACATTTTTATGCTTCCCTTAACTCCTGTGTTTGTACTTCAAAGTTTCTCTGCAATTCTGGTCTTTTCACTATGAATGCTTAGAATCCCTTTATTTCATTAAAGGTCCATTCCCCCCTCCACCATCCTCTACTATAATGTGTGAGAATGTGATTCTTGAATGAAAATTCCTATCCTTTGACTTCTGAAATATAGTATTTAAAATTGTATTCAACTTTATAATGGTGACTTCTAAATCATGTATGATCCTAACTATAAATCCTTGCCACTTGAATTCTTTCTGACTGCTTAGACAATTTTTTTTTCTTGGATCTGGAATCTCTGGATTTTGACTATCATGTTTCATGGAGTTTTAATTATGGAGTTTCTTTTAGAAGGTGATTACTGGATTCTTTCTAGTTGCATTTTCCTCTCTGTTTTTAAAGATCTAGGCAGTTTTCTATTAAGATTTATTGAAATAGCCTATCTAGACCCTTTTTAATCATGATGTTCAAATAGTCTAATAATGACCTTAGATTATTTTTCTTCTTGATCCCCTTTCTAGGTCAATTGTTTTAGCTCTGAGATATTTTATGTTTTCTTCCATTTTTTTACTCTGTTTCTTGTTCCTTTATGAAATGATTGGATTCTTTTTGATTCATCTGAATTTTAAGGGAACTTGTTGCTTGAATAGCCAAGTTTTTCATTCCTTTCCAATTCTTTCTTTAATAGGTTTCATTTCTTTTCCAACTTTTACCTCAAGAACTCTCATTCCATTTGTAAAAAGCATTTTAGGGGGCAGCTAAGTGGAGCAGTGGATAAAGCATTGGCCCTGGATTCAGGAGAACCTGAGTTCAAATCTGGCCTCAGACACTTCACACTTACTAGCTGTGTGATCCTGGGCAAGTCACTTAACCCTCATTGCCCTGAAAAAAAAAATCATTTTAACCCTTTTAAACTGTTGCTTCATCTCTTCTAGGAATACTAATTGAGTTTGTGAACAAGCTGCCTGAGGCATTGCTTGAGATATTTTGGACTTTTTCTACCTTTGTTTTTTTTGAGTATTTCTAATACAATAATAGCTCATTATGGTGAATTTCTTGGTTTTTTTGCCCATTGGTCCAGTCTACTTCCTGAATTTAGACATGATATTAGGGCTCAGCTCTAACTCAGTTCTGGAGGGAAGATCTGGCCTGGTTCTGTTGTTGCTTTCTTGGGTTATAAGTAATGTTTTTATGTTGTTTTTTTTTTCCAGGAACTTAGGGACAGCCTGGGTATTTGCAAAGTTTCAATACTCCTAAGGAGGTCTGATCCATGGCAGAATCTGATTGCTGCCTCCTTGGCCGGAATTCTGCAAATTTCTGACAGGTTTGGGTCTGTGTAAGAGTAGACTGCTATAAAACTCCACTCCTACTAGGTAGCTGGAAAGCTCTGTTAGTTCAAAGTGGCAGAATTATACAATCCCCCTTTATGTGGGTTTTCTGTCTTGATTATTTCTTTGGACGCTGGGATAGATACTGGAAATGAGACTCTGCTCTGAGCTTGGGATCTGAACCACCCTACTACTGCTGTAGTTTCCAGAATTCTTCCTTTTTCAGTACACCACCCAGACGTCCCTACCTAGGAAAGCCACTGGTATTCACAGCACAGACCATCTCTTTCTTCCACTCTAGTTCTGCAACCCAATGTTAGGTGGTGAGCAACAAAGCTACCAGTTGGCCCTTGTCCGCATTGCAGTATGGGTGTGGGGATGTTTCAGTATTGATCTGAGACATCATTTGGTGCAGTTATATGATCTCTTCTTGGGCAATGTTTGTTCCCTACTCACCATGCTCCTGTGCCAAGCCTATCCATATTACCTGGAGACATATATGTCCCCCTATGCTGCCCTAGGCTAGGTAAAGGATTTAAATGTGATTTTTTTCTGGCTTTCTCTATTTGAACTCAATATGGTGCATTTTATAGCTAAATTTGGAAAAGTTGTTTACAGGAGCTTAGCTGAATTGTGCCTTCTACTCTACCACTTTCTCCACTGACTCTTTTTTTTTTTTTGGTGAAGCAATTGGTGTTAGTGACTTGTCCAGGGTCACACAACTAGTAAGTGTCAAGGGTCTGAGGCTGAATTTGAACTCAGGTCCTCCTAAATCCAGGGACAGTGCTTAATCCACTGTGCCACCTAGCTCCTCCTCAACTGACTCTTTTTTTTTTCAGGGCAGTGGGGGTTAAGTGACTTGCCCAAGGTCACACAGCTAGTAAGTGTCAAGTGTCTGAGGCTGGATTTGAACTCAGGAACTCCTGAATCCAGGGCCGGTGCTTTATCCACTGCGCCACCTAGCCGTCCCCCTCAACTGACTCTTAAATAGAAATATTTAATGTAAAAAGACAACATGAATCATAATTTTAAAAAATCCTACCTATCAATTAGGGACACATTTCCCAAAATGCCTCTAATATTTAACATGGGAAACTGGGAACAAACTTAGTAGAGAGACCATAGTAGATTGTTATACACATAGGGAACACATGTGTCTTAGGAAACTCACATCTCTGGACTCTAGACTTTAGTATCCTTTGTCTCCCCTAGGAACACTATGAAAAACAATTCATTGGTAGACAAGGCTACTTCTCCATGGCTGATCAACTAAAGCTCCTCCTCTTTTTGGCCTCTCTGCTTTCCCTTGGACATTTATTTTCTGGGTTGTTGAAGTAGTACTACACTTTCTTCAGCAAAATTCAGCAAACCTCTAAGCCTGGGATCTGTACAACTTCTCCAATTCACTCTTCCATACAGCAGATATCCATGCAAACACTGAAGTATTTTCCTAGATCCAAATCAAGACCTTCAATGTGATAAGCTCTTAATTCTGAGATCTCATGAGAGCCTTAAGCTCAACTCAGCTCAGTTTTTCCTTACTGATCCAAAAGAAAAAAATCAGTCTCCTGTGTAGATGAGTATTCTCTCATAGTAATAAAAAATGAGCTTTCTCTCTAAACTTGACAAGAGGTCTTTTCTTAGGTAAACTGTCAGGTCCAGGTTTTTTCTGCATACCCTAAACTCAGTTCATCTATGCCCCATGAATGCAAATCAGGATTTCATTTCATGTATATAAATTAAATCCATTTTCTGTCATTAACAACATTTCTAGAGATTTTAAATTTGTTTCATAATTAGCAAATGGTAGTAGGAGTCAGGGTTTCCCAGTTTTTACATCTATACTGCTTATGTCAGTAATATTCAATTTACATTCTAGACAAGTGAGCCACTTTAACAATGACTGAGCGTGTTTGCTCTGTAGGGTTTCTTATTTCCCCCCTAAACTATCTCTGTTTCTGACCTTTTCCATTAGCCAAACTGTCCAAATACAAAAGGAGTACCCCCTAGCATTAGAATGTGCTATCTACGTAGGAGGCAATCAGTGAATATACATTTCTCTGTCCCAACTATTCATCATTCATGCCTATTTTTGTAAAGTTGTCTATAACTGGAATGCACTTCTGAAAATATAAATCTGTAGGATTGCTTCCCAACCTGCAATACTCATCTCAAATAGTACTTCTTCTATAAAACCATTTCCTCTTCCTCTCTTCTTGAATTAGAAATAATACATCCCTCACTACTTATAAAAATACTTAAAGCTATAATTCTTGAGTACCTACTCGATGAATCTCCAAGATTCTAATTTTTTTTCTGTTTTTGGGGTGCTCTCTATTTAAATACTATACCAGATACTAAACTTTTTTAGTACAGAAATCATGTTTTACCTGTCTTTCAGTTTTCTCAGTACATAGCACTCTAATTTGCATATAGTAGATAATACATGTATTTAATTGAAATAAATCAGGCTCTAGTCTGTACTAATTTCACATTTATTTAAAATTCCTGTCTTGTATCTTATAAATATACGACTGAAAGAAGCACTAGAAATTATTAGAAAACTTATATAACCTGAATTCCTTTATTTCAATATTCCATATCCTAATTGAATTAAAATAAAATAAATTAAAAGTCAATACTTTAATATCATATATTTATTCAGAGAAGAATAGTCTAACTTAGTTGCTATTGATTAGTTTCAATTTTTCATTGTCTATCCAGTAATACTGTTGAATGTTAGAAGATATACATAATAATGGGCCTAGGGACAGAAATGAATATATCATGAAATGCATTCTGACTCAACCAACTAATATTTATAAAGTTCCTCCAATGATCCAAACAACTTGCTAGACACTGGGAGATACAAAGACAAAGGATTAAATAGTCCTTGCCATTAAGTAGCTTATATTCTATAGAGGGAATAAGAAACTAAGAATAGTTTTTATTAAATTTTAAAAATGAATGTAACAAAGAAAATAGGAGGCAGAGCCAAGATGGCAGAGGAAAGGTAGTGACTTGCCTGAGCTCTACCCAAGACCCCTCCAAATACCTTCAAATAATGCCATAAGACAATTATTAGATCAGCAGAACCCACAAAAGAACAGCATGAAAAAAATTCCAACAAAAGACAATTTAGCAGGAAAAGTCTATTGTATCAGAGTGAGAGTTGAGCACAGTCCAGCTATGACCACACCAGCACACACTTAGACCCAGCAAACCAGGAGCAGACCTCTGGGGCACCTGAATCATCAGCAGCAGCAACTGCTTCTGGAAACCTTATATTTATATTTAAGTTTATATATATATATATATGCACACATATACACATGTGCATATATGCATATACATACATATAACATATTCAAAAAAGTGCAAAATTTGTAAAAAAAATAATTTTATGAAAGGAGGTACTAGCACATGGATGGATCATTAAAGACTTTATATAAAAGGTGGTGTATGAGCTTATAAAGAAAGCATTAAGTTTTATAGTAAATATAGAGGTAATAATAATAATATCTTATATAATGTTTTATATAATATAATCACTTTTTGTACATTATTCTACTTCATATTTAGAATTACCCATTGAGATAAAAGGCTCAAATATGATCTCTAGTGTTCACATGAGTAGATGGTATCTCAGAGTGGCTAAAGGACCTCTAAGTTCTCTTTTAGCTTTAAGTACTATAATCTTATCTTCCTATGACATTAAACTTTACAGAGCTTGAGTTCAAATTCAAGATTTTGCAAGCTACTTTCAGTGCCTTTGCTACTAGAGCATAGCTGCCTCCATAGTTCTAAGTCTCACTGAATTCTATTGTATAATACTGTTGTGATAATTGATAGTCCTTTCATGTAATCTATACCTATCTATATCTACATCTATCCATATATGTATATATATATATATATACACATACATATACTTTTAGAGTTCATATATATGTGTGTATTGTGTATATATATGTGGGTGTATATATACACACTATATAGAGAGAGAGAGAGACATAGACATAGAAATAGATATATACTATTAGAGTTAATATAATTATAAGGTGAATTTAAAACTCTCGGATATCATTTTAGCTCTGGTACCTTAAATTGATTATAACAAATATCAATCAAAAGTTCTTATATTAAACACTAAAAGACCTTCTAAATAGAATGACATTGCCTAAAAGCACAAGAATGTATTTTCATATGCCAAGGAAATTTGACCATGCCCCAGTATTCTTCTATAAGTGGTCAAATGAATTAAGAAGGGAGACTATTCCAGCAATCAGAATACATTCATGAGAAGGAAATTTTTTTTGGGGGGGGTAGGTGGATAGAAGAGGTAGGTCTTGGCCAAGTCTCTTCCCTCTTTCCTTTCACACATTTGATTAGAGAAGGATGTTGACAACTTCAAAAATCTGAAGGATGATGGGGGCAGGTAGGTGGTGCAGTGGATAAAGCACTGGCCCTGAATTCAGGAGGACCTGAGTTCAAATTCAGCCTCAGACACTTGACACTTACTAGCTGTGTGACCCTGGACAAGTCACTTAACCCCCCATTGCCCTGAAGAAAAAAGAAAGAAAAAAATCTGAAGGATGTTGTACCTTCCTCTAGGTGTCCAAGAACTGAGCCCCAATATAGCAGCATATCCTATTTTTTCATCAGTATGCTAAATAGCATCCTTAAATCAGTTGGTGGCTGTATCTGCATCATTGGAAATTAAAAACAAATTGAACTCATGATCCTACAAGGATCCCAACAAAGGGAGTATACTATGCATAAGGGGACATTCTTGAACATTTATAAGTAGGAGAAAATGTTTATCATCCTCAGAAATTGTGAGTTAGCCTTGCCCAGATGTTCCCTCTAATTTTGAGCTCACTTTACTTTGACCTATGTATATGCTTTTGGGACAGTGTCATGGATTTTTTTTAAGGGAGACTTTATTTTTAACCAACATTTTTATTTTATCACCTTAATAAACATGTTTTTTTTTCTAAAATATATTTAAGTCTGGCTCACTAAATGATTCTCAACTGATAATGCTAGATGAATTATGCCAGTGGAAGTTCTAACCATTGGCATTAAAGAATCATCTCTGACTTATCAGTAGTTTAACCATCCTAAGGGTTAGATATAAGCAAGCTCTTTGTACATGATTCATCTATGAGAATGGGAATTAGGATGAGAATCATCAGAACTCACAAAACTTTTCTACACCAGAAAGGCTAAATCAATATCTGAGATGCAACTTGCTGAGGACAGAGGAAAAGAGAACATGATTAATACCTGGTAAGAGTAAGAGGCCAAATCCTCGTTCTTCAAACTAAGCACAAATGGCGGTCATAAATTGAATTTTTATATTGATTTTACCATCAAATCTTTATGATCATAGAACCGTAAAGATCACATTAGACAATTATCAAATTGATTGATTTAATAAGATATTGATTAATTTTATTTAGTCAAAAATATTGAATTGAAAGAATTGGCAGTGTGGTGGTGGGGTGGAGGTGGAACACATTTGTTCCAGAAACAGAGACATCTACAAGTAAAATGTAATACTTTAGTCTAGCTACATTTACTAAAGAAGTGAAAAATGATTATGTTCGGAGATATAGAATGCTAAATTAGGAAGAGAATTGAATGTTTTTTCCCCGTTACTGTAGGAAAAAAGAAGGGTAGAAAGAAAGCAAAGAAGATATTTTAGAATCATTAGTGTTGAACATTTCAACAAGAGGCTTAAAACTCAATATTCAATATCTGCCAAACAGAGCTCATTATCTTTACCTTCAAATCCATCCTTCTTCCAAGCTTATCTATTATTATAATGGAAGCTACTCTCTTTCTAATCACAAGGTTACCATCCTGATGTGTATTTTTCACTCTTCACTCTCATTTATTCCATATATCCCATTAGATAACAGATTGTGTCTTTTTATCTCCTCTTCATCATCACATTTATCACCTTTGCAGATATATCACTTCTTCTCCAGTTTAATCTCTCATCATTGTTCTGAACTATTGCTATAGTCTCCTAATTTATCTCTGTGACTCAAATTTCTCCACACTGTAATCTATTCTCCATAGAGTTGCTAAAGTGATTTTCCTAGAAGTGCAAGTCTGACCATTCAACTCCCTACTCTATAAACACCAATAGATCCTGAAATGTATCCTTACTTTCGATCTAATGTATACTCATTATACTTATATTAAAGCTCATTGTTTAGGGTTTAGAGTTTTAAATTCACCTCATACTTATATTAATTCTTAAAGTATATAACTGTCTATGTCTTTGTCTATCTCTCTTTCTCTATATAGTGTGTATATACACACACATATATACATACAATACACACATATGTATGAACTCTAAATGTTTATATGTAATATGTTTGTGTATGCATATATATTTTTAGAGTTTGTATATATGTGTGTATATTATGTATGTATATATGTATATACACACACTTTTAGGGATATATGTATATATGTATATGTACACACACACTTTTAGAGTTAATAATACATATGTATTTATTTCCTCACTGAATGCTCCTTTAGTTAATTGGCCTTGCTTCAATTCGAATCTGCAGATATTTGATAAATAGTGTGCAAAAATTAAACATTCATGGGAGGAGGGAAAACAAAATAAGGGATAAAACAGATGTATAGATAAGTAAGTAAATATTTGAGTAAAGAAAAGATATTACTAAACATTGGGGGAGAGGGAGAAGATTAGAGAAAATTTCAAAGCTTTGAAGAAAATGTGTTCCTTCTGAGGCTTGAAGGAAGATATGGGTTCTGAGAGACAGAGATGTGGAGGGAGTGAATTAACTTCTTTTTCTTTCTTCTCCCCACCTTGAAACAGGATACTTCCACTCCACACCATATGGGAAAACCATTTATGGAATGAATGTACTCATCTTGCTCCTTTCTTTTATGTGAAGATATTTTCTTCGGCCTTTATTACTATATGTATTTCCATGATCCTTTTATTTCTTATATTATTTTTCTCCTTTGATCTTTTGCTATTATTTCTGTATATCTTTTTGAAAACCTTTCTTGTAACATAAAACAAAATGATGGAAATATATGTGTATGTATATATGTGTGTATATAGAAAGATATATGTTTATAAACGACTCCACATAAAAATAAAAACATCTTTAAGGGGAAAATTTGAATCTACTATATACATCAAAATGAAGTGGTGTATCAAAAATATTTTGCCACAGCAATTTAAAATCACTGATAACTTTTGAAAAATGCACACTGATACATAAAAATCCAAAAATATTTCAATTTGTTGCGTCCATAGGCTGTGTTACCCAAGAGACCTCAGCTTTTTGATCATGTTCATAATTCTAGGAGATGATTTGTTCTATTCTCAGCCAAGCCAGCTAGCCTAGAAATTGCAAACGCCAGGGAGTACTAATAAACCTGGAACATCTAAAGGTCAGTTACTCAGAGCTACTTCTTTTTGGATGGGGGTGGGGAGAACTATCTGAAAACATGGAGAGAGCTTCTTTCAAATGATTTTGTGGGATTTTCTACCAATTTGACAATCTAGGTATGAAGACTGCTTCTTCATGTAAGATTCATGAAGTTATACATATAGCACCTTCCTGGAGATAGACTTTTCCTTTGAAACTTTTATTCCAAGAATAAAATTTACAACTTTATTTCTAGATTGAGGTAAAAATCGTTCTTAAAGAAATATTGTCTAGGGCCACTCCTACAAAACAATTTTGTAACTTTGTCCTTAAAGTAATTAAGGAATGTTGGCACACACACACACAGCAGCCAGATACACATGTTTACACACACACACACAAATGTGCAGGTGAACACATAAACACACAGAGTAAATTTATAGGTATTGTGGAAGCCCAGCACTCTCAGAGTGAGAGTTGAGCACAGTCCAGCTATGACCATACCAGCACACACTTAGACCCAGCAAACCAGGAGCAGACCTCTGGAGCACCTGAATCAACAGCAGCAGCAACTGCTTCTGGAAACCTTAGCCCAAAGATGCTAATGGAGTCAAAAAACTGGTGAGAAAGAAATTATAGGGGTTTCTTTGCTAGCACCTAGGCAGGACTCTGTTGTTTTGCCCATAATCTGATCCAGGTCACAGTCTTGAGTGGCAGTCCCAGGCATGGGAGGAGCACAAACACACCAGAGCTTTCAGTCACAGTGGAGCAGGACTCTATTCATAGTTCCAGGGCAGAAAAACAGATCCGTGGTTGCTTGCAGACCAGAGCACAGGACAGTAGAGTATCAAACATACTTCTTCTTAAATCATACCACCTTGGAAAAACTAAAACCTTATAAATTCCAGAAGTATTTCTGACAACAACTGCACAAATACAAATAGCTTGGAACAGTGCACCTTCAACCCTGGAAGCAGTGCCCCACTTTACCAAAGAGTGAAAAATCAAGAAATAGGCTGGGAAAATGAGCAAAAAGGAAAAAAATGATGATCATAGAAAGTTTCTATGGTGCCAAGAAAGATCAAAATACACCCTCAGAAGAAGAAAATAAAGTCAAAGATCCTACATCCCAAGTTTCCAGGAAAAATCTGAATTGATCTCAGGCCATAGAAGGGCTCAAAAAACCTTTGAAAATAAAATAAGAGAAATAGTGGAAAAAATGGAAAGAGAAATGAGAGTGATGCAAGAAAACCATGAAAAAAGTCAACAGTTTGGTAAAAGGAGACACAAAAAATACAGTAGAAAATAACACCTTAAAAATCAGACTAGGCCAAATGGTAAAACAGGTACAAAAAGCCAATGAGGTAAAGAATGCTTTGAAAAGATGAATTGGCCAAATGAAAAAGGATGTACAAAAGCTCTCTGAAGAAAATAACTTCGTAAAAATTAGGATTGAGCAAATAGAAGCTAAACACTTTATGAAAAATTAAGAAACAATAAATCAAAACCAAAAGAAGGAAAAAAATAGAAGGTTATGTGAAATATCTAATTGGAAAAACTGACTTGGAAAATAGATCCAGTAGAGATAATTTGAAGATCATTAGACTACCTCAAAGTCATGATCAAAAAAAAGAGCCTTCCAAGAATTTCTCAAGGAAAATTGCTCTGATATTCTAGAAGCAGAAGGTAAAATAGAAATTGAAAGAATACACCAATCACTTCCTGAAAAATATTCCAAAATGAAAACTTCCAGGAATGTTCCAGAGCTCGAAATCAAGGAAAAAATATTGCAAGCATTCAGAAAGAAAAAAAATCAAGTATTGTGGAGCCACAGTCATGACGGCACAAGATCTAGCAGTTTCTACATTAAAGGATCAGAGGGCTTAGAATATGATATTCCAGAGGGCAAAGAAAGTAGGATTATAACCAAGAAGCACCTACCCAGAAAAAGTAAAGTCATTCAGGGGAAAAAGTGTAATTCAGTGACAGAGAGGAGTTTTAGGCATTCTTCGTGAAAACACCTAAGCCGAATTTAAAATTTTACTTTCAAATACAAGGTTCAAGAGAAGAATAAAAAGGCAAACAAGAAAAAAGCAATCATAAAGGATATTAAAGTGTTAAACTGTTTACATTCCTACATAGGAAGATGATATTTGCAACAACTTTTTCATTACTAGGGCAGCTGGGTGGAGTATATTTAGACAGACAGCACAGGTGTGAGTTGAATATGATGGGATGATATCTAAAATAACTAAAATTAAGGTGTGAGAGAGGAATGCACAAGGAGAAAGGTAAAAGGAGAGGTGGAATGGGGTAAATTTTCTCACATAAAAGAAGCAAGAAAGATCTTAAAGAGTGGAGGGGAAGATAAGGGAAGTTGTGGGGAGTGAGTGAACCTTATTCTTATTAGAATTGGCTCAAAGAGTGAATAATATCCACACTCAATTGGGTATATCTTACCCTGAAGGAAATTAGGAGGTGATTGGATAAGGGGTGGTGGTGATTGGAGAGAGGCCAGATGGGGAGAACTGGCAGTCAGAAGCAAAATACCTTTGAGGAGTGACAGGATGAGAGGAAATAGAGAATAGAGTCAATGTCATGGGGAGGGAATAGGATGGAGGGAAATACAGTTAGCAATAGTAACTCTAAAAAATTTCGAAGTAAGTTTATTTGATAAAGACCTCATTTCTCAAACATAAAGAGAACTGAGTCAAATTTATTAAAATAAGAGCCATGCCCCAATTGATAAAAGATCAACAGATACAAAAAGTTCTCAGATGAAATAATTAAAGCTATCTGTAGTCATATAAAATGCTCTAACTCACTATTGATTAGAAATATGCAAGTCAAAATTATTCTAGAGTACTACCTCATACTTATTTGTTTGGATAATAGAAAAGCAAAATGGCAAATGTTGTAGGGGATATGGGGAAAATGAAATATTAATGCACTGTTGGTGGAGTTGTAAACTGATTCAAACATTCTGTAAAGAAATTTGGAGCTATGGGCAAAAGGCTATAAAACAATGCATACTCTTTGATCTAATAATACTACTACAAAAAATCCAAAAAGCTAAAGGACATACATGTACAAAAATATTTATGGTAGCTCTTTTCTTGTGCAAAGAATTTGAAATTGAGGGGATGCTCATCAATTGGTTAATGGCTGAACATATTGTTGAATTTGATTATGATGGAACACTATTATGCTATAAGAAATGATGAACAGGATGCCCTCAGAAAAACCTGAAGACTTCCATGAGCTGATGCAAACTGAAAGGTCCTGTATACAAAGTAACAATACTTTAAGATGATCAGTTGTTAATGACTTTTCTGTTCTCAGAAATACAATGATCCAAGACAACTCTGAAGGACTTATGATGAAGAATGTGATCCATCTCCAGAGAAAGAACTGAAGGTGCCTGAATACAAATTGAAGGATAATTTTTTTAGTTTATTTTTTCTGAGTTTCTGCCTGTTTTATTTCACACCCGGGCTAATATAGAAATGCTTTTCATGACTGCACGTATCTGACTTGTATTGAATAGCCCCCAAATTTTAAAATGAATGTTAAAAACTGTTTTTGCATGTAATTGGGGAAAATAAAATCTAAATATATGGGGAAAAGAACCCAGAAAATACTGGAAGAAATGAAGATAGAAAATAACACATGAGGTATCTTAAAATATGTTTTTAGATAACCAACTAGAATATATTAAGAACTCACTGGCAATGCTAAGGAACTTATATGACTAAAGAAAGTGGGAAGATTTTTTTTTTAAATAACACAAAAAAATCAAGTGAAAATTAAATGGCATTGGGGCAGCTAGGTGGTATAGTAGATAAAGCACCAGCCCTGGATTCAGGAGGACCTGAGTTCAAATCCTGTCTCAGACACTTGGCACTTACTAGCTGTGTGACCCTGAGCAAGTCACTTAACCCTCATTGCCTTGCAAAAACAAGCAAACAAACAAAAAATTAAAAGGCATAAAAAGAATATCAGGGAAAATGTTGAAAATTATGACTATGGAGAAAATAATTTCAAACCCTCCAAAAATTCAGGAAAAAAAACATTAATAGTAAATTTACTACATAACAAAATATATTTCCAAGTAATGCAAAGCAGCTGACTTTTTTTAATTGTTTAGTATCTTATCCTTCCCCAATTACATGTAAAATATTTTTTGCATTTGTTTTTAAAACTGAGTTCGAAATTTTCTTCCTACCTAATCCCTTCATTGAGAAGACAAGTAATTAACTATAGGTTATACATGTGTTGTCATATACAGTTTCATATTAGCAATGTTGTGAAAGAAAACATAAATTTAAAAAAACTCAAGAAAAACAAAAAAATGTAAAAAAAAAAAAGTATACTATGATCTCCATTCCAACTCCAACAGTTCTTTCTCTAGGGATGGATAATATTTTTCATCATAAATTCTTCAGTAGTCTTGGCTCCTGTTCCTGAAAGGAGCTAAGTCATTTATAGCTAATTATCTTATAATATCTCAGTTACTTTGTACACAGTACATTTCACTTTTCATCAAATTATATGTTTTTCCAAGTTTTTTAAGGATTTTTTTGAGAGCTTGCTGCTCATCATTTCTTATAGGACAGTAGTATTCCATGAAAATCACATGTACAATTTGTTCAGCCATTCCCCTATTCATGGGCATCTCCTCGATTTCTGTCTTTACCACCTGAAAATAATAGCTATAAATATTTGTGTCCATATAAGTGCTTTTCTTTTTTAAATATTTTTTCTTGTATACATATCTAATAGCAGTATTGTTAGGTTAAAATGTATGCATGGTTTTGTAGACCTTTGGGCATATTTCCAAATTGCTCTAAAGAATGGTTGAATTAGTTTGCAACTGCAAGAATGAATTAATGTATCATTTTTTCCCACATCCCCTCCAACATTCATCATTTTCCTTTGCTGTCAATCTAAAGCTATGAGGTAGTATCTCAGAATTGTTTTAGTTTGCATTTCTCCAATTAATAGTCATTTAGAGCATTTGTATCGCTGTAGATAGCTTTAATTATTTCATCTGAAAACTGTTCATATCTTTTGGTCATTTATCAATTGGGGAATGGCTCCTATATCTATAAATTTGACTCACTTCTCTATATGTCTAAGAAATTATGCCTTTTGCAGAGAAATTTGCTTCAAAAATAATTTCTTTTCCAATTGTTATCTATATTTGCCTCCATCCTATTCCCCCATCTTTGATCTATTCTCTCTCCTTTCATCCTGTGCCTTCTCAAAAGTGCTATGGTTCTGACTACAGACTCCCCAAATCTTTCCTCCCTTCTCTCACTGTCCCCCTCTCTTATCCCTTTCCCATCCTAACTTCCTGAAAGGTAAGATAGATTTCTATTCCTAATAAAGTGTGTATGTTTTTCTCTCTTTGAGGCAATTCCAATGAGAATAAGGTTCACTCACTCCCCTACCTCTCCCATTTTCCCCTCCATTGTGAAAGCCCTTTCTTTTCTATTTTATGTAAGATAATCCTATTATATGTTTCCCTTTCCCTTTCTCCCAGTAAATTCCTCTCTTGCCCCTTTAATTTTATTTTTTGACTATCATCCCTTCACCTTCAATTCACACCATTGTCCCATGTCTATGAATATTCCTTCTAACTGCCCTTATAATAATAAAGTTCTTAGGAGTTACAAATATCATTTCCCCATTAAGCCCCTTATGATTTCTCTCTTCTGGTTACCTTTTTATGCTTCTCTTGTTTCTTGTATTTGAAAGTCAAATTTTCCTTCAGTTCTGGTCTTTTCATCAAGAATGCTTTAAAGTCCATTATTTCATTCAATATCCATTTTACCCTGGAGGATTATACTGTTTCCTTGAGTAGGTGATTCTTGGTTGTAATCACACTTCCTTTGCCCTCCAGCATATTATATTGTAAGCCTTCAGGTCCCTTAATGTAAAAGCTTCTACATCTTCCGGTTTTCCTGACTGTGGATCCATGATACTTGAATTGTTTTTTTTTTGTTTTTTGTTTTTTTTTTTTTTCTGGTTGCTTGCAATATTTTCTCCTTGACCAGGGAGCTCTGGAATTTAGCTACAATATTTCCGGGAGTTTTCATTTGGAAACCTCTTTCAGGGGGTGATTGGTAGATGCTTCCCATTTCTATTTTACCATCTGGTTCTAGAATATGAGAACATTTTTCCTTGATAATTTCTTGAAATATGGTGTTTAGGCTCTTTTCTGATATCATGGTTTTAGGTAGTCCAACAATTTTTAGAAGATCACTCCTGGATCTATTTTCCAGGTCAGTTGTTTTTCCAATAAGATATTTCACATAATTTTTTTTCATTCCTTTGATTTTCTTTTACTATTTCTTATTTTCTCATAATGTCATTAACTTACATTTGCCCTATTCTGATTTTTATTTTAATATTTTCTTCAGTGATTTTTTGCATGTTCTTTTCCATTTGGCCCATGGTACTATTTTAGGACTTTTTCCTTCTTTAGTGAATTTTTGTGAATTATTTTCCCTTTGGAAACTCTACTTTTCAATGCATTCTTCTGCTCATTGGCTGTTTTTACCTCTCTTAATATTTAGCCTAGTCTGTTTTTTTAAAGCATTATTTTCCTCAGTATTTTTGTGTCTCCTTTACTAAACAGTTACTCTTTTTTTTTCATGTTATTGCATCACTCTCATTTCTCTTCACAATTGTTCCTTTACTTTTCTTACTGTATTTTTACAGTCCATTTTTAGCCCTTTCATGGCCTCAGAACAATCTACCTTTTTTCTTGGAGAATTTTATGTAGTAATTTTGACTTTGTTATCTTATTTTGAGTGAGTATTTTGATCTTCCTTGTCACCATAGTATCTTTCTATGGTCAGAATTTTTTGGTTGTTTTTTAATTTTCCCAGACAATTTCTTGAATTTTAACTCTTTGTTAAAGTGATTCTGTATTTCCAGGGTGGAGGGCATACTGTCCCAAGTTTCAAAAGTTTTGTGCAGCTGTTTTCGGAAATACTTCTAGTAACCTGTAAGTTTTCAGTTTCTCCAGGTTGGTATGACCTAAGGAGATGTGTGTATAACCCTTCTGGCCTGTTCTCTCATCTGTGAGTGGACACCAGCACCCTTTTATGTCCTGGAGTTGTGATAAGGGTCCCTGTTCCTCAGTATCTGTAAGTTGTGGTGTGCTACTGCTCCTGCTCACTCTAGGATAGAAAACCAGCACTATGGCCCAGATTTGAATATGGGCAAAACAACCAAGTCCTGCTTCAGTTCTAGGAAAGAGACAGACACCTGCCTTCTCCTTCTGATCAGCACCCTTACTGTTGTGTGGGCTGAGAGCTCTGGAAAAGTTACTGTAGTTGCTGATTCAGTGGCTCCCAAGCTTTGCTCCTGGTTTCCTGGGGACTGGTAAGTGCTTGGGCAGCATCCAGCAGTCTGTGCTACACTCTCATCCCAGTGCAAAAAACTTTTTCTGCTGACCTTCATAATTATTTTTGGCTGGAAAATTATTTTTCTTTGTTCTTTTGTGGGTTCTGATGCTCCAGGACCTATTTTATGGCATTATAGAAAGTGTTCTGAGGGGTTTGGGGGAGAGCTCAAGTGAATCGCTGCCTTTCCAACACCATCTGAGCTCTGTCTCAAGCTAAATTTTTATTTTATTTATTTATTTATTTAAGGTTGTGAGTTCTAAATTCCATTCCTCTTTCATTCCTTCCCTCCCTACCCTCCCCCTCCCCAAGGTTGCAAGCAATCAGTATAGGCTATACATGTGTAATTATTTAAAACATTACCATATTAGTCATTTTACATAAAAAGACTCAAGTAACAAAAAGAGAAAGTATAAAATAGCATGCTTCACTATGTATTCAATCAATATCAGCTCTTTCTCTGGAGGAGGATAGTATTTTTCATCATTAGTCCTTTGGAATTGTCTTGGACGATTTTATTGCTGAGTGTAGTTGTTATTCACAATTGCTCATAGAACAATAATTCTATTATTGTGCATAGTGTTTTCCTGGTTCTGCTCACTTCACCATACATCAATTCATATGAGTCTTTCCAGGTTTTTCTGAAATCATTCTGCTTGTTATTTCTTATAGCACAATAATATTCCATTAGAATCATATACCACAGCTTGTTCAGTTATTCCTCAATTGATGGACATTCCTTTGATTTCCAATTCTTAGCCACCACAAAGAGTTGCTATAAAAATTTTTGTACAATTTTTTGCCTTTTCTCTTTTTCACAGTTACTATTGTTAACTGTTTCCCTCTATCATATGCCCTTCCCCATGATATTTACTCTATTATCTATCTTCTCACAGCTAACTTTTATGTATAGGCTTTAAAATTGCCGAATTATTCAAACTGATAGAAAACTTTTTGAGCTAAGTGAAAGACCTAAAGAATATATAATCATATGACTATATCCTAATTAATTATATTTTATTTGGCTGAAAAAGGGAATCTGGGCATGTTTCAAGAAAATTAGGAAAAATGTCTAGACTTAGCAAAAATGATCAGCAAGGGGGCAGCTAGGTGGCACAGTGGATAAAGCACTGGCCCTGGATTTCAGGAGGTCCTGAGCTCAAATCTGGCCTCAGATACTTGACACTTACTAGATGTGTGACCCTGGGCAAGTCACTTAACCCTCATTGCCCCACAAACAAAGACACACACAAAACAAACAACAAAAACAAACAAAAAAATTATCAGCAAAATAAAAATAGAATCTACAAGACCTGAATCAAAAAGACACCAAGATGCAGTAGCCTAAAGTACATCAAAATCAATCTGTCTTATCTAGCATGATTCAATTGTCTAACTATTTGTTAAATGTGACACTCCATCTCCTGTCTCCATTCCAATGCACTTGCTATTCTCCATGCTTGGGTTCTTCCTTCTAACCTCCAGCTCAGAAACCATGATTTTCTGAAAGACTCAGCCACAAAACCACCTTCTTCAAGAGGCCAGCCCTAATCTCTGCAGCTGCTTGCATTTTCTCCTGTGAGGTCCCCTTGTCTCTACTCTGGATGTATCTTGTATATTATTCTTCATATATATGTTGTCTCAATAAGTCCTTGATAGTACAGGCTATTTTCACCATCTGTTTATATCCTCAGAACTTACCACAATTTTTGGCTCAAGATAAGGACATAATAAACGCTTACTTTATTAATTATAAAAATGTTAAGGGGCAAAGAGGGATCCATAAATGGTGTTGGTGATGTAGTTCCTTCTGAGAATGCCCCTAGGGAAAGGAAAAGGCTAAATGTGTTGCAAAGAATTTGTTGATGATGAATCCCATTAGTAGCGATGCTTTCCATAGCTCCAACTCTGATCAGTGCATGCCTTCTCCTGTTGGTTTTAGTGTTAGTATGTTCATTCTTTCTAATATATAGCACCTCAGGATGCCATAATAATGTCTATTTTTTTAAAAAGATAAATATCCACAACCTTCATGTATAGACTACAAGGAAGTATGAGTTGTGGTACCCAACAATATCTTTCTATAAAAAGAATTACCCTTATACAATGTTATGGAAGGTATGGTGAGTCAAAGCAGAGCCATAAATATACACACAGACACACAGTGAACATACACACATACGTATATTTGTATTCGTGTATATATATATAAATAATATATATGAATATATATACATATAAATAGACACACAGAGAGACAAACATGCACATACAAACATATGTGTGTATAGGCTTAACCTACTTTTTTATTTGTAATAATTTGAATGTATCCCAGAAGTTATCTATCACAATAGATATCTTAACTACCCAACTGCTATAAAATCTCAAATTCTACCATTATTGTACTGGCTCAGGGCTCTGAGTTACAATAAATATACTTGAGAGGGTTAATGAACTAAGTTTAAGCAACATTATACAGCTAGGAAACAGAAGTTGTATTTTATCCAAAAATACTATTTCAATTTTATTTATACTATTTTAATTTTATCCAGAAATACTAATGTATTCTAAGAAATAGATGAAGGGGATAGTTTTAGAAAAAAACCTGGAGAGTCTTATATAGTCATATTCAAAGTAATGTGAGAACTAGAACACTGTAAACATAAAAAGCAGCATTGTAATGATGCTCAAATGTGAAAGACATTTAAACTGATCAATGATACATGACGATCCCCAAGGACGCAATTTTTTTTTAAAAAAGCTATCTCCAGAGAGAGAACTGACCAATGTTAAGTGAAGATTGAAGGGGTTTTTTCCTTTTATTTTTCTTGCCTTTTTTTTAGCAAGGTGGCTAATGTGGAAATGTTTTGCATTACTTCATATGTATAATGGGTATCATATTTTATTTTTTTGCCTTCTCAATGAATGGGGGTGATGATGAAGGAATGGAGAAAATTTGGAATGGGAAATAAAAATAAATAATAAAAATCTAATCCAGAGCCTGAAATTTTCCTTTTTCTTTCTCAACCTTTATAAAGTACTATAAAATCATAATCCTAAACAAATTGTAAAACCTATTGGTGTTGCAAATAAAAGGTGACTATAGTGTTGAACTTTCTGACCTAAACATCCAGAATTATACTCTCCAAAGAAAGATTTACTTCAAACTCCTGTTCTGCAGTATTACTCAATAAGTATAGAGTTTCTTTCTCTCTACATTTATAAGGCTATGGACTTGTAAAGCCAGGTTTACTTAGAGTCTTTTCTTGTTAGCATTCATTCACAACTTAGTTAAATATGTCATAAACATATTTATATATAGAATTAGAGGAGAATGAAGTATTTATAAGATTGCTTTTCTTAACTGAAGATGAGTGTATGGGAATTTATATGAGCTCAGGACTGAGGAAAGAAATAATCTGGTGATTAGGGAGAAATGGTTGTAATGATAGGCCTCTATGGAGGTACGGCCCTGCTGGTAAGAAAGGATAGTGGCCTGTTATGGTATGGAGGTTAGGAAATGGAAATGGGTACAGAAAATGAGGTTGGTAAGACCCTGAAGACAACTTTATCAGTGTCAGAGGTCTACCTTTTTTTCATATTGATCACATTCAACTCCTTGACAACTCACACAACTACTATTTTAGCTTACCTAAGTTATTGCAACAACCAACTAATTTGTCTCACCACTGCTAGACTCTTAGCACTCTAGTCCATCCTATATAGTATTGTCAAGGTACATTTCCTTAAGTACAGATCTGACCATTATGTTCTTCAATTCTAGTGGTTTCCTTCCTTTTTCCTCTAGGATAAAGTATAAATTTTATGTAGTTTTTAAAGTTCTATACAAC
Organism: Dromiciops gliroides; assembly: GCF_019393635.1. Classification (NCBI taxonomy): domain Eukaryota; kingdom Metazoa; phylum Chordata; class Mammalia; order Microbiotheria; family Microbiotheriidae; genus Dromiciops; species Dromiciops gliroides. Next base: position 201,796,536 of record NC_057861.1, on the reverse strand, counting down.
CTGGCCCCAAATATATTTTTCCAACAACATTGTAAATTACTTTCCCTTCAGGTTGGCATGCTGGGGGCATGGCTCCAATCATCATGTACTGGTTATAGCTCTGGTCATGTGCATTTTGAATATACCAGTGGGATAAATCTAAGAAACCAAAACCTGAGAAAAGCTATAGGGCCTTATAAATAAGAAATATTATTTGGGGGATTGGATAAGAAGAGAAAAGATTTTCCAGGTGACAACCTGGAACCTGTTATGAAAAAAATATGCAATAAGGCCTTAGACCTCATGTCAGCAACCTTGTGATAAAGACTAGGAGATATTTATGGAGCATGACTGTGATATTTTTTTGAAGTATCACAACTATGCATTTTTTCACTACCCAGATCGATTTTGTAGTGGATAGGGTACTGAAGGATTCACATTCCATAGCACATGATAGCCAAAAATGAGGGGTTGGAGTCTGTGGCTTCTAAGTTCCCTTCAAATTCTAAGTCTGTGATGCTATGATCCAATGATGTTAACACCCTATTTGATCTTTTTTTCCTCATAAATAAACTTTCTTGCTTAGAACTCCAAATTGAGTTTAGTATTGGGAAAAATAAAAAGATGGATGCTGAAACAGAGTCATATACTCAGTGGCTAAAGAATCTGGAGGTATATGCTTAATGTAATTGCATATATATAATCTATATAAGATTGCTTTCTGTCTTGGGGAGGGGGGAGGAAAGGAAGGGAGAAAAATTTGGAACTAAAAAGCTTATAAAAACAAATGTTCAAAACTATCTTTACATGTAACTGTAAAATAACAAAATATTTTTTATGATTTAAGAATCTGGAAGTATATAGAACCAGAAACTAGTATATGAGAAATAGTATGGGATTTATTCACATAGAATTTAAAAACTGGAAGTGACTGAGATCACTTGGTCTGTTGCTGTTGTAAACATGAAAAAGTTGAGGATCAAAATGATGAACTGATTAGCCCTTGGTCACACAATTAGTGGTAAAATTTATTCAAAATATTTTCTCACTCTTAAGATCAGGGTTTTTGTCTCTTGTTTTGTTTTATTTTCCCCAGTATATCATAAGACAAGGACCTGGACTTAAATAGAGTGGGCAGAACCTGGGATGTGCATTTCCTTGAAATAAGTCAAAGAATTATCTCTGTCTCTTGCTGACATTTTGGAATGTTCAGGATCCCAGGATGTTTTTCTTGCTATGTTTGATCTCTGAATAACCCTTATGCATGGACCAGGAAATATAATGCATGTTATATGTACATGACAGTTTTGTTCAATTACTTTAATTACACAAAATCTCTTTGGAACTATATTAAGGCCACAACGTCTTGGAGAAAGATTCTTGCCCAAATCTGTAGATAAATGTTTGAATAAAACCCACATTATATAGTCTCATATAAGCTTTGAGTTTTCATCATACTCCTACCAACAGAGAAGACTGTAATCTAACCTGGCCCATATTATCCTGTGAGTCTCTTCTCCATATACTCTTATATATCCTCCCCTGAGGGTCCACATAATTTTCTAGGGGCTTTGATTGGCTCCAGATACACAAGGTAAAGTAAACATTAAAAGGCACAAATAAATGAAGTTCCTCTTTCTATTTCCTAAGTGAGAATATTATCCAAATTAGTGATAAATATTGTATAATAAAGCAAGATGATTTATTTACAAATTCAATTTAAAATATATTAATGAAATGCCTACTATGTGCATGGCACAGTCCTAGAAATCTATGTTCTAGGGATAGGAAGATTTTATTTCTTTCATGAACAATTTATTAAGTATTTATTACAGTATCATATTCTTAAATATTATTAAGGCATCATATAAGGAATTGGAAAGATGAAATGAGATATAATGTCTGCCTATGAGGAAGCATTTCTGAGAGAATAATACGTAAAATGAATTTAGTAAACTGATTTGTAGTTTCCCCATGACTTACATTGTACTTTCAGAAATATGCTAATTTAAAAAAGAAAGAAAAGCTTTACACAAAACATGACACAATTATGTTGAGGGTCAATTGCTGTTACTATTTTATCTCTGTCTGGGTTAAAAGTTTCAGGTCAATTATCTACCATTTAGCAACAATTGCACTAATATTTTTTTTTTCCTAGCCACATGCATAACTAGCATTTGACTTTATTCCCTTAATGTATGAATATACATTCTATATAATGAAAAATACTCAAGATCCAAAAGTCAAAAAGAAACTACAAATCATTTTACAAAAAAAATTACATAGTGCTATCCCAAGAATATTTCCTCAAAGGCAAGGATCATATATCATGTCATCTTTCTATACGTTATATGGTTATATGGTATATTTATAATACAAAAAAATGGTTGCTGAATTAAATCAAAGCTTGTATACTCACTTAGTTATTAAATATATGACTATATCTGCACAAATACAAGAGTGATTTACACTTCCAAATTCTGTTACTTGTAGTTATAGAGGATTGGCTAGACCTTTCTTTATGAATGATTTAGGAATATACCTTTTAGCTTATTCAAGTTCTATACTCTTCTGTGACTCTGATCATAGTTGGAACTTGATTTTCAAAATGATGAAGATGAGAAGAATCTTCTTATTTTAATTATATATAGCAGAGAGTTGGGGAGGAGAAATATTAGACCTGGAGTCAGAAAGTTTGAGTTCAAGCACTGATTCTTAAATAAATGCTATGTGACCATCAGCAGGTAGAGACCTCAATTTCATCATCAATAAAATGGGTAGAGCAATACTTACTCTACCTACTTCACTGTGCTGTTATAAGAAAAGTTATTTATAATCATTAAAGTACAAATAAATATGAGATCTTATTGAGGCATATCAAACCACCATGTTTTTCTAATAAAGACCCCAAACTTTCCACCACTTAAAAACTGAAAGAAAAGAAAATGTTTTACTATATTATTACTACATTATAAAAAAATAGTAGGATGTATCATATCAAAAGAGAATTTAAAAAGTCTTCCAAAATAATTCAGTTAAAATTTCTAATTCAACTGGAAATTAAATGGTATGTCCTGCCACTCACATTTGCATATATATCATATTTACCTTCATTACATTTTATTTATATTTCAATTTTTATGATATTTTCAATAATTTATAACAATATAATTGTAACTTTAATGATACCTAAAATTTGCCCTAAATAATTCATGTCCTTGCCAGTTTCCAATAAAACTACATTAGTGCATAATAGTTATTCCAGAAATAAATTGAAGTTGAAAAAAATACTACTAAAGGCCAGTTATTTCTTCTTTTATTTAAACCTTCATATTGTTAGCTTCCATTAGTTGTATAAGTATCCATCAGTTTCCAAATCAGGGTGGTTTAAACTGGTTTTGAAAGGTGAGAGGTATGTATTGGATTGAATGACCTGTGGTATTTTCCAACTCTGAGATCCAATGATTTTATACTGCTATATTACTTTAACTACATTAACTGCTTCCCTTTACCAGTTAAAATATAGGAACCTAAAAGTCAAATAAAATCAATAAGAATTCACTAAGTGCCTACAGTATAAGGCACTGTATTAAGTAAGCACCATGGTAATAAAATTTTCAAAAGTCAGCTCTTTCTCTCAAGGAACTCACATGTGCTGCATCAATGACCAGTTATTTTAGATAGGAAAAAAGAAAAGATTTCTCAAAGGTAAAAGTACATGTATCTTTAATATAATTCCTCATGATAAACAATTATAAATTAATAACAGCTAAATGAATTTTTCTAAATTACAAACAATAAGAGAAATGCACTTTAAATTAAAAATGCTGATTTCTTAGCTTAAACTGAGAAAATTGGTGAAAGTGATAAAATATTGAAATAAATTGTAATAAATAATAAAGGCAAGGCAGCTAGGTGGGCCCTGGATTCAGGAGGACCTCAGTACAAATCAGACCTCAGGCACTTGACACTATTAACTGTGTGACCCTAGGTAAGTAATAACCCTAATTGCGCTCCCGCCAAAAATTATAAAGGCATTGTAAAAAAAGACAGACACACAAACTAGTGGTATAGGAGTTTTCATATGGTCTTAGCATTCTTGAAAACAATTTTAAATTACTATTAACATTTTTTTGATAATCATACTTTTGTGACCTATAGCATAATGAGCACAAAGACTGGAAAAGAAGATCAACCCACAAACACACAACTCAAAATAACACTACTTTTAGTGGTAGCAAAAAATTCAAAACAGAGAATCTTCCCACTGACTAAGGAAAGGCTAAACCAATATGGTGAATGAGTAAAATGAAACTTTCTTGTTCCTTAAGAAAAGAAAATTTTGCTGAGACAGAGGCAAGATGGTGGATAAAAGTCTGGAACACACCTGACCTCTCCCCCACACCCCTTCAATCAACCTTAAATAATGCTCTAAAACAAATCCTAAAGTGGCAGAACCTGCAAAGGATGGGGTGAAAGTTTTTTAGCCCAAAAAACTTAGGTCACAAGGAAAGTTCTATCTCACCATGGGGAGAGTAAAGTGCATTTCAGTTCAGGCCATGCTGCCCCCCAAAATGCCAAAGCTTGTGTGTAATTTAAAATTCTAAATGTGGGTTCTAATCTGTCCCCCCAGTTTTGGGGGAAACTGACAAAAATCACTGATAAACGAGTTTAGGTTTTTTAAGGGTTTATTGAAAAATATTAAAAGAAAGAGAAAGATTGGGAATATATTTCCTATAACCTGGCAATCCTAGCCTTCCTAATCTCCCACTTCTGAAGTTCTCTGTCACCATCCTGATTTCTCCTAGCCAAAGAGGAAGAACCCTCTCCCAGTGTTCACTTCCTGCATCATGCTCCCCTCCCAGAAATGGGAGGTCTCTCAAGCTGATTGGCTAGAGTCATTCAAATTCATAAATTTGAATAAATTTGAATAAAGTACCTCTAAGTACCAGCCAGACGTGCTTACAATCTAGTATGCCAGTCAGTCACTCTTCCCCAACTCAATCAGCCCAGATCAATCTCCAGGTGAACCCCCGAGTTCCAGTATCTTGACACACTTGGAATACTGTGCCCTCCACTCTGGACACAGAGCTCCCTTTTAGCAGAGAATTATTTTTTTAAGTGCTTAAAATGATTAAAAAATAGGAAAAAATCTGACTACAGAAAGTTATTATGGTGACAAGGAAAATCAAAACATGCAGTAAGTAGAAGACAAAGAAGTCATAGTTCCTACACTCAAATCCTCAAAGAAACCTATGTACTGGCCTCAGACAATGGAAAAATTCAAAAAAAGATTTTAAAAATCAAGTAAGAGAAGTAGAGGAAGAATTAGGAAAAGAAATGAGAGGGATGCAAGAAAATCATGAAAAAAAGAGTCAATAGCTTAACAAAGGAGACATAAATATACCGAAAAAAGTAACACCTTCAAAAAGACTAGGTAAAAGAGGTACAAAAATCCAATGAAGAGAATAATGCCTTGAAAAGCAGAATTGGTAAAATGTAAAAAGATATACAAAAGTTCACTGAAGAGAAGAACTCCTTAAAAAGCAGAATTGTCCAAATAAAAAAGAAGATATGAAAGATCACTGAAGAAAATAACTACTTAAAAATAGAATTGATATACCCAGTAATAGAATGACTAGGTCAGTATCACAAAGAAATAATAAAAAAGTCAAAGGAACCACATGTATAAGATATTTCTAGCAGCAATATTTGTGGTTGAAAAGAATTGGAAATCAAGGAGATGCTCATCAGTTTGGGAAGGGCTGAACAAGGTGTGGTATATGGATGTAATGGAGTACTACTGTGCTATAAGCAATGATGAGCAGGCAGAGGTCAGAAAAAACCTCTAAAGTCTTAAATGGACTGACACTGAATGAAGTGAGCACAACCACAGAACATTGTACATAGTAATAGCAATGTTGTGTGATGATCAACTGTGATAGACTTAGCTCCTTTTAGCAATACAATGATCCAAGACAATTCCAAAGAACTCATAATGGGAAACACTCTCCAAATCCAGAAAAAAATGAATCGTGCAATATAGATGCAGATTAAACCTAACTTTCTACTATTTTTTTTCTCTTTTAATGTTTTACTTTTTTTTCTGATTCTTCTTCCACAATATGACTACTGCAGAAATATTTAATGTGATTGTACATATATATCCTATATCAGATTGCATTCTGTCTTGGAGAGGGTGAAGGGAAGAGAGGAGTGGAGAAAAATTTGGAAATCAAAATGTTCTTAAAAACAAATGCTGATAACTATCTTTACATATAACTGGAAAAAATAAAATATGATTAAGATTGAAAAAAAATTATAATTGAGCAAGTAGAAGTAATGACTCTATGAGACATCAAGAAATAATAGAACAAAACAAAAAGAATGAAAACAATAGAAGACAATGTGAAATAACTCAATTAAAAATGACCTAGAAAATAAATCCAGTAGAAAAAAATCTAAAAAATTATTAGACTTCCTGAAAGCCATGATCAAAAAAGAGCCTTAGGGAGCAGCTAGTTGGCTCAGTGGATAAAGCACCAGTCCTGGATTCAGGAGGACCTGAGTTCAAATTTGGCCTCAGACACTTGACACTTACTAGCTGCGTGACTCTGGGAAAGTAACTTAAAAGTAACTTAAACCTCATTACCCCACAAAACAAAAAACAAAAAAAACAAACAAAAACAAAAAACAACAAAACACACACACACACAAAGAGCCCTGACATAATCTTTTAAGAAAGTGTCAAGGAAAACTGCCCTGATATTCTAGAACCAGAAACAAAATAGAAATTGAAAGAATCCACTGATTACTTCCTAAAAGAGATCCCAAAATGAAAACTCCCAAGAATATTAAAACTAAATACTAGAACTCCCAAGCAACCAGAAAGAAACAACTGAAGTGTTATAAAGCCACAATAAGGATATCAAAAGATTTAATAGCTTCTATGTTAAAGGATCTGAGAGTTTGGAATGTGATATTCTGGAGAAAAAATGTGCGAAGATTATAACCAATAATCACCTATCCAGCAAAACTGATTGTAATCTTTCAGGGAGAAAATGGATATTCAATGAAATAGAGAACTTTAAAGCATTATTAATGAAAATATCAAAGCTGAAGAGAAAATTTTACATTCAAATAAAAGACTGAAGGGAAGCATAAAAAGGTAAACAGGAAAGGAAAATCAGGACTTAATAAGGGCTAAATAATGTTAAACTGTTTAAATGATACTTGTAACTACTAAGAACATTCTTATTAGGGCAGTTAGGAATGTATATATATATATATATATATATATATAGAGAGAGAGAGAGAGAGAGAGAGAGAGAGAGAGAGAGAGAGAGAGAGAGAAGGAGGGAGGGAGGGAGGGAGGGAGAAGACAAAGGTATGAATTGCATATGATGGGATAATATTTAAAAAATAAAATTAAGGTATAAAAGTAATGCACTGGGAGAAAGGGGGAGGGGATGTTAAATGGGGTGAATTGTTTCACAAAAAAAAAGGCAAGAAAGAGCTTTTAAAGTGGAGTGGAAGATGGGGGAAATGGCAGGCAATGCTTGAATCATACTTTCACTAGAATTGGCTAAATAAGAGAATTGCATAAGCATTCAGTTGGGTATAGAAGTCTATCTTACCCTACAAAAAAGTAGGAGGGGAATAGGATTAAAAAAGGGTGGTGCTTGTAGAAAGGAGCTAAAGAAGTAGAAGTATCCGGAGACAACCAGAATCCAGTCTCCCTGATGGCATCTTAACACTCAAAGAAGACAAGATTTCAAGGACTTTAAATGAACATTTTTGTTTTTTCCATCTGTTACTATATACACCATCTGTAATATGTACTTTTGCAGAGGCCCTTCCTCTGTAGACACTGTCAAACTTGAGTCCATTAGGGACTGCCCCTCTGGACAAAATTTTCCCTTTCTCCCTTTCCTATATTGTTATTAGTATAGGTTATGATATTCTGTTATTTTTTACACTGGATTTGAATTCAGGTACTCCTGACTCCAGGGCCAGTGCTCTATTCACTGTGCCATCTAGCTGCCCCCATGCTTTACATATAAATGAAATACCTATTTTGACTTTATTTTGTTATATAGTGAAATATTGGTTTATATAAAGTTTCTGCTACACTGCTTTCCAATTTTGCTAGAAATTTTTGGCAAATAGTGAGATTTCCCCTTAAAGCTTGGATGTTTGGGTTTATCAAATACTAGGTTACTATGGTGATTTACTATTGCAAATTTTGTTCCTATACTATTCCACTGATTCACTACTTTGTTTCTTAGACAGTACCAGAATATTTTCATGATTATCATTTTGTAATATAGTTTGAAATCTTGTACTGTTAGTCTATCTTTCTTCATAATTTTTTTTCATTGTTTCCTTTGATATATTTGACATTTTGTTATTCCAGGTGAATCGCATCTTTTTTTTTAGCTCTATAAAATAATTCTTCAAATATTTTGTTTTGTATGGTACTAAATAAGTAAATTAACTTAGTATTTTCTCTTATTTTTGGTTATATTTGTTTAGCCTACCCATTAGTGATTAATTATCCTCCAGTTGTTTAGGTATCTTTGTGTATGTGTGAACAATGTTTTGTAATTTTATTCACAGAGTTCCTGGGTTTTGTTTTGACAGCTAGACTCCCAAATATTTTCTATTTTTTACAATTATATTAAAATAAATATCTCCTATCTCTTCTTGCTGGGTTTCTCTCATAATGTATAGAAATGCTTATGATTTATGTAGGATTGTTGTATAACCTGTAACTTTGCTAAAATTGTTGATTGGTTCAACAAGTTTTTTGTTTCTTTCTGGTTTTTATTTTTTACATGATTCTCTAGGGTTTTCTAAGTATGCCATCATATAGTCTGCAAAGAGTGATACTTTTTTTAAAATTTTCATTGTCTATTCTTATTCACTCAATTTATTTTACTTTTCTTATTACTATAACTAGCATTTCTAGTACAATATTGAAAAATAGTGGTGGTAGTGGCTATCCTTCCTTCATTCCTTATCTCTTTGGGAAAGTATCTACTTTATAACAACTATAGAAAATGCTTGCTTTTAGATAGGTAAACATTTGTTATTTTTAAGTCTGTATTTATTCCTCTTTTTTAGTGTTTTTAATAGGAATGGATATTATGTCTCATCAAAAGCTACACCAATTTATATGATTATATGCTATTTTTCTTCAATATTAATAGTATTCACCCATTTCATTTTTGATACTGACAATTTGGTTTTCTTCTTTCTATTTTTTAATTAAATTAATCAAAAGTTGGGGCAGCTAGGTGCATCTTTTAATGATTTTTTTATAAAACCAGCTCTTGGTTTTATTTATTTCTATGGTTTTCTCACCATCAGTTTTAGTATGCTCCTTGGATTTTCAGAATTTCCAATTTATTATTTGATTGGGGGGGGTTAATTTGTTATTTTTCTGTTTTTTTATTTGCATGCCAAATTCTTATATCTCATTTTTCTCTATTTTATTCATGTAAGCATTTAGAGATGTATAATTTCCCCTAAGAACTGCTTTGACTGTATCCCATAAGTTTTGCTATGTTGTCACATTTGTTGTCGTTATCTTGTATGAAGTTATTGTTTCTATGATTTGTTGTTTGGGCCACTCTTTCTTTAGGATAAGATTGTTTAGTTTCCAATTAATTTTTATTCTATCTTCCCCTGGTGTTTTATTACATGTAATTTTTATTGCATCATGATCTAAAAAGGATGCATTTACTATCACTGCATTTTTGCATTTGACTGTGAGGTTTTTGTGCCCTAATTCATTGTCAGTTTTTGTCTATGTGCCATGTCCCACTGAGAAAAAGAAAGGTTTAATCCTTTCTATCCCCATTCAATTTTCTCCAGTGGTCCATCATAACTTATCTAAAATTCTATTCACCTCCTTAATATCTTTCTTATTTGTTTTGTGGTTACATTTATCTAGTTCTGAGAGGGGCTTGGTTGAGTTTACCCACTAGTATAGCTTTGCTGTCTATTTCCTCTTGTAACTCACTTAACTTCTCTAAGAATGTGGATGCTATACTTCTTGGTGCATATGTTTAGAATTGATATTGCTTCATTGCTTATGGTACCTTTTAGCAAGATGTAGTTTCCTTCCTTGTCTCTTAATTGGATCTATTTTTGCTTTTCCTTTGTCTGAGATCAGGATTACTACTCTTGATTTTTTTTTTTACTTCAGCTGAAGCATAATATATATTCCATTCCAACATTTTATATTTACTCTGTGTGTATCTCTCTGCTTCCAATGTGTTTCTTGTGAACAACATATTGTAGGATTCTGGTTTTTAGTTCACTCTGCTATTCACTTTTGTTTTATGGGAGATTTTATCCCATTCACATTCACAGTTATGATTGCTAACTGTGTCTTTCTCTCCATCCTGTTTTCCCCCTTGTTTAAATTTTTCTCTTGCCTTTTCACCCTGTTACTACTACTTAACAGTTTTTTGCTTCTGACTGCTGCCTCCTTCAATCTGTTCTCCCTTCTATTAGCCACACCCTTCTTGGCCTTATCCTTCTACTTATCTTTAGGGTAAGATAAATTTCTTTATCCACATGAGTGTGTATATTATTTCCCTCTTTGAGCCAAATCTGATGAGAGTACCATTGAGACAATGCTCACCCCGGCCTTCTTTTCCTCTATTGTAGTAGTTTGTTGTGCCTCTTCATGTGATTTAATTTACCCCATTCCACCTCCCCATTCCTCTTCTCCCCATGTACTCCTTTTTTAACCCAATAACTTTTAGTATAATTATATCAACATCAATTCATACCTATTTATACCTACTATTTGTACCTACTATACCCTACTATTTATACCTCCTTATGTATACCTTCTATACTCTCTATGTATACTCATTCTATCTGCACAAATAGAGATATGGTTTTGAAGAGTTACAAGTATTATCCTCCCATGTAGGGATCTAAACAACTTCACATTATTGAATATCATGTTTTTTTTTCCTGTTTACATTTCTACACTTTTCTTGAGTCTTGTACTTGAAGATTGAATTTTGTGTTCTCTTAAGTTACATGTAAAAGCAAATTTTGACATCAGTTTTTTAAAACTCTGTGTTCCAACTTCTCTTCCTCCCTCCCATCCCACTTCCACTGCAAGAACTCAAGCAATTAAATATAAATTATATTTGAGTAGTCATGGAAAACAACTCTACATTAGCTAGGTTGTGAGAGAAAACAGATAAAAACAAAACTTAAGATTAAGGAATTGTCAAAAAATGTGTTTCAGTCTCTTTTCAGCTACCATCAATTCTTTATTTATAGATGGATTGCCATTTTCATAAGTTCTTCAGAGTTATATTGGATCATTGCTTGCTGAAAATAACCACGTGGTTCCCAGAAGATCATCTTACACTAATGCTGTTATCCTGTATACAGTTCATTTCTCTCTGCTTCAGTTCATGTGAGTCTTTCCAGGTTTTTCTGACAGCATCCTCTTCATCACAACTTTTGCATAGTACCTTAAACTTGATAAAGAACTTTCTTCACAATAGCCCAGCAGAATAGATACCATACATTTTGCCATTTAAGTCAATCATCATAACTATCTCCCTCCATCCTATTCCCTTCCAATGATATTTACTGTATTTTGTATCATATTTTGCCCTATTCCTCCTCAAAAGTGTTTTGCTACTGAATGCCCTCTCCACTGCTCTACCCTCCCTTCATTCCCTTTCCCTCCTTATCCTCTTCCCCTCCTACTTTCCTGTAGGGTTAAATAGATTACTCCTCACAATTGGGTATGTGTGTTATTCCTTCCTTGAGCCCACTCTGATGAGTTTAGGGTCTTTGAGCTAATTCTGTTTTCTAAATTTTTCTTCCTCCCTCCCTCCTCAACTCTCCCTATGAAATCAAGCAATTCAATTTATGCCATACATGTGGTGTTATGCAGAACATCTTCACCTTCCTCTAAAGTGTTTTGTTTTTTACAGCTCCCTCCCCCAAACTTCCCTTCCCTCTTTCCCCTCCCCACCCCATCTCCTTCCCCTCCTACTTTTCCTCAGGACAAAAATATATTACCATACCTGCTTGACTATGTATGTTATTACCTCTTTGAGCTAATTCTGATGATAGTAAGGTTCCCTCACTCCCCCACTCCTTCCCTCTCTTCTCCTCCCCTCCATAAGCATTTTTCTTGTGCGCTACCTCTTCCCAGTCTACTTACCACCTCCCCCCTCCCCAAGTCTATTCCTCCTACCCTTCAACCCTATTTCTTTTAGTGAGGCAATTGGGATTAAGTGACTTGCCCAGCGTCACACAGCTAGTAAGTGTTAAGCGTCTGAGGCCGGACTTGAACTCAGGTACTCCTGACTCCAGGGCCAGTGCTCTATCTACTGTGCTACTTAGCTGCCCCCCTTCAACCCTATTTTAAAGATGGCATCATGAGTTAGCTACGTGGCACAGTGGACAATGCACCAGCCCTGGGCCCAGGAGGCTCAGAACCCAAATCCAGCCCCAGACATAAGACAACCCACCCTGTTTGCTCCACAAAGAACAAGGATAAACAAAAATAAATGCATTACAAATACCACCCCTTCATATTCAGTTCAGACCTGTGTCCTCTGTATATTCCTTCCTGAAAAAGTTCTTATGATTTGAAAGTATTATTTTCTCACATATGAATATAAATAATTTAACCTTTTAGTGTTACTCGGGATTTATTTTCTCTGTTTACCTTTTTATGATTCTCAAGGGTCTTGTATTTGAAAGTTAAATTTTTTATTCAGTTCAGGTCTTTTCATCACAAATGCCTGAAAGTCCTCTTTTTTATTGAAGTCCCATTTTTTCTTCTGAAAGATTATGCTGAGTTTTCCTCGGTATGTGATTCTTGACTGTAGTCCCAGTTCCTTTATCCTCTGGAATATCATATTCCATGCCCTTTGGGCCTTTAATGTAGATGCTGCTAGATCTTGTTTTATCCTTATTGGAGCTCCACAGCATTTGAATTCCTTTTATCTAGCTGCTTGCAATATTTTCTCCTTGACCTGGGAGTTCTGGAATTTGGCTATAATATTCCTGGAGGTTCTTTTTGAGATCTCTTTCAGTAGCTGATCGATGGATTCTTTCAATTTCTATTTTAACTTCTGCTTCTATAATATCAGGGCAATTTTCCCTGACAAACTCTTGGAGGATGCTGTCTAAGCTCTTATTTTGGTCATGGTTTTCAGGTAGTCCAATGATTTTCAAATTATTTCTCCTGGATTTATTTTCCAGATCAGCTATTTTTCCAAGGAAATATTTCACATTGTCTTCTATTTTTCATTCAATTGGATTTGCTTTACTGAGTCTTGGTTTCTCATAAAGTCACTAGCTTCCATTTGTTCAATCCTAATTCTTAGACAATTACTTTCATCAGAGAGCATTTTTATCTCCTTTTCTATTTGAATTTAAAACTTTTGACTTTTTTCTCATGACTTTCCTGCATCGCTCTCATTTCTCTTTCCATTCTGTCCTCCTTCTCTCTACATCTTCCTTCTATCTCTCCAACTTTCTCTTCAAAGTCCCTTTTGAGAACTTCCATGGCCTGTGATCAGGTCATATTTTTCCTGGAAGTTTTGCATATAAAGGCCCCGAGGTTGTTTTCCTCTTCTGAGGGCATACATCTTCCTTATCCCGGAAGAAACTTTCTATAATTCTTAACTTTTTTTGCTTACTCATCTTTTACTTGACTTGTAACTCCCTACTGGGAGGCTCTGCTTCTAGGCTACACTATTGTCCCCAGCTTCAGAGGGTCCCAGGTGCTTTGGTTTGTGGGAGGGTAGGTTTTTCTCTCACCTGGCCTGTTCTCTAGTCTGAAGATAACCTCAATTCAACTTGCTAGATAACCAGCCAACAGAGCACTGTGGTGGTTTCTAGCTTTGATGAGCCTGCGCCCCTCCCCCACTTGGGCCTCCTGCCACTCAGTGTTTCTTCCTTGTTCTAGCTGGGCTGGGTCAGCTGAATTCCTCTCTACATCCCACTGACAACCTTGCACTTTTCCCCCTGCCCAGCCATTCAGCCCTCTCACCCAACCACAAACTCAGTTCCAGAAGATGCTGGTGATGCAGCTTATTTGGAGGCTTGGGGGTTAAGTTCCTCTGGTGTGGGTGCCTGGGGTCTCTATCATTGTGATCATGGGGTTGGACTTTACTCACATCCCAGCACAGCCCCCTTTAATCTATCTGTGACTAAAAAATAATCTCAGCCCATATTTTTCTGGGTTTTTCTGCTCCAGGGTTCTTTTATTGCTGTTTTTTGGGTAATTGTATCAGGAGCTCTGTATGTTTAATGTCTTTCCTCCACCATTTTGGCTCTGCCCCCCTCCACCATTATATTTTTAAGGAATTGTTTTCTTCAATTTTTGTGCTTTCTTTTCCAAGCTGTTGATTCTTTTCTCCCCATAATTTTCTTGCAAACCTCTCATTTCTCTCCCCATTTTCTCTTCTACCTCTCTTATTTGATTTTTAAAATCTTTTTTTGAGCTCTTCTAAGAAGGCTTTTTGCTCCTGAGAAAAATTCATCTTCCCCATTGAGGCTTCACATGTAGGCATTTTGACACTGTTGTCCTTATCTGAGTTTGTGTTTTAATCTTCCCTGTCACCATAGAAGCTCTCTATATTAAGGGTTCTTTTCTGTTTCTTACTCATGTTTTAGCCTCCTTCTCTCTCTCTCTTTCTCTAGATAGATAGATAGATAGATAGATAGATAGATAGATAGATAGATAGAAATATAGATAGATAATTTTTAAAGTTGAGCTCTGCTCCTGGGCCACTGTTGCAAGCTTCTTGTGCTGGGGGCCAGGGGCCTGATCACTGTCTTTATGCTTTGAGGCCTCTGTGACTTACAGATTCCTCACAGCTCTGGACTTTCTTTCTGTGCTGGTATGGCTTACCCTAGTAGCACCTGTCCTACAGGTGATTCTCTAGCTGGCAGTTTGTCCTCTCAGCTGGGACTCAGGGGTCTCAAAACTGGCTTGCTATGCCACCAACTGCAGAGTGAGGACCAAGGGGTCTCTGCTCCTGATCCGTGCTGTGCCCAAGAGCCTCCTGCTGATTTGCCCAGGCATCCTCAATGTTGTGCTGTGCTGTGATCTGCTCCCCTTTTACCCAAGTGAGACAGACCTATCCTGAAGTCTTTGAAACTGTCTCAAGCTGCATGATTGCTTCTCTTTTTCTTTCTGGAGGTTCTGTAGCTCCAGAATCCATTTAGAGGCTTGATGTAATGTTGTTTCTGAGGGAATCTTGGGAGAACTCAGGCAACTTCCTAGCTTCTCTCAGCTATCTTGGCTCTACCTGCATGATTTTTATTTTTTTATAGTTATGGTCAATTCTGCTTATAATTTTCCTATTATTAAACTAGGACTTCATTCCAGGTATAAATTTCACTGGTCATGGTGTATAATCTTAGTGATATATGGCTTTAATTTCCTGACTAGTATTTCATTAAATTTTTTCATCAATATTCATTAGAAAAAAATGATCTATAATTTTCTTTCTCTGTTTATGCTCTCCCAGGTTCACATATTAAAACAATATTTGTGTAATGAAAGGAATTGGGTAGGACCTCTTCTTTACTTATCGTTGTCAAAGTATTTAAATAATACTATAGTTAATTGTTATTTAAATGTTTGATAAAATTCACTTGTAAATTCATTTGGTGGGGGCAATTATTTTTTTCTTAGGGGATTCATTGACGGCTTATCAATTTCCTTCTTTAAAATAGGGTTAAGTATACTACTTAATCTCTTAATCTGGGCTGTTGGTATTTTTGTAAATATTCATCCATTTCTCTTAGACTATCTGTTTTAGTGGAATATAATTAGGCAAAATAGCTCCTAATAATTGCTTTAATTGCATCTGCATTGTTAAGGCATTTACTCTTTGAATTATTAATAATATTAATTTTATTTTTTTAAATTATGGTTTATCAATTTTACTGGGTTTTTGATAAGATCAGTTACTAAATCAATTTATTATTTTAACGTTTTTAATGTCAATTTCATTCACCTCTTCTTTGATTTTTCAGCATATCCATATTTTTGTATAATTGGGAGATTTGTTTCCTTGATTTTTTCTGGTATTTTTTAATTAAATGCACAATTTATTGATCTCTATTTTTGTACCTATTTTAGCAAGCTGTTAAGTCTTTGTTCATAATTTTTGTATCACTTTCATTTCTTTCCCCATTTTTTTGTCACTTATTTTTTATTTTTAAATTTTATTTTATTTTATTTTCAAAATTAGGGGTTTTAGCTCCTTCTTTAGCTCTTCCAGGAAATCTTGTTAGGCTTGTATACAATTTGTATTTTCCTTTGATGCTTTCCTTGTTTTCATATCATTATCTTCTGAATATTTGTCTTAATTTTCCTTGTGGCCACTGTAACTCTTCATGGTCAGGTCTTTTAAGTTGCTTTTTAATTTTTCTAGCTTATATGTTAATGTTGAACTTTATATTAAATGTTGTTTCTGCTTATATGGAAGGAGCAGCAGTACTGTCCAAAACTTAAAACTTTCACATTACTGTTTTTTACAGCTGGTTATGGAGATTCAGAAGTTTGAGATTCAGAAGTTTGTATTGCTTCTAAGGTAGTCATATCTTGGAGAGATGTGGTCACTGTTTTCCTGGTCACTTCTCTGGTCCCTACTCAGAAAAATGTCTGCTCCCTTGTAGCCATACACTCTAGAGCTTCTTTCCATATTGGAACTGTGACCCTGAAGTTTGTATGGGTTTTGGGGCTGCCAAATGGTGCCAGGTCCTGTGCCCAGTGCCAGCCCAGTGGTCCCCTGTAATGTTTGACCTATTTTATAATCCCCTTACTGTCTATGGGCTGTGAGGTCCTAAAGTTGCTGCTGCTTCAGCTGCCTCTGTGAAACACAGATGATATCACTGCCATGTGCACTCCTGGTCAGCCCCAACTTATGTCAGATCTCTTTTTGCTACCTCGTAAATTGTCTTGGGCTGGAAAAGATGTATCATCATGAACTTTTGTTGACCACTCCCCCTCCAGAATTCTATCTGAGGCATTATTTCTAAGGCATTTTGCTGGGAATGTTGTAAAACTTCCTTAATTTCACCATCTTGGGTCCACCCAACAAAAGTACTTTTTGCCTCATTGCCTAACTATATGAACTGATTCAGAGTAGGCACAGGAGCAGGAAAATATTTTTTTTCATATGCACTATAACAATGAAAATGGAAAGAATAAAAATTAAAATGACTTCTGCACAATTAGATTTCTAATTGTTTGACATTTATAATTGCCAAGTATATTCCTTAAGAGATAGAGAAATAAGCATGTACAATGCTTATATGTTGTCAGAAATGACTGATGTTTTGGTTTAATGAATTATTGGTTGAACTATTTTAATTTTAAAAATATTTTTATAAAGAATATGTCTGAGTAAGAGATAGGGAAAGATTTATTTGAAACGAAGGTGATGAAAAGATTAAAATATAATTTCTGTAAGAAAAAGCAAAAAAGTATTAGTACAAATATTAACACTACATGTTCTCTGAATATCAAGAGAAAAATGTCAGTTAAAGCAAGACTGGAATTAATCTGTCATTGACAAAATTTTCTAACTTTCTAACTCCAACTCTTTTTTATCTCTAGCTATATTTCAGTAAGAATTTACATAGTGATGATATTGATGATGGTGGTATGACTGCTAAAAACATCAATAACAACTATAACTCTGACAAAAATCTACTTGTTGTCAATGTTGTGAGGGGGATTCATTAAAAAGTCAAAGAAATGCCAGCCTGGGTGATATATAATTAAGAGTAAGGCTCATTGAGACCATTAAGGTAGTTATGCAGGTCCCTAAAATGCCACCCAGTTGAACTTTTACGTCACCACTGTAATGATTGGAATGATGCCACCTACTGGAGATTTACTATGGGAAAGTTCCACCATGAGGAGAATATCTCTGAGGGCAAGGCCATGTGGCTTTTCCTTGGCATCAGGAAGTGATGTTTGCTCATGGGTACTGTCTATCGAGGCTACCAGCCACTCAACTTGAGGAGCCTCCCATTTTCTGGGAGGGGACAGGAAGGAGGAAGGAGGGCCTGTGTGGAGAGCTCTGTCTCTTTGGTTCCTGACTTCACCATGGTGGAAGAGAGAGAGAGAAAGAGAGAGAGAGGGGGGGGGGGAGGGAGGGAGAGAGAGAGAGAGAGAGAGAGAGAGAGAGAGAGAGAGAGAGAGAGAGAGAGAGACACCAGAGGACTTCACAGGAAAATTGAGGAAAGATAGGATTGCCAGGGTGTAGGAATTCTGTTCTCAATCTTTCTCTTTCAATAAACCCTTAAAAACCTAAACTTGTTTTATCAGTGATTTTAGTGAGTTTCCCCCAAAACTGGGGGAACAGATTAGAACCCACATTTAGAAATTTAAATAACACACCACTGATTAGGTTAGCATCTTTGCCATTGTGACATAACTATTCCTCAATCTTAGAGAATGAAATAGGAGCTCAGAATAGTCACAGCCATCATCATGACATTGAAGATAGTAGAATGAGTCAGAGTCCTTTTCTGGTATCCAAGAAAGTCAACATACATCAGAACCATTAGTAAGACTAATAACCCATGTAGTCTAAATGTTTCTCTGCAAATAACCATGCAAGTGAACAAATCACAAGTACTTATAAAAATGACTCAAGGTGTGAATGATCTCATTATTCACCAATACTACATCATAACAAATATGAAAACTGATCTTACCACTTATAGACAAGGATTTTGGATTACTTTTTTATAAATGAAATGCTTAACTCCTAGTCACTCAACAGTGTTTTATAGATCAATGCTAGGAACTATTAAGATGAAATGGAAATGGAGAAATTGCTCAAAATGCAGAGGAAAAACCTGACTAACCTAAAGGAATTAAAATCTATACATGATATAAGTCCCAGAAGTGTACTGAGTAATGAAATGAATGTCATAAACAGTGACAGTGTTTCAAATAATTTTGAAATGGAAATAGGCATACCTATGTAATTCATCCTGTAGAGAAGGAAAGAATTGCCTAAACTTGAATAGAAAGCTGGGATTTTTAGTTTTTCCCACTAATCTCCTAAGGGGAGGAAATATTTCTTGGTTTGAGACTGGACCAGGATTAAGAAGCAAGTCCATAGAAAAAGAAAAAAAAAAGGAGAAGAGAAAGAGAAAAATGAAGGTCCTTTACCTCTTTCCCCCAGAGACATGGTATCAGGGGTAGGGAGAGCTTAGTCATGGATTTGGCAGCAGTCAGAATAGTGCAATTTTCTAACAGTAGATTTTCTCTTTTCAATACCATGACTCTGGGAAGGCAAAGGAGTTGAGAGTGAAAAGGGCAAGGATAGGTATAAGACCATTATTTTCTTTTTCCTCATGACCCATTCACTCAGGTGGATAAAAATTGTGGGAGGGGATCCTCATGTTCAATAGCAACAATCCATGTTCTACTTAGAATAGTATTCTGAAAAACTTTTTTTGAGTTTGATGGTGTGAGAAAAAAAATAGGGCTTTGGGAACATCCCAAGCCCCCCCCCACACACACACACACACACATATACACAGGGATTTATTGGATTAAGATTGATGGGATTAACTGATTTTGCTGATTAACTCAATTAAAGTTAATTCAATTAAAACCACACCTGATTGACCCTCAAGAGGGTTTGTTCAGAGAGGGTGTGAATTATGATCTTAACACAGGACCACCCTCAAGTCCAGTGAACCAATGAATTTGGTTGATGCTAGCCAATTAGCTTGAAGCAGTGTGTAAGTACTGACTCTCCTCTGGACCCATAAAAAGCTTCTAAACATAGTTACTCTCAGGGAGATGCTCTTGGTGGCAAAAGACTTGGAAGAAGAAGCAGGCCAGATTGATCTCTATTTTTCCTCTAGGCTAGGAGACCAGGCTGAGCTCTATTCTCTCCTCTAAGTGAGATCGGCCTTTTCTTAACTTTCAGAGACATGTGTTCTCTTTTTACTAATATCTAATATACTTTAATAAATGTTAAAGTCCCCAAACTGGTTCTAAAGTGTCTAATTTATAAGTAACAACTATATTAGGAACCCCAACAAATTTTCCCAAAACTTGGGACAGAAATAAGGAAAACACATTTAATTTTACATGTCACAATGGCAAAGGATAACTAATTATCAAACTATACCAAAAGAGTGTAATTCTAAAAATCTGGGATCTACTGTAACCATCATAAATGTATTCTCCCACAATATTTAAGAAAAACTGAAAAAAACACATCAGGATCAACAAACCATAGTATATGCTCCCAATATTGTCACAATAAGAATCACAGGAGGATAAGTAATGCTATTTAGGAATATTTTTAAAGGATAGATATCCAAAAAATAGCCATGGTAAAGGCAATTTGAAGAAATTATTGAGGGTCTCTAGAAATTTTAAGAATGCATCAATATACAGCCAATACACACAGTGAACAACTTGAACACCAGAATTACACCAAAAAAAAGTAATGCACAAGGGCAGCTAAGTGGTGCAGTAGATAAAGTACTGGCCCTAGATTCAGGAAGACATGAGTTCAAATCTGGCCTCAGACACTTGACACTTATTAGCCATGTGACCCTGGGCAAGTCACTTAACCCTCATTTCCCTGCCCTCCCCCCAAAAAAAAAGTAATGCACAGAATTGAGTCTAGAAAGCAAAAATATATTAAATATTATTTTTTCTCTTTATCAATAATTGAAAGTTAAGTCAAAGTTAAATACTATATAAGAAACCAAAGAAGTACCAAAAAACAATAATAATCTAGCATTAATCTAACTCTTACATAGGTACTTGAGGAGAAAAAAGAACCCTAAAAGAAGTAGGATGTGCAACATGGGCAGAAAATGTCCAACACAATTAAATGGAAAGTTGAATCATCTGCAATATAAAAAAATAATAGAATTAATAATGAAACAATAAAAACAAGAGGTAAGTTAATTTCTCTTCAAAAATAGGAAACATCAGGTCCATGTAAATTCATTAATTATTAACTCATATTCATTATGATAGTTAAAGTGGTGGCTGATCATGCCAAAAAACATTCTGTGTAATTAATATCTTTAAAATATAATCTAGAAATACATTTTTATATATTTTGTCTCTTTATCACCTATACTTCCCCAAGAATATATCCATCTACTCCAAGAAGACCATGCCTTATAATAAATAAAAGAAACTTGTTCTTTTTTAAAGAGATCATATATCTTCATACTAGAAGTCCAAACATTATGATAGCCTTGAAAAATCAAGAAAAAACTCTACTTGGACCATAGTATCATTAAAAATAGAACTATTACCCATAAGCCCCTACGTATAAAATGATCCATAAAATCTAATTCTAATAGATGTTACCCTATATAATATTAATAATGTCTAAAGCACACTAAATAAAAACTTTCCAAATTAAAAAATAAAACAGATATTAAAACCTTGTGGAAACACAATGAGGCATGTGTCAATAATGTTTTCCTTCAGCTTTTCAGTTGAATCTATAGAATAGCTCATATCCCAATATTATTATTTGGTTCCAAAACAGTCCCCATGTTCACCTAAGCAAATAATTCATAGAACATTAAGTATAAAATAATAATTTCAGCATAATGACTTCTCCTTGAACTATTTCTAGCTGAACTCTATCAGTAAAGATTAGAAGAGCAAGAAGAACATGGTGATGATGATACTGACAATGATAGTATGTCACATTTACATAACTTCAAAGTTTATGAAGTATTCTAACCTAATTGAAATTTTCTTTTGGTTCAGAACTCTTGTGTGGTATTCCTGAAATTCTGTGTATATGTTTTGATGAGCTTGGTCTTGCTTTGAAAGACAGTGGGATATATAGGGAAAGATAATTTTGGTTTTAAGCATGTTTATTTTATTGTATTTATGTATTTATTTATTTGTAGGGCAAGGAGGGTTAAGTGACTTCCCCAGTGTCATACAGCTAGGAAGTGTCAAGTGTCTGAGGCCAGATTTGAACTCAGGCACTCCTGAATCCAGAGTCAGTGCTTTTTTTGGAATTAATGGTTGGGTTTTATAAAACAAGTAGTCATACTTAAAAATAATTTGATTGAGTGACTGGGATACCCTAGAACTGATATTAAATTTAATTTTTACAAGGTGTCATGATATCACTGACTCTCTTAACATTCTTTATAAGCACCTCTTAGATTTCTGGTGATCAATTGATGAGAAAACTAAGGGTCTCCATGGAGTTGTAGAATTCATCAAGAATAAATCAGCTGCAAAGTTCTTGGGTATTTTTTTCATATTTTTCAATGCTTTGGTAAATTAACCCCCCTCCCCCAATAAGCCATACTTCTGAAATAAAATGTCTTTGAAAGAAAAAAAAAGGTAATTAAGTACATTTGGAAAAAAGAATTACTCTCCACTATTATCCTGTTTTGCAAAGAAAGCATTTGAATTCTATTTTTCTGAGATAAACTATTTATTTCACCATTTTGTATTAAAAACTTCAGCCTCAAAAATTATCAGTATTTTCTTGCCTGTGCTCTAATCTCTAAAGAATTTGCAAGGTCCTTTTACTTATTGATTTTTTGTTTAATTTTCTTTCTTATTCTGATATTTAATCTGTTAAAGCCTATTTTTAAATTCATGTTTTCTTAATATCATAATAAGGTTCACTATGTATCTGTTTGGGATAGATAGCATCCCTTAGTATGGGGATTTTTACTAAGATGTTTACTCTTGAAATTGTGTTGTTCACATTTTTCTTCTATTTGAAATAATTTGCCTCTGGCCTCCAGTCTCACTTTTTGACTCTTTCCCCTTCCATTTCTATAGCATGTACTTCTTCTCCTATATAGGCCTCTGTGACTGGGCGTCTGCTACCTTCAAGAGCTGGGGATATGGCAACCTGGCTTATATCACAACAAGGGTAAACTCAGCGGGGGAGAAAACTGATCACATTCTCCCTTTCTACTCCCCCTTCTCTTATGCCAGAAACACTCTCCTTCCTAGTTAGATATGAAACACCATCTCTCTTTCATCTCTCTACCCACAAAGGTCACATAGCAAAATCAATATTGTTTGCCTTTCATGGGGTATTAGAGGTTCAGAGTCAGTAGCTGCTGGGAGGGAATGAAGAATGATCTCATCAAGAAAACGATTTTTTCACATTATATATCCTAGTCAAATTACCCTACTTTCTGTATAAGACCCACCTTTGTGTCATTGAACACCTATATCATGACTAGATTGCTTTCTCTCCTCACCCCTATGTGGTAGATTTCCATGCCACCTGTAAGATCTAGCTTTAGTGTAATAGCTACTATAACGTACCTTCATACTCCAAAAATTTTTTGGCAATTAATTTGAATAGATTTATATTGCTTATCTGTATACATATTTATCTGAATTAGAATGCATTCTCCTTGAGAGTAGAATTGTTTTCATTTTGGCTTCTTATTCCATAGCCTTGCACATAATAGAGACTTAATAAACACTGAATCAAATGGTTGAACTCAGACATATAGATAGGCATATTTTTTTGTTTTTGCAATTCCGGAGGACCAATACAAATGGCTAATTCTCAATGACCTCTCCTTATCCATCTTTGCCTTTTATTCCATTTAAAGGGCAGTCCCTTGCTCAATTAAAATGCATTGATATCCCTACTACCATATCTCCTTCACCACTTCCTGACATTGAATTTCATTACCAGGAACCTAAAAGTTCTCTACCTAGCAAAGGAAGTGAGAAAATGTGCTGAGTTCTGGACATACTTATAAAGATCTCCCACAATCTATTGGTATATGTCTCTTCCCATTCTTGAATGTATAAGACTTTGGCAGGAGAAACTTTTATCTAAAAACAATCCAGGCAGTTTAGAATGTGCCTCCAGGATGTCTCTGACTCCTTGAGAGTAACACTTGTAGTGGCAGGCTCCATCTGGTTCCCCCTACATTGCTTTTCAGTTTTTGTATCAGTTTCTACTGAAATAGAGGGTGACAAGGGAACTTTAAAATCTGACTCTATTATCCTAAGAGCATGCTTATAAGCTTCACTTCTTTCATAAATGCCAGATTGGTGGAAAATAAATATTATGTTCAAACTACTATGTTTTACCCTTTTTAGAAAACCATTTAAGGCTTCCTATTCAGACATGCAAAGGCCTCTGCAGTTAGTCCATTTTAAGTGCAATCAAGCCCTTCAAAGCTGAGGGACAAGTGTCTAAATGTACCCACAGGTGTTTAATTGTGCCTGGGGTTTGCTTGATAAGTCTGTGATTTGGAGAGTCTGTAGGCTTATGTCACTTCGTCTTTGTAAGACAGATGTTCTGCTCCACAGGAGAGCATCCACTGCTTAAAAACAGTCAACTCCATTGTGACTGTTTATATCACTCACAGAGGCCAGTGAAAAGCCTTTGTCCAGAGACAGGCAGATGGAAAGGGGAAGGAGAATCTGAAAATTGCTTGCTCTGTTTATGGCAGTTTCTAACAGCGGATGGGGTCAGACTATCACAAAAGTGATCATTTTGCAATTAAGTGGAAATTAAGGACAAGGAGAAGAAATGTCCCTATCTTTGAGTGTTATATTATTGCTGCACAAAATCTAAGTCAGTGACTGCTGAGTTTTTATCTTTCTCATTTATATCTTCTATTAGAAATGGAAGGTCTGTTTAACCTAAAATCACTGACTCAGTGCTTGAAACCATGATATGAATAAAAGACAAGAAATTAAGGAGAATAAAATGAGAGAAAAATAGAGCTTTAGGTAAAAGGGTTTTCTCTTTCTAATTGAAAATAAGAGGGGAAAAGGAATGTTCTTTATTCCTCCCAGAGAGTTAAGCTTCAGACAGAGAGTAAGTGGATAATGGTAAAGGGCCATGTCTTTTCTTTTGTCAGGCTCTTTAAGGCTGCAGTTATAATACCAAAGATTGTCATACATTTCTATACAGCTCAGAATGTGCTTCTTCTGAATCCATATAACTTGAGCCATGTGTGGAGAAAAAAAAAGATTTTTCTCCCATTTTCTGCACAAAACCTCCTAGTCTATTGTTATTATTAGCATTAACTAGGTCTTAAAGGATTTTTGAAATCATATAATGGAAAGTGACCTTGGATATTGCATAGAACAATTCTCATTTTCTCAGTGACATCAAGACTCAGTCAATGAAGTGACTTGCTGAAAGTCACATCTCTTTCCTAGTTTCTATCAGAGAGAGGGCTACAATTGCAGCTGATTGACTGATTAGTCCCCTAACTTCTAGGTAAGTATTCTTTCTATTATAATAGTGATAAAGTTATTTCCTTATAATGACTGTTATTAACTTTTTCCAAGTATTGAATCACCAAGTTTCTGAGGTAGAAGAGATTTCAAATTCTTCCCTAAACCATAATACGAGTAACTTTTACAGCAACCCCTACAAGTGACCACTCCCATTACACATTTGAATAGTTCTAGTTATGAAGTTTCCTTATATGGAAGCCAAAGCTGCCTAATGCAGCCTCCTCACGGCTCTTAGTTCTGCCAAATCAGGTGAGACAGAACAATCCTTTCCCTACGGGGAAGAGGCTTTTGTATGCTTGACTACAGCTCTCATATACCTCTCCCAAGATTCCCCTTATCTTTGGTAAATATTCCCAGTTCCTTTAAGTTATCCCAAATAGGATGAACTTGAGGGCCCTCATCATCCTATTTATTCTTTTCTGGAAGCTTTCCATGTTGTCAATACTCTATAAATTATGAGTGCCGAGCATGGTGGCACATGTATATAGGTTCTATTACTAGGCAGTGAGTTTAGTTGGATTGCTTAATTTTGGGAGCTCAGAGTAACAGTGGAGGTAAAACTGATCAGGGACCTATCTATACAGGGGCCATTTTTTTTGTATCCCCATCACTTAATCTAGTATCTGGCACATCATAGGTGCTTGGTAAATATTTGGTGAGTGACTGACCTGCGTGGTGAGCTTCTTGGAACTTGAGACCACCAGGCTGCCAAAGGAGAAACCTAGGTAGGAAATGGAGCAGATTAAAACTTCAGTGACCATTAGTCATGGGATTGGATCTGAGACTAGCCATTGTACTTCCAACCTGGGTGAGGCAGAGAGATTCATCTTATAAGCTGTGAGATTTAAAATTGGATATTAGATCATAAATCTCCCCTCTTTAACCTTTCCCTTAATTTATCTCCCAGACTAGTAAATGGAAGAAGCTTCTGGTTTTCTAGTTAGAGCTTTATTGTATGGTAGTTACCAGGTGATGTTGATTAGAGGGATAGGAAAGTAGAAATACAAAACAAATCGTCTTAAGTCTAAGCTTAGTCTATATTCCATATAAAACTCACCAAAAGCCCAAGGCCACCTTTGGGGAGAGAGACCGAGTCAAGCGCGTGCTCCTAACCGTGATCCGGGCCGAGTCAAACTCCAGTCAGTGTCTGTCTGTGCAGCGCAGTCAGGAGACCAGCAGAGCAGGAAAAAAGATCCCACTTCCATTCTCTCCTTGCCTTTTAAGCTCGCACCTGGGAAGTTGAGTGCTTAGCAGGAGGACTGGCGTGCATAGCTCATGCCGTTGGTCTCCTCCCCAAAAGGGTGGTCCTTAAAAAAATTGGCGTCTCTCTATTATCGCTAACCGACTGTTAAAACTTTTTACCACAAAGCAAACAAGTATAAATGAATAGACAGACAGGCAGACTGACAGACATACAGACAATGATAGATAGATAGATAGATATAGATAGATAGATAGATAGATAGATAGATAGATAGATAGATAGATAGATAGATAGATAGATAGATAGATAGATAAATGAAAAAAAATGTGGCTGACCAAAAAAACTAGGTTATTATTAGTGCTTTGTAACAGTAAACTATATATTTAATAAAATAATAGCAGTTAAGATAATGAGTATAGGAGCGGCTAGGTGGAGCAGTAGATGGAGCACTGGCCCTGGATTCAGGAGTTCCTGAGTTCAAGTCCGGCCTCAGACACTTGACACTTACTAACTGTGTGACCCTGGGCAGGTCACTTAGCCCCATTGCCCCGTAAAAAAAAAAAAAAAAGGTAATGATTATACTTATTATTATTACTATTATTATTATAAACAGCTAATTAAGATCAATGCAGCTTTTTTTCTTTTTCTTTTTCTTTCTTTCTTTTTTTTTTTGCACCATGGCCTAAGATAAAGGAAAGACGTGTTTTCAGCCAAAGATAAAAAAAAAAAATTCTAAAAGGTCGAAGCAGAATTCATTTGTCTAGAGGCTAGGATACATGATAAAGAGGACTTCAAAATAAGGGGTTGAACAGAGGATTAATATGTTTTAGACAGCAACATATATGATATTTTAAGAAAAATAACAGTAGGCACACAGTACTTCATAGCAGACAATTGTATTATATTCACTCTGCTGACAATGGTAGCAGGAAGAGGGGCAGACAAAATGCTAATGTATTTACTACTGATGTATAGA
The DNA here is from genome assembly GCF_019393635.1 of Dromiciops gliroides. Lineage (NCBI taxonomy): Eukaryota > Metazoa > Chordata > Mammalia > Microbiotheria > Microbiotheriidae > Dromiciops > Dromiciops gliroides. Next base: position 201,769,080 of record NC_057861.1, on the reverse strand, counting down.
ATATGTGCAATTAATGAAATAGCTAAAAATCTTAAAGTGGAGTGGCAAACATTATCCTGTAAATACAACAGACTTTGTGGGAAAAAGTTCATGAATAGCACAAAGTATTGAAAGTTTGTATTTTATTCAAGAGGAAGAAATTGGGTAGAAGTTGAGGGAGTATGCGGGCTTATAGGGTTTGGTCAGGTCATTAATCAGCAAATATTTCATTATTACCTTTAATGTTCCCAGTATTGACATAAGTTGAGGTAACCTATTAACATACATGGAAAGAGGTATAGAATAGGTAAGTGTGGTGTGGTGTTTCTGAGTGAGGATAGCAGAGTGAGAAATAGTCCATATAATAGTGGGAATATAATATAGAAACTAATATCTTTCCTTCCTGTTGATGAGTGAGATAAAAGAACTAAACTTTCTTGGGTAGAGGGACATGGAGCCTATTTCTCTCCCCACTAGTTGTCATGTATGCATGAACACAAAGAAACTGTTAATTTTGAGGGATTTAAAAATATAATTTCAATAAGAATTTCAATATAAGAGTGCTCAGATTACTAGGATCTCCAACAGAGCCCTCAGAGTTATTCTGTGTAACCAGTCAGTATTGTGGCCAATCACAAGGGAAGTTTTGGGGGTTAATTCATGGGAGCACCATGGATGGAAAGAATTGGTGGTTATGGAAAGTCACTGATCCTCTGAGCACAGAAAAGAATTATACCTAACAGGAATTTCATGAAGACTATATGAAAGGAGAAAATAGTTTCCAAGGCCAATAGTTGTGAAATATCCACTTACCCCCAAATTTTCTAAATATATGCTTCATAACCATCATATGAAAAGATAAATATCCACTTCTCCCCAGGGAAATTTGTATGTAGAGGACAATTAGTCCCCAGTTTGATGGAAATTGTTTTGTAAATACTATTCTTGCTATACCTTATCCTTGCATCCCTTTCCTAAAATATATCAGCATCATACTCATTAATAATAATGAGGACTAGGACAGAGCTTCAGGGTAAAAGAGGGAAGCTATACTTCTCTCTCAAGTTATAACCCTTTATTATGCCCCTGATATTTACAACTTGTGTGATATTGGCCAAGTCATATAATGTCTCAAAACCTCAGTCTCCTCATGTGTAAAAATCAAGTTGACTTCTAGTTGACTAGATGACTTCTAAGATCCCTTTAAGCTCTATTCAAGGGTTCTTTTTATACAGAGGGGGCAATGGGATTGAGTGACTTGCCTAGGGTCACACAGTTAGTGGGTGTCGGGTGTTTGGGGCCGGATCTGAACTCAGGTTCTGGTCCTGGGTCAGGGCCAGTGCTTTGTCCGCTGTGCCACCTAGCTGCCCCTTATTCAAGGGTTCTTAACCTGGGGTTCTATGAACTTTTAAAAAATACAGGGTGGGCCAGAAGTGATGAAGAGGTATGATATTTTAGTAACTTTTTGAAAATTATTTTTCTTTATTTTTTGTCATTTATGATATTTGATTTTTCACATGTAATGTGAACTCATTTCCTATATACACTATATATGATGCTATGGTATTGTAAATTAAAAACAAAAAATAAAGGAGTTATTAATTTGTGACAAAAAAAAATAATAATAATGAGGACCATGCTGAAAGGGGACTTAGGAGTTACAATGTTAAGAATCCTAAGCCTGGGGGGAAGCCATGTGGTGCTGTGGATAAAGCACTGGCCCTGGATTCAGGAGGACCTGAGTTCAAATCTGGTCTCAGACATTTGACACTTGCTAGCTGTGTTGCTGGGCAAGTCAATTAACTCTCATTGTCCCAGAAAAAAAAAAAAAGAACCCTAACCCCTGAAGGAAGAAGAAACATCCAGTAAAGCTCTGGAGACACAGCCTGACAGTGTGAGTGTAAGTTGAACAAGGGGCTCAAAGGAAGGGTGGCATAAAATCTGATTTATTTCATTAGTTTAAAAAGATGAAAGGATTAAAAGGGCAGAGAGGATTCCCTTTTGAGATTCAAATTGCTTTTAGTTGGTATATTTTCCTACCATATTAACTAAGTGCTTTCCAATATCCATTTTTATAAGACACAATTATAATATGGGAATCTAAGAAAACCTACCTACTTAGTCATAAGTTCAAACATACTTTTTAAAAAAATAGGATACAATTTATTCAAAAGAAAAGGAGCAACATTTTTTGAAGAGAATGAAAATATGCTGCTTCTTTCCCTTTTCTAGCTGAAAAGGAATTTACTCACAAATCTGTTCAATTGTTTATATGTATTATGCCTTCCAAGTTGCCTGGAGGGTACACTGTAGTTATTGTTGATTTTCTGGGAAATTTTCAACACATCAAAATATTCAGAGCAAAACGAATCAATTGTTTTTATGATGCAGCTTAGGCACCAATACTAAAATAAGAAAGTGAGGCCCTCTTGGGAAGTAATTTAAATACTAAACTTTCAATTGTAATATTTTTTTTGAACAATGCATGTGTATATGTATATAAGCATGGCGGTATGTATAGCCTAGTTTAATGTACAGTGGTGAAGGGAAAACACCCAAAGGGTTTCCCTAAAGTGGACCAATATTATTGGAATCCATTAGGCTACTATCACAACTAGGTATTTTCCAACTTCCTAATATATACTATGTACCACTGGGAGCATGCTTCATGTCTTTGAGCTGCTGAGATCTTGTAAGGCTTTAGAATGAAGTAGAGGGAAAACACAAAACTATTAGCTCTAATTTAACTTCCATTCTGGGGATGAGCTGATCCTAGAGATTCAGAATACCTTGAATAATTCTGTTATATGGCCTGGGTAGGTTGAATGCTCAGAAATCCAAGAGATGCAGATTGAACTTGACTTTTGAAAATCTCTTCTTTCCCAAGTATTTGTGACCCCTGAAGTCTATGGATTACTATGTTTCTTTACATCATCTGTATTCCCCCATCAAAGGTCCTCTATGTCAAAAATTGTTCTAGGCTACAAATAGATCTCACAAGAATATTTGCCTCCAGGCCAATATTGTAGCCCTTGGTTCTTTCAGAGTTATCCTAGAAGCAAGCTAATTTCAGGTATTTCCTAAAGTATAGTACCTCTGTGGGCCTTCCTATACTAGAAGTACCCTACAGACTATAACTACTGTTGCTCAGGGCTATGTACATCAGGGGAAAATAGACTGGGGGCCAATGGGAATCTCAGATTGTCTAAAGAAATCTTTCTTAAGGACAGGCTTTCATCCAAGAAACCATTCTTCAAACACTCATCTTACTCCTTCCCCAAAATATCTAAGTATTAACAGAATGACTAATATATAAGTGATAAAATGGAATATGGAGTCTGTTTTCTTAGATTATTTTCAGTGCTTATTAAAGTAACTGATATATTGGTATTCTAGGATAAAGAAAAATGAGTCCTTGCACTTTTAGGTGATTAGTTTGAATTCAGCTCACCTGAGTATTGACTATAAGTATGAAATATATGCTGTTGAGGCTAGAGCATAAAAATAGATGTCATCTTGTTCTTAGCAGACAAGTCTCAACATTCTCTAAAAGACTTTCAAGTTTTTCCTGCCAGGTAAAACTTAAGTACTCTATGCTATAATAAAAACAAAATTCATCACCTTTAATAAATAAATTATGAGAAAATAATAGGGTTTTGGGAACACCCAAAGGACCCCACAGGGGATTGATTGGATTAAGATTAATTTGATTGACTGATTTTGTTGATTAATTCACTTAAAGTTAATGCAATTAAAACCACACCTGCCTGGCCTTCAAGAGGAGGGTTCTCAGAGGATGTGAACTCTGACCTCAACACAAGACCACCTTCAATTCCAGTGAACCAATGGATTTGTTTGATGCTAATCATTTAGCTTGGAACAGTATATAAGAATGGCCTCTCCTCTGGAACTATAAAAAGCCTCCACACACACACACACACACACACACACACACTTACTCTCAGTTAGGCTCACTCAGGGACTCTTGGTGGCAGAGAACTTGGAATAAGGCCAGGCTGAGCTCTATTTTTCCTCTAGGCTAGAAGGCCAGGCTGAGCTTTATTCTCTCCTCTAGGCTAGATAGGCCTTTTCTTAACTTTCAGAGACATGTGTTCTCTCTTCATTAATATCTGATATATATCTTTTTGTTTTTGTTTTTGTTCTTTGTTTTGATGAGGCAATTGGAGTTAAGTGACTTGTCCAGGGTCACACAGCTAGTAAGTGTTAAGTGTCTGAGTCTGAATTTGAACTCAGGTCCTCCTGAATCCTGGGCTGGTGCTTTATCTACTGCACCACCAAGCTGCCCCTAATATATTTTAATAAATGCTTAATGCCCCCAAACTGGTACTAAAGCTTCTAATTTATAAGTAGTAATATATTAGGAACCCCAGCTAATTTTCCCCAGACTTTGGACAGAAATTTGGCAACCACACATATAATTTTTAAATGCCACAAAATAAATGAAAACACATTATATACATATATATAGATGTATGTATGTATATACACACATATACACATGTATGTGTATATATGTGTGTGTATATACCATTACATACATACACACATATACATATGTACATATACATAATTTAATAAAAATATTTCTATGTGAATGAGGGTCTTTGGAAGGGTTTCCAAACTAGTTATTAGATGCTATTATAATTAATAAAATTAATTTTTAAAAATAGATTGTGGTGCAGTAGACACACACTGGCCCTGGAGTTGGGAGGAGTTCAAATACCCCCTCAGGCCCTTACAAGCTGTGTGACCCTGGGCAAGTAATTTAACCCCAATTGCCTCAGATATTTGGGGACATCTCCAGTCATCCTGATGTATATCTTGCCACTGGACTCAAATGAGTCTGGAGAAGAGAGTGAGGTTGGTGATCTTTCACAGCCCTCCCTCATTTAAATCCAATTCACTGCAAGTCATGACATCACCCTGATGCCATGGACAAACAGCAACAACAATTAATAAAATGTAAACCATGACTGAAGTCATAGTAGTTTTTTTCTACTATTCATTTCTTCAATGAATGTATAATGATAACAGAACTACTACCAAGTAGGATTGCTCCAAATTTTTGTTGGTTAAACAGGGTCTTCACACTCAAAGAGATGGGAAATCATGGTATGAACCTAATATGTCATTACAATTAGCAAAGAGTGATCAACTTGGAGTCAGAGGACATGAATTCGAGTGTTGGTTCTGAAACTTATTTCCTGTATGACCTTGGATAAGTGGCTTACAATTTCTGGGCCTCGGTTTTTTCATCTTTAAATGAGTCCCTGAGACTGTATTAACTCTAGATCTTTTTCTTAGAGATAAATTTATGATTTTATGACCCTATGATTATCTTACAGTACAGTTTGCTAAATTGAGAATTAGAAGTCACACCATCCCCAAACACTCCTCCCCAAATTTCATGGTCTAGAATTTGACATCTAATAATTATTTTTTTTCAAAGCTGTTCTTTTAAAAGAATTGTACCCAATATTCTTTTGTTGTGTGTTGTTATTTAATATTTTCCATTTTTTTCCTTTTTCTCAAAGAGAAATTTTCAAGGTAACTATTTTTACTGTAATAAGTGAAACATATGCAGACCTTACCATGATAGCCACTTTATGGCTATAAAACTACTTCAGAAATCTTAGGAAGAATTGCATCTCAGAAACTAGGAAAACTCAAAAGGAGCAGACATTTGAGGGGAATGCACAACACTAAAAACACTAACATTTCACCATCGACCCAGCATGCTCATCAAGAATCTAGGCCCATTATGTCTCTATTATAAAGGTATTCAAAAAGTATTAAAAATTACTCAACGGAAACTTGTTACACCAAACTTAGCCAGTTGGGAGGTAGGAATAGACACTTATCACCCTGTGATATTTAAAATCTAAATTGTGGTTACCTTAAATTAGAAGCTTTAGCACGAGTCTTTAGGCATTAAGCATTTATTTATTTTGTTGTTGTTGTTGTTTGGTTGTTTTTTTTTTGGTGAGGCAATTGGGGTTAAGTGACTTGCCTAGGGTCACACAGCTAGTAAGTGTTAAGTGTCTGAGGCTGGATTTGAACTCAGGTACTCCTGACTCCAGGGCCAGTGCTCTATCCACTGCATCACCTAGCTGCCCCCATTAAGCATTTATTAGTAAAAAGGAAAACACATGGAGTTCAGAAAGGTAAGAAAAGGCCTATCTTGCCTAGAGTTCCAGTGTGGTGTTGTTCTTCTTCAAGTCCTCCGCCACAAGCCTCCTTCAATCTCGAGCTCCCCAGCAAACTGAGTATAGAAGCTCTTTATTGGTCTGGAGCATAGGCGGTCCTTACACACTGCTTCAAGCTGATTGGTTAGCATCATCCAAATCCATTGGTTCACTGGACTTGAAGGTGATATCAGTTAAGCTCAAAGTTCTTAGCTTCTGAGAACAATACCTTCTTAAGGGCTAGCCAGGTGTGCTTACAATCTAGTTAACTTGAAGTAGTCTAATCAGCAGTCAATCACTCTCACTTAATTCAATCAGTTTAGATTAATCTCCAGGTGGGCTTTTGAGTATCTGCTAAATCCCATTATTTTATCACAACCATTGACCTTTCTTCTCTCAATGCAAATGATTCTCCTTTTGTGATTACTTATAGTTTTAAAAAAAAGTCATTTTGCAGTGACATAAAGACATCATTGATTAAGCATTAATTAAGTGCCTCTTCTGTGCTTGACACAATGCTGCAGATACAACAGCCAAAATATTTCATTCCCTACTCTTGAGGACTTTTATTTATTTATTTATTTATTAATTTATCTATCTATCTATCTATTCATTCATTCATTTATTTATCTATTCATTCATTCATTTACTTATTTATTTATTTGCTTGCTTATTTATTTATTTATTTATTTATTTATTCTTTCTTTCTTTCTTTCTTTCTTTATTGGATGGGGCAAGGAGGGTTAAGTGACTTGCCCAGGATCACATAGATGGTAAGTATCAAGTGTCTCAGGCTGGATTTGAACTCAGGTCCTCCCGAATCCTGAGGATTTATTTTTTATTTGCAAACATAGCATATAATTATGTAAGTTTATACAAGAGTATACAAGGTAATTTTGGGTGGGAGGAAGCTAAAAAAAGCAACAGGTGGTACATGGGATACTATTTAAAGCAAACTGAAGATTCCAAGAGGAAAAGAATATTAGGAAGTGTATTCTACGTTTGTAGGTGGTTGAGAATATTCAAAGTTACAGAGAGATGAAATATGATTGTGAAATGGCAAGAACATTTTGATTGGGCAGTGAATAAATGAAGGGGGTTAATGTTTATACTAAGCCTGGAAAAGTTGTTTGAAGCCAAATTGTGAAGATATTTAAATGCCAAACATAATTTATATGTAAAATACCTTATAAACTTCAAAATAGTATATGTGCACAAAATCTTTCATTATTACTACTTCCTCACATAATAATCCACATTCATTTAGAATAAGGAACTTTTAATGTGAAAATTTTTAATTAATCTCAAAAATATGTTTTTTATCTTTTATAAATGTTTTTGGGGGCTTTATCTTTTCATATGATGGTTATGAAGCATAGATTTAGAAAATTTCGGGGGTAAGTGGATATATCATGCCTACTGGCCTTGCAATATTATTATCTATTAATTGAAGGAAATGACCAAAAACTAATGTAATTCTGTAATGCTTTTCATTTTTATTATTTATAGTAGCATTTCCATTCCATGAAACTTTAATATCATTGTTGGAGATATTTTCTCTGATGAAATAATCTCTCTAGTATTTCCACAATGGTGTTTCTTGAAACCTATCTTCATCTTGTATGATACTGTCCATGCCCTCCAATCCTCCTTGGGCAGTCTACTTAATGTGTTAGGATCCTTTCTCTTGCGGAAATTTATTTTGATTTGGGGATGCTACCTTTGGGCTGAGATTAGAAAGCCCTGGGCCCTCATGTTTTTTTCTGTGTGAGGGGTTGGTGCCCCTCCCCCTCTGCTTCAGCTGAGACAAAAAAAAAAAAAAAAAAAGGCCCGTGAGTTTTACAGGATGCCAGGTCAGATGACTGAGGGAAAAAGCCCCAGCTCCCTCCGCCCTGAGAGGATCTATCCCAGAGATCTTGGGCTCATCCAGGCCCGGGCTCTGGTGGCAACAGGGGGCACGGGCCCCTAGGTGAGGTCGAGCCTCCCTAGCTACAGCCCTAGTGTGGGTGTCAGATTAGTTTGGCATGTGTGGGGGCACAGGGAGCCCAAGTTTTGAGTGGAGAGAAATAATTGTACGTGATGACTGTTTGCTCATCCAAATGGTAAGAGCTGTTATGTCTGCCGTATTTGAGAGTGAGGAAGTAAGATAGAGAAAACCAGACCATTAATGTAGGGAGGGGGAAGAGAAGTTTAGGATGGAACAGGGGTTTGAGTTCCTTCCCATAGTAGAAAGTATGGGAGTAAGGAAAGTAAGAAAAGGAATCAGTGCCCAATTTGGAAGAAGAAATGGGAAAATGACAGGGAGTTTGGGTAGAATGCTCCCTCATAGCATTTGATCCTGTTAAGCCTTCTAGGGCCTATTTGTTTGTTCATTCATTGTCCAATGTAAAAGGATCTCACAGTAAAAGAATGAAAATTTAAGCAACTTAAAGACAATTCAAAACTGTGATCCTTAGACTTCCAGGGTTATTGTGAGCATCAAATGAGATGATATTTATAAAGCACTTAGCACAGTGCCTGGCACATGGTAGGTGCAATATAAATATTTATTTCTTTCCCCTCACCTAGTTAGCACCCTTCTGCTCCCTTTTCTATATTTCTAACACTGTTTCTGCAGAAGCAGAAGAGGATCAAAGAAGATCCTGTCTCAAACTTAGCATGTAGTTGTATTTTTATTGGTTTTTTTCCATGGCCAAAAAATTCATTACCTAGTAGTGAACCTAAAAGTGAGAGCTGGGTCTTTGAGAAAAGATAGCACAATGAAAACTTTCAGACTTTTTTCTCCTTAGTATACCCTTCTGAGACCCAGGATAATTACCACATTGGCATCAGGAAACATGAGTTTTGTATTAGAGCATCTACTGTACGTAACACCTGAAAAATACATGTGACACACTATACATTCTCCTAGGTCAAAATTGTTTATTTTTTTCTGAATCATCTAACTACATGGACCTCTTAAAATAATTCTGTCAAGAAAATATGCATCTTAGAGAGAGAATCTTAAGAACTCCAGTAAGAAGACTTCCAAGAGCTGTAAGTTGCCACGTTCCCATATTTTCTTCCTAAGCTATAGTCTAATTTCTTCTGGTCTCTATATTTACCAGGAGAATATGTCCCATCAGCTATAACAGTTACACATGCAAAGTCCACCACTGCTCCGGAATTCTGATTTCCTTCCTCCAGATCACCTTATAGCTTTAGGCAATCAAAACACTACATGGGGAGAAGGCATCCTGGTAGTGGAATGTATGTTCCTCTATGCAGTCTTTGACACTGATGACCTTTTAAAATTCCTGGATACTTAGCACCTTTTTAAACACATGCTGGTGGTATGACCTTAGGACATTCACATAATCTCTCAGTATATCAGACAACTCTCTAAGACTATATGTCAGAGAACTCTTAATAGTAGGTGTTTTTTAGACCAAAAATAGGAGAAAACAAGTTTGCCTTCAGTTAGGATCACACATACTCAACAGCATCAGGTAATATTTATTTACTTCAGAAACATTTCTATTTTGATCATTGATTAAGTCTCTACATTAGCATCAAGTCATGGTTTTGAGGGGAATTATCTTATTCACACCTACATTTTAAAATTAAGCAAAGAATAAAATAATGCTAGTTTCTAGAACTGTCTGAGATTGCAAGCTGTTTCCCATTTATTTTGACTTAATCATTCTGAGAGAGAGAGAGAAAAAGAGAGAGAGAGAGAGAGAGAGAGAGAGAGAGAGAGAGAGAGAGAGAGAGAGAGAGAGAGAGAGAGAGAGAGAGCGAGCGAGCAAGCTCTGGAGGCAGGGGAATGAGGGAACATGTTTTAACAGAAAGAGAAGGGAAAGAGATCTGAAGTGTAAGACCAGAAAGAGCAAGTCAAATGAAGAAAGGAAGGGCTTAGCTCAATTCCCTATCACTAAAGTAAAGCAGGTAGTAAGGCAATTATTTAAATCATTCAGGGTGGGGGGAAAACAATTGGGAAATGGATGATTAAATACTAAGAGTTAATGTAGGAAATTTGGAGAATTATCACTATTAATCATCTTGAACTTCCACCTAGTTTATGAAAGGACCAATGAATATTTATCAGTTTAGAAAAAAACTGTTCTTACCCAAGCAGGATTATCACAGCCAGATACTTCTCAAAAGTGATTGAAAAAACTATAGAAAGGAATTGTGATTTCTTCTTGCTATGAGTCCCCAAGGTTAAAAAAGGCACCTGAAAGAATTTCATAATTTGTAGGTTTTGCTAACACTTGTTTATCAAATTATTTTGACAAATTTAGTGTCATCAGCCATTGAGTCCTGTATTCAGCCTCTGCTGAAAAAGACACTTGTAGGTGCTGATTAATGGGGAAAATATCACAAAAAAAAAACCCTAGCATGGTCTGATCGTTTCACTTTATCACTGAATACTTCCCTTCTCATTCCAAAACACAGACTGACTTTCAGTATAATAGGGGTTTAGTGGCAAGATAATGAGAGGCCAGTGGAATACTTCTGGGTCACTGTTAGATGGTGAATGACCAGTATAGGCAGCTTGCCAGCAGTTGTGTTCCAAAAACAAAACACCTGCCAGGGTATGTGAGCAGAAAACAAAGACTGTCTCTTCTCTGTCTCTGTTTTTCGCTATCATATCATCTTCTCTCTCTCTATCTCTCTCTGGCTCTCTCTGTTTACTCTGTTTCCTATCTTTATCTCTGTCTTTTTCTGTCTGCATTTGTCTCTATTTTTTTCTCAATATACATATGTAGAAAATATATATTTTCAGGGCAGCTAAGTGGCACAGTGGATAGAGTAACGGCCCTGGAGTCAGGAGTACCTGAGTTCAAATCCAGCCACAGACACTTAACACTTACTAGCTGTGTGACCCTGGGCAAGTCACTTAACCCCAATCGCCTCACTAAAAAAAAAAAAAGAAGAAAATATATATTTTCTTATTAATTATCATCAATATTATGATACAGTTTTAACTTGTCAATGGTATTCACTTCATTGTTCCACTCATCAAAGTCATATGAGTACTGGTATTTATCTAATCAACATCTTCATTTGTTTAATCCTTTTTCCCCAATAAAGCCTGCAGTCAGTAGTGATATAGAGAACCCATAAGAGGCTGAAGAGACATACTAACTTCCCTCTATCTCTATCCCTTTCTTTATGCTTATGAGAGAAGATATATTCTTTCTTACCTTATCCCCAGAGGCTTTTTAACCTCTTTTGGCTAAAGAACACTGAGGGGAAAGGCTCCAATTGTCTACTTACCAAATATCCTTCCTACCACAAAACTATAGATTCATTGCATTTGTTTATAATTCAATTAATCTTTTTTCCCCCAGATTTGGGTAAGTTATAACAGTACGTATCATTAGAATTTTCTTCAGTTTGTTATGAACTGTCCACTGGTGATCCCCAAAAATTAGGAAGGGAATTGCCATCTCTTGCTTTGTATACTGTAGGGGCTGAAATTTATTATATGACACCTGGAAATAATCAGGGACCTTTAGGTTCAAAGCTCCCTCCCTTCTGAACTGCCCTTTTAGATATTTCTCCCAGGCCAATAAGAAAGTAGCCTTACAGCTTTATTTTCCACAAAAGGATCAGAATTTTTTACTTGGGAATTAATTAAACAACAAGGGTGAAATTATTAAAAATCAAAGATAAGAATATAGGGAAAAAGAAATACAGATAAATTCTCTTAACTCTAAAACTAAGTCTATGCAATCCCCAGATCATTTCTAATTAAGCTAATTCAAAGGAATGCAGGTTTTATTGTGTTCATTCACCAAAACCTGGAAAGTCTGCTAGCTTTCTCACATCTACAGGAAGGAGAGGGGGGGAGGGGGAGAGAGTGTGTGTGTTCTCGAAGCGACTTTTTGCCTCCCCTTAATGAGCGTTCAATCTCCCTCCCCCAAAAGGTTAGGTCCTTCAAAAACTCTCTATGAAGAGTTCTCCTTCTGACCTCAGTAGCATATGTAACTTCAGGGTAGGCCAAGTGTGGCCCCTCCCAAACGAGTCAGCTAAAACTCCAATAATTTTTACCACAATTTTTACCACACTCCCCCCTCTGTTTCTTAAAAAAAACCATGCGGGGGCAGCTAGGTGGCACAGTGGATAGAGCACCGGCCCTGAAGTCAGGAGTACCTGAGTCCAAATCCGGCCTCAGACACTTAACACTTACTAGCTGTGTGACCCTGGGCAAGTCACTTAGCCCCAATTGCCTCACTTTAAAAAAAAAAAAAAGCGGGGTTTCCTCAATGAAACAGCCAAAAATAACAGAATGAAATACCCTATTCTAACAATACCCAAATTACTTCTTAGTTACCTTTAAACAAATGAAAGATATACAGGACAATATAATTGGGGATATGGTATTAAGAGTTTAACAATTGGCTTTGAACAACAGTGTTTAAGTTTAATCTTGAATATTAATACTTTCTCCATTAATATCTTACATTAAGATAAATAAGCAATAAATCAAACCTCAAATACCACCATATTGCCCAATTTGATTCCAGAACACCTTTGATTATTATAGATTGAGTTAAATACAGTTTTATTTTAATACTGGGTTTTAGAGTCTACATTGAGGGAAATGCAACAACAACCAAAAAAGACATTGAAGAAACAGAGGTAAACTATGTAACAGATACATGCAGTGCACAAGAGGAATTTCACCATGTGTATGTAACTGGCAACAACAGATACAATTTTTCTACCATGTTTTCTGGTCACTTAACATCACTAAACTATAATTCTTTCCCCATCATCTCTACCCCCCACTATTACTCCCCTTCCAAGTTGGGGAAATAGTGGTAGCAACAGCCACAGTAGGCAGTCGCTTGGCACTGCTCTCCTGTTATCTTCTCTGTGTTTTTTTTTCCTTTATTTTTAGTTCATTTTAAGAGGCCTGACCTGTAGGTTATTGCAGCATCGAGTTGAAGACCCTCTTTGCTCTACACATAGGCACATATACATAAGTATGTATGTATTTATGTATGCATGCATGCATGCATGTGTGTACACGTGTATGTATACATATTTTGATATTCTCTCAAACACTATTGTCCCTGTTCTTCAACTTATGATATGATACTCCACCCCACAAGATATACATATGGATATGGTTACAGCCTTGGTTTTGCCATCACCCACAAATGTACTACATCCATGTTTATGAATTCTCAAATTCCCTTTTGAGATCAGTCTATTGTCATTCTAACACTCTGCTTTGTAACTCCAATTCCTGTTCTTCAAACCTGTTATAACTTCAAATCCCTCCACTGCTCAGTTCTTTGCCAGGCCATCCTACTTGTTCTGGCTAAAATATTTTACCTTGGTGAAACAGTTTAATTCTACTCTTTTTCTCTCCACTTGCCCACTTACCCTATCAAAATTACTTCCCTAACAACCCTAAGTCTTGGACTACTCCCACCATTCATTGCCTTCACTTTTTTTTTTTTTTTTTGGTGAGGCAATTGAGGTTAAGTGACTTGCCCAGGGTCACACAGCTAGTAAGTGTCAAGGGCCTGAGGCCAGATTTGAACTCAGGTCCTCCTGAATCCAGGGCCAGTGCTCTATCCACTGTGCCAACTAGCTGCCCCATTTGCCTTCACTTCTACTCACATGCTGCTGAATGAAAATGGAGGAAGTACTGAATGACTCCACTGCAATATTTATGTTACTCGATCTCACCTGGGCCTTCACTTTGATAAAGCAATGAATGCTTTTATACTTCCTTAACTTATTCACTATCTCATTTACTACATTAGCTTTCCAGAAAGCTTTCATCTCTCTTCAAACCTACCTTGTCTCCCCCTCCCTACACCATCTTTGAGAATCTTACTTCATATTTCACTAAAAAAAAATTGAGGTCATTCATTTAGATCACTTTCTCCTCTCTTCTTCATCTCATATCATCCAAATGCCTCTGCAACAATCTTCTTCATTTCTGTCTTACATGAAGGGGTGTTCCTTCTTGCCAAGGTGAACTTCTGTACATGTACAACTAATCTTGTTCCATACTTGCTTCTCCAAGAGATTGCCTCCTCTCTCATGTCAATTCTCTCATTTATCATCAAGCTCTACCTGTCCACAGCCTGCTTCCCTGCTGCCTACAAATATGTCCATGTCTCTATTATCATTAAAATAACTTCTCTTCCCATTATTTTCCCATATATTTCTAGAGGTTTTTGGCTAAACTCCTTGAAAATAAGTCTACAATAGATGCCTTTATTTTTCCACCCCTCACTGTCTTCTTAACTTTGCAGATTACCTTCTGAATTCATCATTCAACCAAAACTACTCTCTCTAAAATTACCAGTATTCTCTTTTTTGCCAAATCCAATGGCCTTTTCTTAATTAATCCTCAGTCTTTTTGATTTTCCTGAAGCCTTTGACACTGTCAATCATCCTCATCTCCTTTATAATCTTTTTAATCTTATTTTTAATACTAACATCCTTTTTATCCTTATTTCTGATGCTTTTCCTAACTATCTGACCCCCTGCTTCTCAGTTTCATTTTCAGGAATTTTAGCAACATTTTATGCGTCTACTCCAAGTCTGTTCCCTAGACCTTCTTTTCTTCTCTCTCTTTGCATATTATATTAATTGGTAATCTCATCAATTCTCATAGATTCAACAAACAATTCTATGCAAATGACTCTAAGATGTACTTGTCCAGCCCTGACCTTTCTCCTGACCCCTAATTTTGCATCTTAAGCTGCCTATTGGACATTTCAAATTGGATATCATCTCACTAGGCATCTCTACCCTCTGAATTCTGGCTTCTGACCTCATCATTATATTGTAATTACTCTCTGCAAAGTTACTAATAATCTCTCAACTGCTAAATTTAATGACCCTTTTCTCAGTTCTCATCGACTTTAACATCTTTGAAAATATTAATGCCCCTTTTACATAAGCTATGCTCATCTCTAGGATTTTTCTGATTCTTCTTCTACCTGTCTGGACACCGCTTTTCAGTCTCATTTGTTGGACTTTCATCCAGATTCTGCTTGTTAAACAAAGGTGTCCCCTAAGTCTCTGTCTTGGGCCCGCTTGTGTTTTCCATTTATACATATTAGTTAGCTTAGTGATCCAATCCACTCTCATGGAATTAATAATCATAACTCTGCAGATGACTCTCAGATCTACTTGTCCAGCCCTAACCTTTCTCCTCACCTCCAGTCTCACATATCCAACTGCCAATTGAATATCTCAAATTAGAAGTTCCACAGACATGTTAGCTCAACATCCTCCAAGGTAAATTCATTGTCTTCCACCCTAACTCTCCCCCCCTTTTTGAATTGGATAATCGTTGAATTTCTTTCCCTAATATTTTATTATTTTCACTATATATTTTAGATGTTTTTTTTTCTTTCTCCTGGTAAATGGAATGGCAGGATAGCATTTTCCCTTGCTTCCATTGCCGGAAAGGGTTAAAATGGATGAATAAAATGCTTTCATGGGTGTTACAAGATTAAACCTTGAAGCTAATAAAGATCTATTAATTACAACCTTCACAATACAATCTGTAAAGACGTAAACAGAAATTTTAATTAAAAAGTTATTTGATGGGGCAGCTAGGTGGCACAGTGGATAGAGCACCGGCCCTGGAGTCAGGAGTACCTGAGTTCAAATCCTCAGACACTTAACACTTACTACCTGTGTGACCTTGGGCAGTTCACTTAACCCCAATTGCCTCACTTAAAAAAATTATTTGATATGTAGTTTATAAAACATTTTGTTCACAACAACCCTTTGTAAAAATATTTATCATTTCCGTTTCACGGATGAGGAAAAATGAAAGTTATGTAGGTAAATTACTGGCCCAAGGCTCTACAGATAGAAAATAATGGGCAGCTAGGTGGCGCAGTGGATAGAGCACCAGCCCTGGAATCAAGAGTACTTGAGTTCAAATCCATCCTCAGACACTCAACACTTGCTAGCTGTGTGACCCTGGGCAAGTCACTTAACCCCAATTGCCTCACTAAGAAAAAAAAAAAGAAAAGAAAAGAAAAGAACATAGCCAGGTGTAAAATCAAAGTCTTTTTACACCAAATATAGTGTTCATTCTATTGTATCATTCTAACTCTTTTATTTATAATTACTTAGCTGTCTTTCATAAAGTCTTAAGAAGACATTTCATACTTTTTTTCTGTCTCATAAATTACTCTGTGAGAATTATGAACCTTAGAAATTGCTTAGAGTCCCATTTCAATTTCCTATATGAATCTATCTATGGTTATCTGCTATTCAATGTATTGAGTTTTTATACAGAATTTTGGCCTAAGTATGTGAGCCTGATGTTTTTACATATCTTCATTGCTCAGAAAATGGTAAAAATCAATACGTTTACAATTAGATTCACAGTAGGCACTTTGAAGCCTGACCTTTATATGAATTATGTAAGTTGTCCTGTATTTTATTATGTTACATTTATTATGGTCATTTGCCTTTCACCTGTCTTTAGCAAATTAATTTTTCTGAGACTAATCCCAAACACAGTCACTAGCAAGATTCTTTCTGTATTAGAGCAGTTTGCTAGCACAAAATATTAACAGCAAGCCTAGGGAATTGTGCTTAATCTAATGCCACAAACAATAAAGTATTCTGGGGATCCCAGGCTATTATAGTTTGTGAGAGTGCAGCAGAAAATTCTAACCTCCTTCAAAGACTTAAGTTCTTGATGTCAGTATAACATATTAGCTGTTTGATTACATTTTGATTATATCCAGGAATTATATTAATCTGCCTTTCCTTTATTTATTCTTCTGATGGATTAATTCATTTCATTCTTTAGGTAAAGCTAACTGACTGAGGAAAATTCTCTCAATGTCCTGTCCCCAGTCTCTTTGGAAGGATGCATAAGAAACTCAGATAATGCATGAATATGAAACCTTAAATAATAAATCACATCTTTGAAAACTTGCAAAGCCAACATTTTCAGCATTTTGAAGAGAGAAATAAAAAACTAGATTAAAGAAGTCTTAAAAATATTCCTAGTAAGTTATTTGGATGTAAGCTGTAGTTGGACTAAGGAGCAGGAGTTACTGCATCATCAGCAGTATTTTCCATAATCCAGTTTCACCTTAAAGGTAGTTTCAAAGACAATTCACTTAAGTTTCATTGGTCACAGTTACATTCTTAGAAAAGGATTTACAACTATGTTTTTCAGTCTCTTAGGTCATAAAGCAGTCTCTTTTATTCTTCATGTTTTTTCATAGAAACAGCTGCACAGCCTAATATTTATATGTGCACAGACCCCAAATCCACTAATTTTTTTCAACAAATGTGTTTTATTATTTTCCAGTTACATGTAAGGATAGTTTTCAATATTTGTTTTCATACGATTTTCAGTTTCAAATCTTTCTCCCACCCTCCCTTCCCTCTCACTTCCCCAAAATGGAAAGCAATCTGATATGAGTTACATATGTACAGTCACATTAAACATTTCTGCATTAGTCATATTGTGAAAGAAGAATCAGAGCACAAGGGAAAAACCTCAAAAAAGAAGGAAAAAACAGCCAAAAAGTATGGTTCAATCTCCATTAAGAATGCAAATCCACAGTTATTTTTGTTTTGTTTTTTCTGGATGCCTAGGACATTCTCTATCTTGAGTTCATTGAAATTATTTTGAATCATTGAATTGCTGAGAAGAGCCAAGTCTATACCCATTGATCATCAAACAATGTTGCTGTTACTATATAGAATGTTCTCCTGGTTCTGCTCAGTATCACTTCATGTAAGTCCTTCCATTATTCTCTGAAATCCTCCTGCTCATCATTTCTTACAGCACAATAGTATTCCATTACATTCATATACCACAACTTGTTCAGCCATTCCCCAATTGATGGGCATTCCCTTGATTTCCAATACTTTACCATCACAAAGAGAGCTGCGGTAAATATTTTTAAATATGTGTTTCCTTTTCCACCTTCTATGATCTCTTTGGGATACAGACTTAGTAGTGGTATTACCTAGTAGTAGTCAAAGGGTATGAACTGTCCCATAACTCTTTCAGTATAGTTCCAAATCATACTCCAGAATGGTTGGATAAGTTCACAGCTCCAACAACAGTGCATTAGAGTCCCAATTTTTCCACATTTTCTCCAACATTTCTCCCCATTTTTATCATGTTACCCAATCTGATATGTGTGAGGTGGTTTCTCAGACATTTAAATTTGCATTTCTTTAAGAAATAGTAATTTAGAACATTTTTCATATAACAATAGATAGCTTTGATTTCTTCATCTGAAAATTGCCTGTTCATATCCTTTGACCATTTCTCAATTGGGGAATGACTTGCACTCTAAGAAATTTGATTTAGTTCCCTATATTTTAGAAATGAGGCCTTTATTAGAAAAAAAAAACTGGCTGCAAAAATTGTTTCCCAGGTTTCTGCCTCCCTTCTAATTTTGGCTGCATTGTTTCTGTTTGTAAAAATAATCTTTCATTTAATGTAATCAAAGTCATCCAACTTGCATTTCATAATATTCTCTATCTCTTGTCTGTAAATAAATTGTTTTCCTCTCCATAGATCTGAGAGGTAAACTATCCCTTCCTCTCAATTTATCTATGGTATTATCCTTTATGTCTAAATCATGTACACATTTTGACCTTATTTTGGTATACTGTGTAAGATGTTGGTCTTTGCCTACTTTCTGCCATACTATCTACCAGTTTTCCTAGCAGTTTTTGTCAAATACTGAGTTCCTATCCCATAAACTGGAGTCTTTGGGTTCATCAAACAGTAGATTACTACAGTACTTTACTACTGTCTCTCCTATGCTTACTCTATTCCATTGTTCCACCACTCTGTTTCTTAGCCAGTACCAAGTAATTGCTATGAATGCCACTTTATAGTATAGCTTCAGATTTGTTATGGCTAGTTCACCTTTCTGTGCATTTTTTTCATTAGTTCTCTTGATATTCTTGACTGTTTTTCCAAATGAATTTTGTTATTATTTTTTCTAGCTCTATAAAATAATTTTATGTAGTCTGATTCATATGGTACTAAATAAGTAAATTAATCTAGGTAGAATTGTCATTTTTATTATATTAGCTCAGCCTATGCATGAGCAATTGATATTTTTCCAATGATTTAGATAAGATTTTATTTGTTTTAAAAGTGTTTTGTAATTGTGTTCATAGATGTGTCTTGGCAAGTAGACTCCTAAATATTTTATATTATCTACAGTTACTTTAAATGGAATTTCTCTTTCTATCTCTTGCTGCTGAGCTTTGTTGGTCATGTATATACATGCTGATTATTTATATGGGTTTTTTCATATCCTGCGACTTGGCTAATACTGTTAATTGATTCAAGTAGTTTTTTTAGTTGATCTTTTAGGATTCTGTAAGTATAACATCATATCATCTGCAAAGAATGATTGTTTTGTTTGCTCTCCACCTATTCTAATTCATTTAATTCCTATTTCTTCTCTTATTGCTAAAGTTAACATTTTTATTACAATATTAAATAATAGAAGTGATAATGGACATCCCTGTTTCACCCCTGATCTTACTGAGAATGCCTCTAATTTATCCCCATTACATATACTGTTTGCTGGTGGTTTTAGGTAGATACTGCTTATTATATTAAGGAAAGTTCCACCTATTGCCATGCTTTGTAGTGTTTTTGTTTTGTTTTGTTTGTTTCTGTTTTTGGTTTGTTTTGGTTTGTTTTTTGGTGAGGCAATTGGGGTTAAGTGACTTGCCCAGGGTCACACAACTAGTTAGTGTCAATTGTCTGAGGCTGGATTTGAACTCAGGTCCTCCTGATTCCAGGGCCAGTGCTCTATCAACTGCACAACCTAGCTGCCCCCTCTGTAGTGTTTTTAATAGGAATGAGTGTTGTATTTTGTCAAATGCTTTGCATGGATCTATCAAGACAATCATATGATTTTGTTTAGTTTTGTTATTGATGGGGTTAATTATGTTGATAGTTTTCCTAATGTTGGAACACCCTTGAGTTAGTGGTATAAATCCCACCTAGTCATAGTGTATTATCCTGGTGATGATTTTCTGTAATCACCTTGCTAATATTTTATTTAAGACTTTTGCTTCGATATTCATTAGGGAAATTAGTCTTGTAATGATTGGAATGACATCACCTACTGGAGACACACTATAGGAAAGCTCCACCATGAAGTGAAGGTCTTTGAGGGCAAGACCAGGAGTCTTTTCTTTGGTGTCACGAAGTGACATTTGCTTGTAGGAGGAAGAAGGGGGGAGCCTGGAGCTCTGACTGGGACTTTTTCCTGGGGACTCTGGCAGAGAACAGAGCTAGAAATGCGCTCTCCCTTTAATAGATAGATTAGTGTAGGCCTTTCTCTCTCTCTTTATCAAATTCTTATTCTCCTTAATAAATGCTTAAAATCTAACTCTTGCTAAAGCTAATAATTTATTGGTGACCACTCATTAGATATTTTAGATAGTTTAGCTAGAATTTTAGCCCTTAACAGATGGCTGACCACGAAGAGGAAAGCTGAACCTCACTCTTCTGATCTTCCAGTTGTGTA
Organism: Dromiciops gliroides; assembly: GCF_019393635.1. Lineage (NCBI taxonomy): Eukaryota > Metazoa > Chordata > Mammalia > Microbiotheria > Microbiotheriidae > Dromiciops > Dromiciops gliroides. The sequence continues at coordinate 201,748,373 of NC_057861.1, read as the reverse complement.
AGAAATTTCCCCTACCCTGTCCCTTTAAATACAAAGTACTGCTGAATTGCCTGGTGTTTTCCCTTTAAATTTTTTCAAATGGACCTTTTAAACTCCCTAATTACCCTATTTTTGAGTTTAGTCTGTTTAACCAAACAAATGGAAGATAAGATCATGTTAATGCTTTGTTTTTGTGGATTTTCTATTTTTATTTTTGTTGGAGGAGCCAGCAAGGTGCTCACACAAGGGAATATCTGCCTCTCTCCTAGCCATGCTTTTTCAGAGAAACCTCTCACTCCTGCTTTTTTTTCAAATTCTAATGCTGAGAGATTCTCTAATTTTGTGTGCCTGGAGGCAACAACCCAACCTCTGGAACCTTTTAATCCCCTAGTGCCTGAAGGCAAAGTGGGGGAAGGGGAACCCAGGCCTGAGTTCAAAATCAAGTCTGATTCAAAGTGCCCTGGTCCCTCCCCTCCTCTCCAGACCCTACCTTCTACCCCTCCCTTGGCCAAGCCCCTTGATTCCCCTGCCTGGGAAGTCCAGAGATCTAATGCACATGCACAGCTTTCTCTACCTACATTTGCAGCTTCAGGCTCAGCCCTTCCCTGGCCTGGCTGTGCTTCTGACTGGACCTTAGAAAACCCTTTAAGTTCCAGATATGCTCGTTTTGCTCATAATTTTGCTAATCTGCTTTTGTCTTTAATTAGTAACTTTCTAAAGCATTTGTATTATGAAAGGACCAATAGACAATATAGAGGGGTTAAAGAAGAAAAACTTAAGCTGAATAGTTCAAGACTCTGCTTCTTTTGCCATGGAAGGGTATATATTTTACAGAAATGTAGAAGTAAGCAGCAAGGTATTGATATGAGTATTGGGGATTTTAGATACCAGAGTGAAAAGTGTTCTGAATTCAATCAGAGTAATAGTGTCAGTTCAGAGGTCACATAGGATTTCTATGCTATTACATCTACATTTTGAAATTAAGGGTATGGGTTTATTTTCAGAGATTTTCATGCTTTTGAGATTGTGTTTTAGACTTAGGTTTGTTTTTTTTTAAAGAATATTTGTAAAAGCTTTTTATAGTCATGTGATCAAGTTTATATTTTATAATACTCTTATTAATATTAAGTTCATATTCATTTAGATTTCCCTAGTTTTAATATCATTGTCTTTCATTGTTCCATGTGTATGTTCTTCTATTTATTCATCTATCTAATTTTGAGACATTGCAAGATGGTTTTGATTTCATAATACAATGTTAATTCTAGGAGTATTGTGCTCCCATATTCTGAGTTGTTTGTTTTTATTATTTTCTCTCAACTTATTATTTGATGAAACTCTTTAAAACATTTCCCCAGCAAATTGGTTGCAATGGCAAGTGTAAATTGATTCTAGAAGTATGATTTTTCATAAGCATATCCCCCCCCTCCCAAAAAAGAGGAGAACATTTGTAGAAGTTTTCTTTTTCTTCACAAAAAAGTTTTCTTTGAGATTGTGTTGTGCTTTAATTTGTATTTAAATATGTTCTGATTTTTCACAGAAGTAATTGTATACTTAGTAAAAAAAAGGGGGGGTATTATTTGAAATTGCTGCATAATTATATATTATATTCTGAGCCAAGATGTATTCACATTTTTGTGATCATTTATTATCCTCAATTTTTAAATCTATATGAGACTTGGATTATGGGAACTTATCATTTAAGACATTAATTTCCTTTATTCTGAGTTATCATATGCCAGTTTGCCAAGATGTCATCCAATCACAAGAGGAATACATACAAGAGCAGACACTGAACACGAGGGGAGACATGCATGAAGTCAGGGTATGGCCGAGGGAACGGCTTTTGACAAATGTTGAGGTTGGATTCTGTTGGTTTAATATTTTCTTTTCTTTTTCCCCACAATACTGTACAGATGGCTGGAAGTTTTGATCCCACCCATCTCATTCTTCACCTGGCTTATATGCCCCCTCCTATATGCCTGATGCCATGGACATCTCAATCCCATGCATCTGATTGAGTCTGACTCAGTTTCCTCCAATATGTTCAGTGGCATGGATATATATTCCATCCACCTATTTTAAGCCTGGCATACTGCATGGACAGTATATATTGCTCAAGTGTGGGAATGCTCATATCCCATCATTTCTCTATTCTTTTATGGTAACCCCCATAATTATCTCAGGTGTCATGATAAATACAGTATTTAATTTGGCCTTTACATCTGTTACCAATTATATCAGATTTCTAAATTACTCATAATGTCATGAGGAAATTAGGCAGATGATGCAAAAAGTGATGAAACAAAGATAAAAATTATTTTAAAAAATTAATATCACAGCAATTGTTTTCTCAATTTACCTTCCATAAGGGGGAACTATAGTAATATTAATTTTAAAGAATGTTTCAATTTTTGTTTTATTATATGTTTCAGGTGTTACAACTAAGATTCTGAATTCCCTTAGACATGTTTTTGAGAACTTTCATTGTTTGATTTGAGCTATTTTAAAGTTGTGTTAAGCTCTATTTTGTAGGAAATTTTCCTGGCTGATTACCAGCATCCACACATCAACCCCTGAAAAGACTTCCATTCCATGACTACACCTAGAGGACATCTGAGAAAAGACTTTCAGAGACTTTAAATGAACAGTTTTTCTGTTATTGGTTTTTTTTTTCTTTTCTGTTTCTGTTATAATATACACCATCTGTAACATGTACTTTCTGCAGAGGCCCTCCCTTTGCAAGACCTATGTCAAAGTGCGGTTCGTGAGGGACAGCCCCTCTGGACAAAACTTTCCTCTCTCCCTTTTCTATATTGTTATTTACATATTGTTAGTTAGCATAGGATATTATTTTTGGTTGTTTCATTGAGCAAATGCATTCATTTTTCAAATGAAACAAAAGGGGGTCTGTAATGATTGGAATGACACCACCTACCAGAGACTTACTATAGTAAAGCTCTGCCATGAAGTGAAGGTCTTTGAGGGCAAGACCAGGAGTCTTTTCTTTGGTGTCAGGAAGTGACGTTTACTTGTGGGAGGAAGAAGGGGGGAGCCTGGCGCTCTGACTGGGGCTTTTTCCTGGGGACTCTGGTGGAGAGCCTGAGCTAGAAATGTGTTCTCCCTTTAATAGATAGATGAATGTAGGCCTTTCTCTCTCTCTTTATCAAATTCGTATTCTCCTTAATAAATGCTTAAAAGTCTAACTTTTGCTAAAGCTTATAATTTATTGGCGACCACTCATTAGATATCTTAGACAGTTTAGCTAGAATTTTAGCCCTTAACAGTCTGTAATTTTCTTTTTCTCTTTTGGCTCTGCCTGGTTTAGGTATCAACAGCATATTTTTGTCATAAAAGGAATTTGATACAACTCTTTCTTCACCTCTTTTTCCAAATAATTTGTCTGGTATTGGATTTAATTGTTCTTTAATGTCTGATAGAATTCACTTGTAAACCCATCAGGTCCTGGAGATTGTTTCTTAGGGAGTTCATTGATGGATTGTTGAATTTCTTTTTCTAAAATGGGCCTATTTAAGGATTTTATTTCCTCTTCAGTTAACCTGGGCAATTTGTAATTTTGTATATATTCATCCATTTCATTCAGATTGTCAAATTTATTGGCATACACTTGGGCAAAATAGCTCCTAATTATTGCATTAATTTCCACTTTATTGGTGGTAAATTCACCCCTTTCATTTTTGATACTTGTAATTTGGTGTTCTTTATTTTTTCAATCAAATTAATCAAAGTTTTATCTATTATATTGATTTTTTTCATAAAACAGCTCTTAGTTTTATTGATTAAATCTATAGTTTTCTTGCTTCCAATTTTATTAATTTCTCCTTCAATTTTCAGGATTTCTAATATACTATTTAATTGGGGATTTTTAATTTGTTATTTTTCTGTTTTTTTCAGTTGCATTCCCAATTAATTTATTTCCTCTTTCTCTTTTTTATTTATGTAAGCATTTAGAGATATTAAATTTCCCCCTAAGAATTGCTTTGGATGTATCCCATAGGTTTGGATATGTTATCTCATAACTGTCATTCTCTTGGAAGAAGGTATTAATTGTTTCTATAATTTATTGTTTGATGCACTCATTCTTTAGGATGAGATTATATAGTTTCCAATTAATTTTCAGCCTAACTTTCCATGGCTCTTTATTACATTTAAATTTTATTGCATTATGATCTGAGACAGATGCATTTACTATTTCTGCCTTTCTACATTTTACTATGAGGTTTTTGTGCCCTAATACATGGTCAGTTCTTGAGTAGGTGTCATATACTGCTGAGAAAAAGGTATATTTCTTTCTATCCCCATTAAATTTTCTCCAGATATCTATCATATCTAACTCTTATAACATTCTATTTACCTCTTTAACTTCTTTTTTATTTATTTTGTGGTTAGACTTATGTAATTCTGAGAGGGAAAAGTACAGATCCCCCACTAGTATAGTGTTACTATCTATTTCCTCTTTTAACTCTCTAAGAATTTGGATGATATATCACTTGGCTCCTATATGTTTAGTATTGATATTACTTCATTATCTTTTGTAACATTTAGCAAGATATAGTTTCCTTCCTTATCTCTTTTAGTTAGATTTATTTTTGCTTTTGATTTTTCTGAGATAAGGATTGCTACTCTTGCTTTTTTTTACTTCAGTTGAAGCATAATATACTTTGATCCACCTTTTATCTTTACTCTGTGTGTATCTCAATACTTCAAATGTGTTTCTTGTAAACAATATATTGTAGGATTCTGATTTTTAATCTACTCTGCTATTCATTTACATTGTATGGGAGAATTCATCCCATTCACATTCAGAGTTAAGATTACTAACTATTTATTTCCCCCATCTACTTTTCCCCATTCTTTGTACTCTTTTTTTCTTCTTTCAACTTATTCCTCCTCACCAGTGTTTTGTTTCTGACCACTATCTCCCTCAATCTGCCCTCCCTTATCAGCCTCTCTTACTTTTGTTTCCTCTTTCTTCCCCTGCCTCTGCCCTCCCTTTCATCAGTACCACTCTATTCCCCTTACCATTTTACTTCTTTACACAATAATCAAAGTTTCTTTCTATAAATGGGTGTATCTATTATTCCTTCCTTGAACCAAATCTGATGAAAGTAATTTTGAAACAATGCTCACCCTTCCCTTCTTTCCTTATATTGTAATAAGTATATTTTGCCTCTTCATATGATGTAATTAATCCCATTCTACCTTCCCTCTCCTTTTCCTCCCCCTATTATCCTTTTACTCTGCCCCTTAAGTTTCTTTATATCACCACATCAAAGTCAATTTAATAACAATACCTTAATAGAGATGCAGTCACAAGAGTTAAAAGTATTATCTGCCCTCAGAGGGATATACAATTTAACCTCATTGAAAAACTTTTTTCCCCTGTTTACCTCTTTACATTTCTCTTAAGTCTTGTATTTGCATATCATTTTTTCTGTTCAGTTCTGACCTTTTCTTCATGAAACCTTGGAAGATCCATATTTCATTGAATATCCATCTTTTCTCCTGAAATATTTTGCTGGGTAGTTGATTCTTTTTTTTATTTTTTTTGGTGGGGCAATTGGAGTTAAGTGTCTTCCAAGGGTCACACAGCTAGTAAGTGTTAACTGTCTAAGGCCAGATTTGAACTCAGGTCTTCCTGAATCCAGGGCCAGTGCTCTCTCCACTGTGCCACCTAGCTGCCCAAGGTGGTTGATTCTTGATTGTAAACCAAGCTCCTGTGTCTTCCAGAATATCATATTCCAAGTCTTGTGATCTTTTAATGTAGAACCTGCCAGGTCCTGGGTGATCCTGACTGTGGCTCCATGATATTTAAATTTTTTTCTTTTTGACTGCTTGCAGTATTTTTTCCTTTACCTGATAATTCTGAAATTTGGCTACAATATTCCTTGTAGTTTTCCTCTTGGGGTCTCTTTCAGGTGTTCACTGGATTCTTTCAATGATGATTTTATCCTCTGATTCTACAATATCAGTTTTTGCATACCCTTTTCCATGTGGACAATTTTTCCTCCCATTTGGCCAATTAAAGAATTACTTTCTTTAGTCAATATATGTATTTCCAGTGTAACTCTCATTTCTTTTCCCATTTTTTCTTCTATTTCTCTCATTTGATTTTTGCCCCTAGTGAGACAGACCTTTCCTGAAGTCTTCTAAATTATCTCCAGTAAGAAGATTGTCTCTCTCTGTATTTTTTAAGGTTCTCTAGCTCCAAAATCCATTTATGTCAGAATTCAAGATGAACCTTTTTTCTGAAAAGTAGGGGGTATGATTTACTTTGTTATGAATCTATTTACATGCTGCCTCCCCATTAGAATGTAACCTCCTTGAATACAGAAACTGTTTTTGCCCTTCTTATTTTCATCAAATAGCAAAGTTCCTCATTCATTATAAGGACTTAATAAATGTTCGTTGATGGATTTTAATACACCCTTCATTATCAAACACAAACTATAGTTGGTACCAGAAATTTTTCTCTTCCTCTTATCAACCCACCATTATAGTTCTTTATTATTTGAAAAGGAAACAGATCTTTTTAAGCATTTGAATATATTTTTGTGTTTTTTAAAAAAATATGCATCATAACTATGCTATCCTAATAACTACTACCACCATGGTATCTGCCCTTATTAACACCCCAACCAATTTAATGAAACAGTCTCATACAGTGATGAGACCTGGCAGAATATATGTTTATTATATAATAAATATATTCATACCAGACTTTTGTGGCTAAAATCAGTCCCAACATTTGAAAAATATTTTCTTTCAGTATTGTCTTCATCAACATTATTATAGTCATATATATTTTTTAGATCTGTGACCAAAGAAAATTGAAGAATTCTAGATTCACATAGAATCCAAGTTCAATCTTTTAGTCTGACCTCAGAAAGTTCTGTTTCTGTCTTCAGTTCTTTGCACCTTTCTTGGAATAAAATTCTTGCTTAATGAGATTTCAGTATGTCACATTCCTAGGTTTTCTCAGAGCTACAATTCCATTATACTCTCTTAGTGCATGGGCATTATAGCCTTTGTATCTTTCATCACAGAAAATGCATGAGACATGGGTTCTCTGTAGGCCATAAATAAATGTAGAAATGTAAAGGACTCAGTCTATTAAACTTACCAAAGAAGATAAAAATATTTAATGATCTCTTGAACATATTTTACTCACCTCAGGGTTCCACTAGCTGAACAACTCATAATGATAGTAGTATTAAAAAATACAATTCTCCTGTCTTATCATTACATGGCTTTACATTAGTTCTTAACATGTAGGACAACTCTCTGGTAAGTATCTCTTTTCTTCTCCAAATTGCACCCCATTGAAGAAATATCATGCTTATGAGAATATGGGGCCTAATTCTAAACTCAGGAACTTTTAAATTCAAGATTACTAATGAAGTAATCGCCAATGTTGAAAATATCAATTTTCAGGATTGCTAGTCTCTGACCTACATAAAGAAAGAAAACAAAACAAATAGGTGAATGGTGGTAAGAAACTTCTTATTCCAGGAACTCTTGTTTTTTAGGCTTGCCTGAATGAAAACAGACTGCTTATCATATGCTTAACTCTAATCTAGAAGTGTAATAAATGAATAACCAATAAATGTTTATTACAAAGCTACCATGTGCCAGTTGGCTAGGGATACAAAAAAGCAAAAGAAAAGCCCTGCCCTCACAAAACTTGCAATCTAATTTTCAAAAAAAGCATGGAGAAACAAGGAAAACTTGTAAGCCATTTCACAGCAAGTTTTTGTATATCACAGAGAGGATGACCTCTGAAAATGTGAATCAATTCTGTTTTTATTTTCCATATAACTACATATATACATATTTTCTCTCCAAGGCAAATTATAAATTCCTCAAGATCAGAGAATGTTTTACTTTGATTTTTGTTTCCCTTACACATATCGCAGTTTCTAGTATGTAATAAGCACTTAATAAATGAGTGTTGTTTGAGTGATTCTCCACACTAAGTAAACCAATAATTAGGAACCTTAATCACAGAAATCCAATCTAATGGGTATCTTTTTGTAAAATCCATAATCTTCCTATATCATAATTTGTTCAGCTGATGCCATCTAAAGTTATCACTATTAAAAATACTACTGTGCAGGTCAGCTAGGTGGCAAGTGGATAAAGCACAGACCCTGGATTCAGGAAAACTTGAGTTCAATTCCAACCTCAGACACCTGACACTTACTAGCTGTGTGACTCTGGACAAATCACTTAATCTTCATTGCACTGCAAAAACTAAATACTACTATGAAGATTTGTATATCTATATATGATCTCTATCTTAAGATCTCTTTTTTCCTGTCCTTGATCATCTGATTATAGGCCTAGTAGTGGGATCATTGGGCCAATGGGTATGAATAATTTATTTACTTTTCTTATCATGTACTAAATTGTTTTCAGAATGTTTGAACAAATTTATAGCTCAACCAGTAATATAATCCTGTCTTCCCATAAACACGGTGACATTACCTGTTTCTATCTTTGATCTTCTTTGCCAATGTGAGGGGTATGAGTTATATATTTTTCATGGACTTCTTCCTAAATATTTCTTGGAATTCCTGGCTTCCTCAAGACTCAGACCCAAAAGCACCTTCTGGAAAAGATCTTTCCTGGTCCTTTCATTTTCTAGCCTCTTATTATACAACACATCTACATAGTGTCTGCTTTTTTGTCATATGCATGTATAGTTCTTTTTATTATATACATATTATTTTCCCTGATGGATTGGAAAATCCTTGTGGGTAGGAGCTATGTCATTTTTTACCATATGCCCATCATCAACTATAGTTTATAGCACATAATGGACATAATAAATATTTTATATTTGATTGATTAATTGATTGATCAGCTGAGGTATGATTTAAGTACAACTATGCTCATTAAAGGTGCCTCCATCATGGTGAATTCCAGCATCAAGTTGTTTTTTAAAGATTCCCTATAGAATGAGAGAGGAAAGTTATCACATATTTACTTGAACATGTTATCTCAAATCCCATATTTGTGCCTTTAAGCAAACTATATGATTTATTCCTAGAATGTGATACCTTCTCACCTGTGCTTCTAGGAATTCCTTGCTTCCTTTAAAGTCCTGTTCAATGCCCTTCCCCCACCAGTTACCCACTGATAATCCAACTCAAACAGGAAAGGAATCACCACTATAATATTCCCATATGTCATGAGACATAGAAGGTAACATACATTCTGTTTGTGGATGATATTTCATGGATTGGATCAAGCCCTGAAACATTGTAGGGCCAGTTACATTAAGATGCATGATCATTCAATATGGCTTGGCCTGAAGAACTTCTCTTATGCAGATACATAACTAGATGGACTACTCATAGAATTGGGTTATTTGGGAGATATTCCTCTGTGTATAGACAAATACCTAGGCTAAGAACTGAATAAAAGGAGAATAAATTAAATAAAAGGAGATACATGAGTCAGATTGTGGTTTGTTTTTTTTTCTTTTATTGACCCTAAGCATCTACATGAAATGGAAGTCCACATTTTAAAATAGTAATATTCTTCTGGTACTATCATCCAGCTGTGAGTTTCTGAAGAATTAAAGTTATCACCCACCCAAAGGGCAAAGGAGAGGTAGGTGATGGTTGTGATCATATTGTGACACCGTACCAACAACAACTGTGTAAAATAGGCATAGATATTATCAGAGAAATATGTTCCTTGGAAAATGCTCCTGAGTTAAGTATGAGGAAGTGGTAGACTTCCTGTATGTTGCTTTGATATCCATTCTGTGTCAAGGCAAATAGAAGATCTCAAGAAAATTAAGCATATTCCTTTTTGTGGGATTTATGGTAGGATATGTAAAGATTCTCATATCATGAGAGGACATGGAGGGCTTTTGATCTTTATTAGAGGGAATGCCCACCCATGTGAATTAATACCACAGATTCATTAAAATATTCTTTTATATTTAGATCATTTAGCCATACATATCTTATTGCAATTTATAGAAAATATGCTCATCTTAACTGATCTTCTGACAGTTTTCTTTTTTTCTAAGTTTTCTTGAAATTTTGGTAAACTTTGGATTTCTTTCCAGCATAAGTGGTATTCCTAGGGCACAAGTTACTGGGTAAATTGGCAGATCATTGTACCCTCCTATATTTATTTGTTTATAGGACTTCTTTATCTATTCTGGCCCATGTTTCTGCTTTTCTCTTCTTTTAACTGGGTTCAAGTAGTTTTTAATAATTATTACTTAATAAAAAAATTGAGATGGAATCCTGTTACAATTTTTCCTGCTTTTGTTTTTCCTCACTTTTTCAGAATTCTTGACCTTTTTTTGTTCCCATAAATAATAAGTTCTTAGCTTTTCTTATATATCATGGACCCCTTTGACAGTTTGGTTATGCCTATGGACTCTTCAGAAGAATATTTTTAAATTTACAAAATAAGATAAATACAAAGAAAACATCAAAATAAAATCCACACATGTATATTATGTATGCATGTCTGTATCTTTATCTATGAATCTATCTATATTTTAAAACTCAAGTTCACAGACCATACCCTCCCCCCCCCCAGGATAAACTCTATTTTACTTTTTTCATTTGTTTCTTCAGCAGGAAAATTAAGATTGTTTTTGATGAATTGAAAAGTTAAAAATAATAATAAATTATTACATATCCTTATAGATGCATTAAAATGGAAGAATGAAAACTTGACCATTTGAACAACAAAAGGAAACCAAACAATTTTCCAAAAAGAAATTTAAAATAGGTATTAGAATAAAATGAGATGAGTACTTTGTGAAAAATTTGAATGGTATTTTTGCTGCTGCTGCTACTACTACAGCTGCTGCTGCTACTACTATTCCTATTACTACTTCTACTATTACCAATAATACTAACACCTTTGTAGAGAAATTAAATATTCAGCAGTGATTTTCCTGAAATAAATCATGGTTTGCCCATCATCACATAGATAATATGTGTCAGATCCAGGATTTCAAGGAAGGTCTTATAACCCACTGCTTATTTCATTATATAAGGCTGTTTTCAAAAAGAGAATAATTTTAAACTTCCTAGATATGCCATATATTATAATTAATTGCTAGTTATCAATTTTAATATAGTGCTTGCCTTGTTTATGATATTTCATTCTTTCAACAATGCTGGAAGGTAGATAGTGCACATGTCATTTTTCACATTTTCCAGAAAAGGAAACTGAAGTTGAGAAAAGTTTTGCCAGTTACACATAGCCAGTAAGTGACAGAATTAGAGTGCCAGTAAGGGCTTTGATTCTAGCTCCACTGAGCTTTCCATTAGACTACAGCTGTCTTCTGTTTGCCCTTTTCATTGGAAAATATAAGTCCTAGACAAGAATCTAGAAAAGCAATACTTAATACATACTTTATACAGCTACCAGAATAATCTGCCTTATGCATAGATATGGTCTTGTCATTTTTCTGATGAAAAAAAATAACTTTAGGTGTTCTCTACAGTCTCATGAATAAAGTTTTGTAATGATTGGAATGACACCACCTACTGGAGACTTGCTGTGGGAAAGCTCCACCATGAAGAAAATGCCTCAGAGGCATTGTGGCTTTTCCTTGGCGTCAGGAAATGACGTTTGCTCATGGGTGCTGTCTATCAAGGCTACCAGCCAATCAACTTGAGGAGCCTCCTATGGTCTGGGAGGAGACAGGAAGGAGGAAAGGGAGCCTGCGCAGAGAACACTGGGCCTTTTGGCTTTCTGACTTGATGGTGGTGGCGGCAGAGGACTTCACAGGAAATTTGAGGAAAGATAGGAATGCCAGGCTGTTAGAATTCTGTTCTCAATCTTTTTCTTTCTATTTTCCAATAAACCCTTAAAAACCTCAACTTGTTTTATCAGTGATTTTTAGTCAGTTTCCCCCAAACTGGGGGAACATATTAGAATCCACATTTAGAATCTTAAATTACACAGTTTGAAATAATTTTCCTAGCCTCCAAAACATTTTACAATCTGACTCAATCCCCCCTTTCAAGCATCAACTCATATCATTTATTATCAACTACTCTTAAATCACAGCTTCCTTTCACTAGTTATATGTACTAGTTATACTGGAATTTTCTTCTTGGACTTACCTTCTCCTGAGGTAGCTTAGTGAACCAATGGAAGTAGTGGGGCCAAAAAGATCTGAGTTCAAATCTGGAAAAGTTATAGTTTACTCACTGTATGACCCTGGGAATGTTAGTTAATTTCTGTTTACTTACATTTCCTCAAATGTAAAATGAGATTAATAAGAAAACCTACTTCCCCAAATTGCAGGTGTTCAAAAAACACTTATTTCCTTCCTTCTCAACATGCCCTGCCTTTTTGCTTTTGCTTACACTGTATCTTGTGCCAAAAGTAAGAAGTCCCTCTTTTCATATGATTTATTTTCTAACTATTCTTTCAAGCTTTCCCTGATATTACTTAAGGTCTTTAATAGTAGGTTGTTGTTGTTTTTTTATCCCTTGCACCTAAACCAATGTTAGCACATAGTCATTCTTTAATAAATGCTTCTTGGTTGATTTATTGATTGGAAATTAAAATGCCACCTCCTCCAAAAAGTCTTTTGCTATTTCCTTCAGTTGTTACACCACCATATCCAACTTTATTTTACAAATTTCTGGTGTGATTATTACTTCACAGCATTTATTAATACTATCTTTTATTTCTTATCCTCCCCCACTTTGTACTCTAAGTTTCACAAAGGCAGGAACTATCTTAAAAACCATATTTAAAACAAACAAAAATCCAAACAAAACAACATTTTAAAACATTATATTTCTACCAGTACCTAGTACAGTGTTCACTATACAACAGACACTTCATAAATGTTTGTTTAATAAATTATTAAATTTTTTTCTAAAATGGAATGAGTTCTGCAACACACTAATAAAGATATAGTACCCAAAGTAATATTTGTGTATTTTTGAAATCAATAAGAAAAATTCTCAAAAACTCACCACCATGAGGCACAAACTCATTGAGAACAATCTGTTGTTGATGATTTTTAAAATCTGCAATACATTGATAATGATTATCTCAATTAAAATCATTCATTTATATGTATATCAGCTTTTTTTCCATATAAGACACATTACTTGATGAGGTATGATTTTAAACCTCCCTCCAGGGAAATTTACATGATAAGTAAGCTCTTTCACTTAACTGAACGGTGTTGAAAAAACATATATCATATAACATATTGTCTTTTCTCTTTTCTGTTCTAGAAATAGCTGTAATTGAAACTGACCAGTTTCATTTGACAGAGGAAGACTTAGACACAATATTGAAGGCAAAGATTCAATAAGACTCTTCAAAGGACAAGGATAGAGAGCTGTTGACAGATGAAAGTGATATTGTAGAAGCTGTTGATGCTGTTTTCATAAAACAAACAGGAGCAAATATTCCCAAGACAAAATCCATTTTCCAAAGGTGAGTATGAAATGTTAGGACTTTCCCCCTCCACCAGAGCGGATAATTAAACAATTAGAATAATTAAAAGTCAACAGAACACAAGCAACCCAGGTGGATTATCTCCTGAGCTTATTAAAGAAATGGTAAAGAAATAGCACTCAGTGGTAAACATTCTTTGATAGAAGGGCAATGACACTTTGAGTCCATGAAATTATTTCATTCCAGTACAAAGTTCTTCATATAGTGAAATTTAATGGTTCTATGGCACCAATTTATTCCTTCCAAATAGTTTGGATAACATCTCATCCTTGACTGCCTCTCCCATGCATGTTTATCCATTTCCTCATATTTACCTTCCAAAGCTGGTCTACCAATATAGCGGGGGGTCTTCTTTTCAGTGCTCTGGCATTTTGATGACACCAATGGAGAATATGACATTGGAAGTTCATTCCTGTGTCACACACAAAAATGTTAAATGTCAAACTTTCCTTCTTTAGATTCTGTCATCAGAAATAGGTTATAAAATTTAACTAAGGATATAGCATAGCTATTTGGGGAGATACTGGATACCTGGGAATGAATTACAGTCATGCCTTTGAATAGTTGTATGATCTTGTATAAGCCACATTCTATTTCTGTACTTCAGTTTTCATTTGTAAAATGGTGAAGTACTTCTTCAATTGAAGTCATTGTTGTGAAATATATTAATATCAATTTCAATATGATTGTCAAAATCATTATCAAGAAAGGGAGGGAGCACTGATAAAGACCTTATCTAGTATTCAGAAAGAGCTGGGTTCAATTTCAAACTTTGACATGTGACACTGGAAAGATCTTTTTTTCTTTTTTGTGAAGGGCAATGAGGGTTAAATGACTTACCCAGGGTCACACAGCTAGTAAGTGTCAAATGTCTGAGGCTGTATTTTAACTTGGGTCCTCCTGAATGCAGGGCCAGTGCTTTATCCACTGTGTCACCTAACTGCCCCCTGACACTGGAAAGATCTTTTGCCATTTTGGTGCCCTGGACTGCATTGTTAGAAAGAAGAGGAAGCCCTCTCAAAGACACGCAACACTTGAAATAACAGGTCACTTTAAATAGATAGATAGATAGATAGATAGATAGAAGATATGAATGGATGGAAGGAAGGAAATAAGGAAGGAAGGAAGGAAGGAAGGAAGGAAGGAAGGAAGGAAGGAAGGAAGGAAGGAAGGAAGGAAGGAAGGAAGGAAGGAAGGAAGGAAGGAAGGAAAGAAGGAAAGAAAGAAGGAAAGAAAGAAAGAAAGAAAGAAAGAAAGGAAAAGAAAAGAAAGAAAGAGGAAAGAAAGAGAAAGAAAGAAAAAGGAAAACATGTCTTGTTATTGACATTAGGTTTTGTGGAAACACCAGAATATACTCTTGATTTTACACATGTGAAATGTGTACATATGTGTGTGACCTCTGCAGTATTTGGTTACCAATGTAATATGTATTCTTATTCTTCTCTAGTTTTTCAAGACTCGGATATTTGGTTATCTTTTTTTCCTGTCTGACTACTTATTCTCTGTCTCCTTTGCTTAATTTCCATCCATGTCATTTTCACTAAAGGGGGATATCACACAAGACTCCCTTAAGTTTCTTCTATTATTTTTTCTTTTATTCTTACTAGGTGATACCATCAGTTCTTATGAATTCAGTCATAATC
Organism: Dromiciops gliroides; assembly: GCF_019393635.1. Taxonomy (NCBI): domain Eukaryota; kingdom Metazoa; phylum Chordata; class Mammalia; order Microbiotheria; family Microbiotheriidae; genus Dromiciops; species Dromiciops gliroides. The sequence continues at coordinate 201,733,257 of NC_057861.1, read as the reverse complement.
TCTATGCATGATTCTTGGATTTTCATATTCAACCCTAGTATCTCTTCTGAGCTCCAGACCCCATTGCTAGTTGCCCATTGGATATTTGAAAATATATGCCCTGTATGCATCTCAAACACAATGTCTCAAAAGCAAACCTATTGTCTTTGATTCAGCATCTATATTTTTTCAAAGTTTCCCTCTTATTTTCAAGAGTGCCATAAGCCTTCCAGTCACTCAAGTTGAAAACTTTAGAGTCATCCCTAACTCATCATTCCTATTCACTCTGCATATCCAATCAATTTTTGAACATAGCAGTTTGTATTCAGAAAACACTCTCATATATCCCCCTCCTTTTTTGCATGCACAGTACCACTAACCCAGCACAAGCCCAAATCACCCAAGCTATTTCAATTGGACTCTTTACCTCAAATCTCTTCCCATTTCAATCTATCCTCCACTCTGCTTCCACAATGATTTTTCTAAAGTATGCATCTAACTACACCATCCAGTGGACACTTGTTGCTCACTACTAATTACCTGATCAAATATATATATATATATATATATATATATATATATATATATATATATATATATATATACACACACACACATATATATTCCTATTAATATTATAAGCTATTCATAAAGTGGTTCCTTCTTCTTTCCAGTCTTCTTCAATATTATTCACACCCACAGTCTACAATCCAGCCAGATTACTCCACTGTCTATTCCTCACAAATAAATCCCTATGTACTGTCTCTGTGACTTTGTACTGTCTGACCATCATGCCTAGAATTTTGTCCCTCATAACTTCAACCTGTTTATGGTTCATGGCCTTTTAAAATATTTTTTAAAGACTCAACTCCCAGCTGCTAGTGCCTCCATTTTTAAGGTTGCCTTTTATTTAGTACCTACTTTAGTACATCATATGTAAAAATGTCCATTCATATTCTGTACTATAAAATAGTAACACATTATAATATAATATTCTTGAGGGCAGATACTATTGTCGTTTAGTCTTCAAATTTTTTGGTGTTTAACACACTCTCTCCCTCAAATTAAGCACTTAAATGTTTGTGGATTACATATTAATTTTCTATTTGAGTTCTAAAGCAACCAAGGAGGGTGCTAGTACGTTTTTTCACATATCAATGGCCATGCATAATTTGTCCCATTAATTAATCAATTAGCTGTGCACCCACAAATCAGTTCATCAAATCAACTGGAGAAACTACTTTTAGCATAAGTTTTTGTTGACCTGTCTCAATATCAAATCCTTTAGTTTCATAAGGTTCATAAAATTAATTTCACTGGTTATCTAACTTATTAACAGTGTAACAAAGAATGTAAAGCATTTAAATATTTGAACAAAGTATCATGATAAGGAAGATCAGAGCCAGAGCTAACCCTAGTACTGCAATTGCAAACTTCTCCATATCTCTGAAAACAGTCTCATCATTCATTTCCTTCAAGATGTCAAGTAACAGTTCTTAGGAATTCTCTTTAGGAGAGAATTTTCTACAGCATGTTACACTAAATTATCTTAGAAATTCCTTTAGTACTTCTCAAAAATGACAATTAACTCCCTCAGACTCTTTGGCAAAATAATTTCTTCCACCCACTCTACCCCTCTTTCCTGTATCTCATAAAATCTATAGCCATGAGAGTTGAATAGTCTCATTATGGTAGCTAAAGTCTTACTATCCCCAAACTACTATTCCCTCTTTAAAATACTTGAATAGAATTGATAGTCTCCTTGGGGGAGGCTATTGAAGAAGGGGGTATACCTGTGTATGTGTATACATATATACATATACATATGTATAATGAATGTATATGTATGAATGAAATAAATGTCCTCTATGTTTCAGTTAACTTGGGCTTACATGTTGTTTTTCCCACATATTACATTTTCTTTTTATTGTTTCCATTCCTTTTTACTTTGCTGCCTTCCATGCCCTCCCATTCTAATATATGTAATGCATTCCCTCTGCACCTGCACCATTTTAAAATTTATAACTCCTTTCAAGCTTCAACTGAAGTACTTCTTCCTACACAGGACCCTTAATCCTTAATTTCCTCATAGTTTCTGCATCCTTACAAAATTATTTCATGTATATTTTGTTATATTTTTCATTGAATTATCAATGAAATGAGAGAAGAGGTAGTTAGTGGTGTTGGTAATAATACAACAACTCTTTACCACTGGCTTATAGTACTCATCATAGGCATAAACATTACCAAGAAGTAATACCTGTCTTTAAAATAATAAGAATAACAACAATAACTACAACAATAACCATTAATACCTTAGGCATCAAAAGTTACTCAATCACTGGAAGAGGACATTACAATCAAGGAAAAGGAAGTGGTATTCTGTAATGATAGTACAGTATTATGTTTTGCTATGCCAAGCTACCTGACTTTTTATGCAAGTGGAGAAGCATTTGCTTAGCACTTTCCAACTTTCTTGAGAACTTTCTTATCAACACTCATTTTCTCCTCACAGGGTACTGCCAGCTCCCAATTAGTGCCAATAATGATTCTCCTGAAACAATTGTGTGTATTCAAATTCGCAATATTTTAAGTTATAATTATGTAAAATATGGTAATTTATTCCAGCACAATGAAAATATGCAATGTGAATTCAAATAATGTGATCACTTTGGGGGGATCTATTACTTGCACTAATTGTGACCTATCTGCACTATTATTCCCACTTGACAACTGATTAAATAGTTTAAATGACTTGCTCTGGGTAAGGCACTGGTTAGTGGTAGGATTAAAACCAGATCTCTTGACTGTAAATATTGTTCCTCAGATCAAAAAAACAAAACAAAACTGGCTTTTATGCAGGTAATCTTCACTGTCAAGTTACTAATGTGAACACCTATTTAAAACACCCTAGAGAACTCTGTGTTTTCTAACTATTCCCTAGGAAAATATCCATAATAGCTTCAAAAACCTTGCAAATCTATAGGCTTTACTTCATGAAATATTAGAAAAATGTATTACCAAAGTAGAAATAAAATTTAAATTTCAATAAACATATTTATATTCTTAAATGATTTAAACATAGAAATAAATCTGAGGTAAGTCTGAACACATTTTCAGGTTGCATCTGGACATCACTACCAGCTTCAGGACATCCATCAGTATATTGTTTTTGCACCAAAACAATTTAATGTGTTTGTAACAGTCCTTCTGGCAAGACTTGGGCTTGTATTGCGGGGGTTAAGGAAGAGCTAAATTGCTAAAGTCTCTAGAACTTTAATTTCCTTACAGCTTGGGGAAAGAAGAAGTTATTTCAAGAGTAGGACTAGAGGGTGGAATTTTTGGTTAGAGTGAGAGACTATTTCTGTGAGGGATACAGACTATTCTGTTTTGTTGATTGGATTTTGAAAGGTTAGTCTTAACTAAAAACAAAAATTCAGTATATACCAAGATAGTCACAGTAGAATTTTTTGTGGTAACATGAACTGAAAACAAAAAGGATGCTCACCTTTCAGGGCCAGATCTAACAAACTGTGGAAAATGTTTGTCGTTATATAGTAACAAGTGGACAATATGAAGAATTCATTCAGAGAAAGATGCAAAGATTCATATAAACTGACAAAGAGTGGACTAAGAAGAACAATAGTATACTATGTGTATGCACGTATATATCTGTATGTTTATAGTCTGCAGTTATGTAAATGAGAAGGTGATTAATAGAAAGTTGAACTCTGGAGTTGTGGGGATTTTTTGCATAACTTTCTTTTCTTTATAAATATACAATAATCTATAATTTTCAAACCTCTCCTTTTTGCTATTCTTTATGGCTTTCCCTGTGTTCTCTTCTGTGCATTTAAAAAAGTATTCAATGACTCTCTTCTCTTTATTATCTTTTTCTTTTTTGTCTACTGTATTCCTAGTCCCCATATTCTTATTCTACCCCAAAAATTGGGGGTTAAGGGAAGAAAAAAATGCATCCCTTATAACCAATACACATGTTTAAGCAAAACAAATTCCTATACTGGTTTCTCCCAAATACCCACAGAGAATGTATGCCTTATTCTGCATCTTGAGTCCATAATCTCTGTCAAGAGGTGGATAGCTTGCTTCATCATTCACTTTAAAGTACCTCACTTATTATAGTTGTTGTTGTTTGTCCTTCATTTTGCAAAGAGAACCAGTGACATCACTGGGTGATGTCTTCACTCATACTTGAATTGGAGGTAAATTAGGCAGAGTTGTTCAAAGGCATCAGCCTCACTCTCTCTTCCAGAGTCATTGAAGTCCAATGGCAAGATGAAAACCAGGACAACTGGCAATGACCTGGAATACAATGGATGATCTTAGCATTTTTGATAGTCTGACAAAGATCTGACTACTCCAAAGAATCTGCTTCAGCCACCTTTGTGGCTATTAGAACAAACTGTTTTCATACCCATTCTTCTGGGGTGGGAGAGTATGTCTTCCAATGCATGGGGCAGACACCCTTCTAATTCACCAACAGGTTCGACACCTGTCAGTTCCCCTCAACCTGGTTTAGCCCTTCTTGCTGAGATGGTTTACTGGAATGTGGCCACTGTGCCTGCTACAGCTAATTCTAATAATAGGACCGATAGAGAAGAGCCAGAGTGGAGTTGTGATTTTTGCCATTTACTTAGTATTTAACCTTGGGCAAGTGACTTAACCTTTTTGAAATTTTGTTTTCTTCATCTTTGAAATGAGAGGCTTGATGACTTTTTGGTTTCCTCACAGTTTTGGATTTATGATCCCATGTGGTATTTCTAAATGAAAGCTCTTTTGTTTATCTTCAGGCTCCTTTAGATAAATATCTCAACTGGAAATGGTGACTAGAGTTCTATGAAAATACAAAGAAAATGTAAAGGTAAAGAAAACTCTATTAATACATGTCCCAGATTAAGAGACATAAATTAGACTACGTAATTGAATAATAGACAATATTTAATTGCATTTCTATGACAAATTTCATCAAATAATGAAACTGACTATCCAAATCCAAACTATTTTTATCATTTGAACACATGTTAAATGTCAACAGCCTTACTATACCATGATTAGTCCTAGCAGTAGTGTATGGTTGATAGAATTGGAGCTGTCATCAGGAGGGACCTTGATTAGAACTTCTACAAATGTAAATCATTATATTTTTCCAATTATTTAATATCTTTCTTATTTGCTTACCAGATGAATCCCTTGGATTTGATTCCACCATCATTATGCCATAATAGTGATGACTATCTCTCCCTGCTTTTCAGCTTCTTTTCTTGGTATTGTCTTTTCCCATTAGATTTTAAGCTCCTTAGGGGCAAAGAATGCCTTTCTTGTTCTGATTTGCATCCCCAGGGCTTAGTGTAGTGCCTGACCCATAGTAGGTACTTATTAAATTTTTATTGTATTGTAAATAATTCCATTTCCAACATTGTGGGAGTGAATATCAGAAAATGAAAAGGGGTTTAATTCATTCTTTTCAATAATGGAAGTAAGTTATTCAAAGTGATTTGCATCAATCATGTATATTATGGGGAGGGGATAACATCCAGATATGCTATAGAAAATTAGATTAAGGAAGAAAAGTGGAAGGAAGTTTTTCAGTAGTTCAAATTTGAAAAAATATCCCAAGTTTGAAATTCTCCCTAAGTGCTTCAAATATTGCTGGTTCTGGTGCACCAACAAGTTGCTTGTTCAACTTTGTTGAGGTCTGAGTAAAAGTAGGTTTAAAATGGTGAACCAAACTTAGAACCCTGCCATAATGAGTTAAGGATTTCAATAACCCTCTAGGCCAGTATACTGTCTTGACATTTCATGTTGACAATCAATAAACATTTACTTGATACTTATTATATGGAAACCACTGTGCTAATATTCAGTAATAAAATAATAGAATACCTTCCCTCAAGAAGCTTACATTGTAATAGAGAAAGAAAACATATAAAAGAAATCAGAATCTATCATAATCTTACTTACTATGCTTCTGTTTTTCTTCGAGCATGATTATTTCCCAAATATTGATTTTTTTCTAATAACTCATATAGAATGTATATTTGTGTATATATAGCATGTGTACATAAACACACACAATGCTGTATATCCCCTGTTAAATAAAAGGTTTTACCATTATACTCAATTTTGCTATCTGAAAAAAGTGCCCCACTAATGCTTTTTTACTTTATCTCAATAGTAAAGCCTTGGAAAATAGTTCAACTTAAGTGGTAATAATGAAAATATTATTGTTCTAACACCTGAAAATATTAGCATTTATATTATAGTTAATAATCCATCCTTTTCTGGAATGAAAGACTTCTTTAATGTTAAGAAAACTTAATATTAGACTTAAGCATCTCTATGGGAGATAGATAATTTACTTTTTGTAATTAAAGGAAATATTGAGATAGATAACAAATCCCTATGTTGAAATTTGAACTTTAGTTAAAACACTTGTGCTAACATTCAGCATTTATGAAAAACTGCCAATCATAAATTATTTTGGCTTGACTTCAATGATTTTTTGGTGCAATGAGGCATCAAAAACCTCCAAACTTCATTATTGAAATTCAAAATTCACAGTGACCTCTAGCTCACCTTTTATGTAGCAGCTCAAGCTGCTAATTCTGGGATGTACACTGTTGTTAATAAAAAAGTATTCTTTTGGAGTGGGCTTTCTGGTCCTGTAGTTTTATTGTAGTAGGTAATTTTTGGTGAAAATATTGATACCACAAACTATTCTACAACTTGGATACTTTGAGAGTTGGAGCATTAAGAAATTAAACAGCATTTGCAGGGTCACATTGACAAGATTTTAACAGTCTTTCTGTTTTTGATGTGAGTTCTGTATCAACCTTGCCATGCTGTATCTCCTGAGATCAGACAACTGGTTATCAATTTCTTAAATCCAAATAAGTTTGATTTTCTTTAAACAGTAAAAGGTGACTATGGTTTGTGTTTTTGTGCAAAGTTCAAATGATATAAAATAAAGGGAAGAGTTATTTTCTGTGTGCAATAGAACTTTGAACTTTAGAAACACCTTTCCTCTGAAAATATAAACATCCTTTCCAGATTTCACTGATCATTTCTGTCTTTGACAGTCAGCAGACATAAATCACTTTCTTTAGAAAGAAAATGCATTGCAACACAGTGGTAAACATCTCTAACCTCAATCACCAAGGAGTGAACTGAAAGAGGGAAAGAGTAACTTGTAAAAAGCAATAAAATCTCAAACTTATCTAGACTACTTGAGGTATGGCAATCCTGAATTAGAGAAAGGCCTGTATTATAAAATAATATTGAGAAATGTAAGGGCAACTAGGTGGCACAGTGGATAGAGCACCACCCTTGGATTCAGGAGGACCTGAATTCGAATCTGGCCTCAGACAATTGACACTTGCCAGCTGTGTGACCTTGGCCAAGTCACTTAACCCCAACTGCCTCACTAAAAAAAATCTAGTTGTGTTTCCTCCAAATGTACACAGTTACATCAAAGTAATCCCTTACAATGCTGATGGGTAGAATTGCTTCTCTACAGGGGTAACTGAGTACCCAGACAGAAATACTCAGTCATTGGTTTCCTTGTGAATGGGAGCTTCTAAAATAAGTTCCCACTCTTTAACTTAAAATCAAATTTGCTCTAATAATTTCCTTAACCAAAAAGTATGTACTATGTCAGTCACTGTGCTAGATGTTAGTGACATGAAGACAAATATGAAAAAAAAATTCCCTCCCCTCAAGGTACTTTCATTCTGTAGAGGTAGACACATATTTATTACATACAAGCATTCACATGAAATAAAGAGAAGGTAATTTAGGGAGCAGAAAGCATTGGTAGATAGAGTATCTCCTATGGAAAGTGACATTTGAATGGAGTTCAGAAGGAAATTGGAAATTTAAAAAGGCAGAAATGAGAAAAAGAAGTTCATTCTAGGCATAGCTTGCAGTCTATGTAAAGTCAGGGAGACAGGGGCATATTTAAGGAGGTATTTTTTCATAGTTCATGCATAGAGTGACTTCATACCTGCCCTATAACAAATGACTTCAAATTAATGAAGGTAATTGTAGCCAAACACTGGTCCAAAAGGTATTGCAAAACTGATTTACATCTAGGCCAATTTTATGCAGATATCTGATTTACCAAGCAACTGATATAGAGATGAATGAATATTTAAGTAAAGTAGATGGGAAGATTTATGGTAAAGAGAAAGCTAATGAATGTTGCTTGCTATTAGGACCTATATATTTCATTCACATATCACAGTTTTAGTGGCAGAAAGGATTCTTGTTTCCATTTGCATAATTGAAAAATAATCTCCATCCTATTGAAGATATTTTTGCTAATTAAATTTATGGCTTACATAGGAAATAAGGGAATATGACTTACTTTTAGAAATTCTTATTTGACAAATTTTATAGGAATAACTGAGTAAATAGCTACTTATCAAATTTTCATAACACATTAAGTAAGAATGGTAGCTAATATATTATCTGACTAATAACAATCCAAACCTATCTGGATAGTTTATACATGTGTCAAATATATGGGTTTAAATTATAATGGGGATAGATAAGAAGTCCTACATTGCTTCAAGGAATTAGCCTCATAATTCCACAGGGGGGGGGGAGCTATGGACAAGTCTAATATAGATCCTGATATTTACAAAGCTAATGCTTGCCAGGACTGCTTTAGACAAAGTGGTAATTTTCCTGTAATTTGTCCTGGTCAGACCATAAGTGGGAAGTGGTGTTCTCAGTTTTGGACACCATATTTTAGAAAAATGATGGCAAATTGGAATTAGGAAAATTTGTAAGATGGCAAAAGCATATCACATGAGGGTAAATTAAAGGAAGAAGAAACTTTTAACCTGTAAAGGAAAAGATTCAGGGGAAACAAAATGGTTGACTTCAATTATTTGAAGGGCTATGCTGTAAAATAAATAAATAGACTTTCTTCTTGACTTTTGAGGGAAAGACTAGTAGTAGAGTGTATAGGTTGAAAAGAAACAGATTCTAGCTTAATTCAAAGGTGATGGTTGATGGTGGAGACTCCCTAATATTTATAATGGGTTGCCTCAAGAAGTAGTGGGTTTCCCCTTATTGAAGTTCTACAAAAGACTAGAAAATAATTGATTCTGTGTATTGTAAAAGGGACCTTCAACCAAGTATGTATTGTTCTTTTTAGACTAGATGGCACTTGAAATCATAACCAATATTTTAAAAATGGATATGCTGGGGTATTCTGGGATATGTAACCCTGCCCATTGGTATGGAACTCTTTCCTCACTGTTGAGGATGAATGTCCTTTCCTGGTTAAGGGATGGCAGGGAATTGGCTCTTGGCTTCTTCAGCTTTCTTTAGGACACTTCAAGCATTGAGCTGCTTTGGGCACTTCTAGCTTCCAGGTTCAAGAGGGAAGATAGAAAAGGTCAAAAGGAAAGAAAGATGAAGTCAACAACACTTCGTGTTACTAAAGGAAAAGACACAACAGAAGCTATAAGTTTCCATCAAGTTTGTATCCCTGGCTTGCTAAAGTACAGACTTCATGAATTGTCCCCTTGGAAAAGATCTAGAAGTCTGTATTGGTTGAGATGACTTAATTCACTCCCAAAGGGAGAGTTCCTTCACTTTGTGTTACCTAGTAGATGTAAACTTTCTCTGATTTCAGTTTTGCTGCCAATTTGGATAAATGTATTTCTCTCCCATTAACTATGTGTGTTCACTGTTGAATTGGCATTTGGTGGGGAAGGGGTCAAGTCTTGTATACAAATCTTGAGATCCTCCTTACCCAGGATAATGAGAAACAGTGGGGGCAGTTGGTGGCGCAGTGGATAGAGCACTGGCCTTGGAATCAGGAGTACCTGAGTTCAAATCTGGCCTCAGACATTTAACACTTACTAGCTGTGTGACCCTGAGAAAGTCACTTAACCCCAATTGCCTCACTTAAAAAAAAAAAAAGAGAAACAGTGATCAGAAGGTAGATTGAATCTGATCATATCCCCCAAAGTAACAGTATTCAAAGGAGCAGATAGACAAAATTCTAGCCTAAGAACTCCTCTCCAAGGAGACAGAAAGGCTACTGACCTAAAATTCCTGCTTTCTCTCCTGGAAGAAATTAGTGTGCTTTGAAGAATATGTTGGATGGGGGCTGGGGTGGGAAAAGGTTAAAAATGCCTGTTTTGACTCTGTTCAAGCCACACAATAATATTCCCATATTATAAGGGAATGCTCCTCAGCTACATGTGGACCCTTGTTACCTCTCTCCTTTCATGGGATTTCATCAGTGTCAGCAACAGACTGGTAGAGCATATCTTAGCCCTATAGTAATTTTGTCTCAGTTCTTTTCATAGATAAGGGGTCTAGGTCTGTGGAGCCAAGATGGTGGAGGACAGACAGTGACTCCTGTGAGTTCTCCCCCAAATCCCTCCAAATTCCTTGAAATAATGCCATAATATTGTTAATAAAGTTGGCAGGAAAGGTCTGTTTTATTAGGGTGAGAGTGTAATACAGATCCAGGCCATGCCTCACAGACCCATCCACAGCCTCAGAGAGTCAGGCCTCAGGAGCATTGGAATCAGCTGAGGCAGCAGCTAATTCTAGAACTCAGCTCACAGACTCCTGAGATATTTGAGTAGTTGACTGAGGGGAGATTTAAGGGGTCTCTGCTGGCACTGAGGTGGATCTCTGTTGTGTTGCCTGTGCTCAGGACCAGGAAACAGTCAAGGCAGGCCCAGGTCAGGGAGGGGTGCAGGCACATTGGAGCTTGTAACCACAGTGAAACAGAATTATGTTTCTGGGTGAAAGAGCCATCAGGCCTGTGGTTACTTACAAACCATAGCACAGGACAGGAGAATATAGAACATGCCTCTCCTCAAATTGTTCCACCTGGGACCCTCTGAAGCTTGGGATACTATTCTGTGAAAGCAGTACCCACTTTAAGAAGGAGTTAAAAGTCAAGAAATGGGCTGCCAAAATGAGCAGACAGAAAAAAAATGTGGATACTAGAAAGTTTCTTTGGTGACAAGGAAGATCAAAATACACCTTCAGAAGAAGAAAAGAAAGTCAAAGCTCCTACCTCAAAACCTTCCAGGAAAAATATGAATTATTATCAGGCCATGGAAGTCTTTAAAAAGGACTTTCAAGATAAGGTAAGAGAAGTAGAGGAAAAAATGGAAAGAGAAATGAGAGTGATGCAGAAAAGTCTTGAAAAAAACCTCAAGAGCTTGAAAAGCCAAATAGAGAAAGAGATACAAAAGCTCTATGAAGAAAATAATTCCTAAAGATTTAGGATTGAGCAAGTGGAAGCTAATGACTTCATGAGAAATCAAGACACTATAAAGCAAAACCAAAAGAATGAAAAGTAGAGGGAATGTGAAATTTCTCCTTGGAAAAAAAATAGTTGACCTGGGAAATAGATGCAGGAGAGATAATTTGAAAATTATTGTACTACGTGAAAGCCATGATCATAAAAACAGCTTAACATCATCTTCCAAGAAATTGTCAGGGAAAATTGCCATAATATTCTAGAAGCAGAAGGTAAAATAAAAATTGAAAGAATCCACCTATCTCATTCTGAAAGAGAACCTAAAATGAAAACCTCCAGGAATATTATAGGTGTGGGTAAAAGTAACACATAGCAAATATAGGCTTGATGTCAACGGGAAGAAACGCTATAAAATAATAATGCGCTTCTAGAGAAGTAAAGGGACTCCCTTTCATTAGGGGTATTCTGGCAGATATTAAATGATCATTGCCAAGATATTTTACATTATGGGTTTTCTCTTGGAGGAGGGTGGATCTTAGTGGGACTAGAAAGATGATAAGGTCACTTTCAACTCTAAGTTTTATGATTTTGTGAAAAATTAATCCACAGAAAAATGGATCATCATCATTCTAAATTTTCATAGGCTAGCTTTCAGACAAAACATATATAGTCCATTACCAATAATCAAAATCTTTGCCACTAGGTTGGGTTTGCTAGAGATAATAATGAATGATGAATAATCTTCAAAAACCCAGGATCACGTCCCCACTACCATGAGACATCAGACTTTAATGGACAATGCTTTATTGAAATGTAATAAATTTTTCTGCATGTTTTATAAGAAGAAATATGATGAAATATTGATAAAATTCACAAAAGAACATTATGTTTATCTATAGAAAACATTTATATGAGGAATGGATGGTTTTATTAACTCCAATCATGAAAAAGATATAAATTATAAATTTAGTAACCTAGAAAGTTCATGTCTTCTTTCATACCTAATCATTCACTCTGAACTAAGTCCATCAGTCTAATGTATAGTTTGACCTATTCACAGCATACTATAGAGGCAGTGTGTCATAAAGTTAGAGGATTAGCTTCAAAGTAAGCTTGGGTTTAAGTCCTATCTAAAACAAATGATGGGGGCAGCTAGGTGGCACAGTGGATAGAGCACCAGCCCTGGATTCAGGAGGACCTGAGTTCAAATTCGGCCTCAGACACTTCACACTAGCTGTGTGACCCTGGGCAAGTCACTTAATCCCAATTGCCTCACTTAAAAAAATAATAAAATAAAACAAATGATGGATATATGACTTTGGGAAAATCGTATAATCTCTAGGTGCTCCAGGAAATTCTGTAAGATTATAAATTGAATGATTTTAACTGATTTGCATTGTTAGAAGGAACATCCACAACCAGTTACACCCAAACTCCCTAGACCAATGAAATCATATATCTGGAGCAAAATATCTGTATGAACTGTGTGTGTGTGTAGGTATCTTGAGTATGTATGTATGCATGGGTGTATTTATATATAATGCATTTATGTATGTGAATGGCCCCCAATTAAAATATTCTTCTGGAGTAACTATTTCCATGATTAATTTCAAAATTGGTACTTTCTCCATGGCATTCTCAATATTAAAATGTATTTTATCAACATAAAGTTTGGTCATAGAATAGGAAAGACGATCTACAAAGAACTTTGTTATTTAAATTAAAATTTGGTCCATGTGTACATGTTTTCCTCATAGCTAAAATTTTAATGTAAAATGCACATTTTAAAATTGTGGGCAAACTTTGTATATATCATAAAGCTAATTATCACAATTCAACAACAAAGAATACAAGCTAGGAAATTGAGACAATAAAAACTCTAGATTATTAGTGGAAGTTATTTTCAATTTCTTTTTTTTCATTTTAAACTTAAATAATAAACCAAAAAGGGGGAAAAAGAGCATTTCCATGTATACAGCAGAACTTGAGAGAGGATTGACTATAAAACAATAAATTTTCCTTTCAAAAAACCTTTTATTGACATACTAAACATTGTTTTCAAAGTGACAGTTTTTCTGTGCTTCCTTCTAGGTTTTCTTTTCTTCTTTGCACTTTTTATTTTATTTTTCTCCTTTCCCCACAGCCTGGGCTAGAGAAGCCTACAATTAAATATAAATGTATGTACATATGCACATACATATATGTATATATATATAGACAAACTATACACGTACACACACACACACACACACACATATATATATATATATATATATATTTAAAACCATACAATATATATTTCTATTTGTCAGTTCTTTCTCTGGAAGTAAAAAGCATATTCTTTCATATGTACAAGGCTTTCCATGTTTTTTGTTTTGTTTTGTTTTTGATGAGGGAATTGGGGTTAAGTGACTTGCCCAGGGTCACACAGCTAGTAAGTGTCAAATGTCTGAGGCTGGATGTGAACTCAGGTACTCCTGACTCCAGGGCCAGTGCTCTATCCACTGCACCACTTAGCTGCACCTCTATGTTTTTCTAGTCATTTCTTATATAATAGAAATATTCCATCACTATCATATACCACACCTAATTTAGTCATTCCCCAATTGAAAACTATAATTTTAGCTAAACTCATAGGTATATGATGATTTCTCAAAGTTGCTTCACTTTACACTTATCTAATCAATCATTATTTAGAGCATTTTATATAAATACACATATGTGTGTGTTTATTTATACAAGAAATTTTTAATTTAAAATTATCAAAGTTATCTACTTTATACCTCAACAATGCTCTCTATCTCATGTTTCTTCATAGGACCTTATTGAGTCACTGATAATTCATCTTTAATGTTACCATACATTTATCCTGGTTCTTGTATGACAAATTTTCCATTAAGTTCTGCTGTTTTTGTCACAAATACATGAAAGTCTTTCAATTTGTTAAATGTCCATTTTTTTTTTACCATTCAGGATTATTCTTAATTTTTCTGGTGGAAACTAGGCATATAACAACATCTCATACCATATATTAAAATAAGATCAGATTTACACATTAAGGGTGATACCATAAACAAATTAAGGGAGTATGGAATCAGTTATCTTTCAGATATATAGGCAGGGGAAGAATTTAGAACCAAAGAAGATATAGAGAATAAAATTAAATTCAAAAGAAATCTTCTTGATTATATAAAACTAAAAACCTTTTGCACAAACAAAACTAATGTAACCAAGATTACAAAGGAAGTAGAAAACTGGGAAAGAATTTTTGAAACAAATATCTCTGATAAAGGCCTAATTTCTCAAATATACAGAGAATTGAGTCAAAATTATAAAAAGACAAACCAATTGATAAATGGTCAAAGAATATGAACAGGCAGTTTTCAGACAAAGAAATCAAAGCTATCTTTAATTATATGAAAAATGCTCTAGGTCATTATTGATCAGAGAAATACAAATTAAAACAACTCTGAGGAATCACCTCACAACCATCAGAATGGAAAATATAACAAAAACAGAAAATATTGAATGTTGGAGAGGATGTGGGAAAGCTGGGACACTAATCCACTGTTGGTGGAGTTGTGAAAAGATCCATCCATTCTGGAGACCAATTTTGATATATGTCTAAAGGACAATAGAACTGTACATACACTTTGATCTAGCAAAACCACTACTAGATTTATATCCCAAAGGCATCCCCAAAAAGAGAAAAAAAGAAACAAAACATTTGTACATAAATATTTATAGCAGCTCTTTTTGTGGTAGCTAAGAATTGGAAATCAAAGGAATGGCCATCAGTTAGGAAATGCCTAAACACATTGTGGTATAGGATGGTGATAAAATATTATTGTACTATAAGAAATGACAAGCAGCATGACTTCAGAAAGGCCTGGTAGACGTATATGAAGTGATGTATAGTAAAGTGAGCAGAGCTAAAAGAACATAGTGCACAGAGACAGCAATAATGTTTGATGAAGAATTGTGAATGACTTGACTAGTCCCAACAATACAATGATCCAAAATAATACCAAAGGACTATTGATGAAACATACTATCCACCTCCAAAGTAAGAACAGGTATTAATGGAACAGATGAATACATGCTATTTTTCAATTTCTTTCATTTTTTTTCTTTTAATCAAGTTTTCTTGTACAACATGACAAATATGGTAATGTTTTATATAATCATACATGTATAATCCATATCTGATTGTTTTCCACCCTAGAGAAGGGGGAAAGGCAGGAGGAAAAGAGGGATAAAAATTGGAAATCAAAACACTAAATAAAATTGTTATTTATTTTTTAATTTAAAAAATCATTGCTGGGTACATTACTCTTAGTTGTAACCCCAACTCTTTTGCTCTATGAAAAGAACTGTTTCAATACTTATAGTTCTTCAAATTACCCCCAAAACATCCATAAAACAAACCCTGGAGTAGCAAAATCCACAAAAAGACCAGCTGAGATTATTTTCCAGCCAAAAACAGCTTAGAGGGGAATATGCTGGGATGCTAGTAGAGTCCAACCCTGTGATCACAACAACATAGTCCCCAGGCAGACTGCACCAGAGAAACTTACCCCCAGCCTCAAAATAGGCAACAACACCATCATCTTCTGGAACTAAGCTTACAGTGGGATAAGAGTGCAGAAAATCTGGCCAGGGGCAGGGGGAAGTGGAAAATACAGGGGTGTCTGTGGGAACTAAGAAGGAATTCCACTATTCCACCCCAGCTGGGAACCAGGAAGTAATGTTGAGCAGCAGGAGGGCCAGGTGGGGGAGGGGTGCAGGCTCATCAGAGCTGAGAACAATAGCACACAAAGTTTTGCTGGCTGGTTAATTAGCAAGTTGGCTTGAGGTTGACTTCAGAACAGAGAACAGGCCAAGCAATAGAAAAACCTGCCCTCCCTCAAACCAAAATGCCTGGGACCATCTGAAGCTTGGGACAGTGTAGGTTGGAAGTAGGGGCCCATTGTAAGAGAAAGTTAAAAGTCAAGTAAAAAAAGGCAAGATGAGCAAGCAAAGAAAGTTGAGATATATAGAAAGTTTCTTTAGCAACAACGAAGAATGAGAGGCACCCTCAGAAAAGGATAACAGCCTCAGGGCCCCTACATCCAGAGCTTCCAAGAAAAATATGAATTGGTCTCAAGCCATGGAAGTTCTCAAAAGGGACTTTGAAAAGAAACTAGGAGAGATAGAAGGAAGTTTTAGAGAGGTGAAGAAACAAATGGAAAGAGAAATGAGAGTGATGCAGCAGAGTCATGACAAAAAAGTCAACAGTGTGAAAAGCCAAATGGAAAAGGAGATACAAAAGCTCTCTGAAGAAAATTGTTGCCTAAGAATTAGGATTGAACAAATGGTAGTTAGTGACTTTATGAGAAACTAAGACACAGTAAAGGAAATCCAAATGAATAAAAAAATAGAGGGCAACATGAAATATCTCCTTGGAAAAACCTCTGACCTGGAAAATAGATCTAGGAGAGATAATTTGAAAATCACTGTATTACCTGAAAACCATGAGCAAAATAAGAGTTTAGACAACATCTTCCATGAAAGTGTTAGGGAAAATTGCCCTTATATTCTAGAAACAGAAGGTTGAAATAGAAATTAAAAGAATCCACTAATCACCTACTGAAAAATAACCCAAAAGGAAAACCTCCAGGAATATTATAGTCAAATTCCAGAGCTTCCAGGTCAAGGAGAAAATATTGCAAGCAGCCAAAAAAAAAAAAAAAAGCAATTCAAATACTGTGCAACTCCAGTAAGGATAAAACAAGATCTAGCAGCATCTACAATAAACAACTAGAGGGCATGGAATATGATATTCCATAGGTCAAAGCAATTGGGACTGCAGACACAATTCACTTACCCAGCAAAACGGTGTACATTATTTCAGAGGAAAAAATGGGACTTCGATGAAAAAGAGGACTTTCAGACATTTGTGATGAAAAGACCTGAACTGAATAGAAAATTTTACTGTCAAATACAATATTCTAGAGAAGTATAAAAAGGTAAACAGGAAAAAGAAGTCATGGGGGATATTAAAAGATTAAACTGTTTACATTTTTACATGGGAAGATAATACTTCTAACTCATAAGATTTTTCTCATTATTAGGGCAGCTGAAAGGAATACACTTAGAGGACACAGGTCTGAACTGAATGTGAAGGGATGATATATGTAAAGCATTTACTTTTGGTTTATCCTTGGCTTTTTCTGGGGAAGGCAGGGTGATATGGCTTAAGTCTGGGGCTGGATTTGGGCTCAGGCCTCCTGGGTCCAGGGCTGGTGCTTTTTGTCTACTATGCCACCTAGCTAACCCATGATGACATCTTTAAAATAGGGTTGAAGGGTAGGAGGAATGCACTGGGGGAGGGAGAAGGGGAGAGGTGGACTGGGGAGAGGTAGCTAACATGAAGGAAACAAGAACAAGTTTATAGAGGGGAGGGGGATAGGGGGAAGGAGTGGGGGAGTGAGTGAACCTTACTATTAACAGAATTGGCTCAAAGAAGGAATACCATACATACTCAAGTGGGTATAATAATATATCTTTCCCTGAGGGAAAGTGTGTGGGGGGGGAGGAGATAAGGGGGAGGGGGAGAGGGAAAGGAAGGAAGGGCCGATTGGGGGACAAAGCAATAAAAACCAAAACACTTTTGAGGAATGTGAAGATGTTCTGCATAACTGCACATGTATGACTTATATTGAATTGCTTGATTTCATAGGGAAGGTTGAGAAGGGAGGGAAGAAGAAAATTTAGAACTCAGAATTAGCTAAAAGATCTTAATCCCATCAAAGTTGGCTCAAGATGGGAATAACATATACACCCAATTGGAAGGAGTAATATATCTAACCCTGCAGGAAAGTAGGAGGGGAAGAAGATAAGGAGGAAAGGATGAAAGAAAGGAGGGCAGAGCAGGTCAGGGGGCAGTCAGAAGCAACACACTTCTGAGGAGGAATGGGATAAAAGAAGATATAAAATAGAGTAAATATCATGGGAAGGGAATAATATGAAAGGAAATAGTTATGATGATTGATTATAATGGCAAAATGTATGAAACCTACTTTTCTGGGCTCTTGTGAAGAAAATTCTTTGTCAAGTTTAAGGTACTATATAAAGGTTTTGATGAACAAGATACTATCAGAAAAACCTGGAAAGACCTACATGAACTGAAGCAAAGTGAAATATATACAAAATAAAAGCATTAGTGTAAGATGATCTGCTGGGAAGGATGTGATTATTTTCAGCAATGCAATGATCTAGTATAACTCTGAAGAACTTATGTAAATTTCAATCCATCTACAGAGAAAGAACTAATAGTATCTGAAAACAGATTGAAGAATAATTTTTTGAAAGTTACTTAATCTGAAGTTTTGTTTTTGTCCATTTTTTCTCACAAACCAGCTAATGTGGAGAAGTTTTTTCATGACTACTCATGTATAACATATCAAACTGTTTGAATTTGGGGGGTGGGGGATGGGAAGGGAGGGAGGAAAATAAATTATAACACAGACTTTTAAAAAATTCATGTCAATTTGTTTTTACATGTAATTTGGAAAATAAAATTCTAAACAAACAAAAAAAAGACTTATAATTCTTCAATGTAGAGGCTTCTAGGTCTTGTGTAATCCTGACTGTAGCTCTGTGGTATTTAAATGCTGTTTTCTTGTTCCTTGGAATATTTTCCCTCTTACCTGGGAGCTTTGAAACTAGGCTAGTACATTCCTTTTACTCTTCCTCCTGCAATCACTTTAAGGTGGTGATTTGTGGATTTTTAAAAAGTTATGCTTTACCTTCTTGTTCTAGAACTTTTGAGTATTTTTCCTTTATAATTTCTTGTAATTTTGAATCAATATTATTTTTTATCATAATGTTCAGATAGTCCAACAATTCTTATATTGTCTCTCCTTGATATGTTCTCCAGATCAGTTGTTTTTCTGATAAGATGTTTCATATTCTTTGTATTTTTTCAATCTTTTGATTTTGCTTTACTATTTCTTGGTGTCTTATAATGTCATTAGCTTCCCCTTTGCCGAACTCTCTTTTTGTTTTTGGTGAGACAACTGGGGTTAAGTGACTTACCCAGGGTCCCACAGCTAGTGACTGTTAAGTGTCTGAGGCTGGATTTGAACTCAGGTCCTCCTGAATCCATGGCCAGTGCTCTATCCACTGTGCCACCTACCTGCCCCTCTAATTCTCATTTTCAAGGAATTAGATTCTTCTTTGAGTTTTTGATTTGTGATTTCTAGTTGGTTAACTTGCTTCTCATATTTTTTTAATTTCCTTGGATTGTTATTATTTATTTTCCTAACTTTTTTGTAACCTCTCTTATTTTGAATTTTAAAGTCCTTTTTTAAGTTCTCCCAATGACTCTTTTTGGGCTTGTGACCATTTGATATTTCTAATAAAAAAGAGTGCCTTTTTAAGCTCCACTGTCTTTCTCTGATTATGAACCCAGATCTTCTCTCTCCCCATAGTAGCTATATATGTTTGGGTTCTTTATCCTTACTTACTGTTATTTTCTGAGCTCTGTTCTGGGGCCAACCTTTTGTACTCCTCTACACTCTTAAGCTATAGCTAGTGCCCCCTTCCATGTTTTCTCACAAATGCTCTTGCTTCCTGTGGTCCCTCTGACTCTAAACTTCAACTGTCCTCTCTGCCCTAGAACTGAAACCAGGAACTCTCCTCTTCTGTACATTCCCATAGCCAGGAGGGCACCCCACCCTTTGCTACCACACTTACCAGACATGTGCTAGCTCCGTCTTTCCCAAAGCCATGTCCTGGAAATATATTTGATCAGCAGGGCTATGCTTGGCATCCCTTAAATATGGAAGATCCTTCCCTCTTCTCCTACTCAGTCACCTGACTCCCACATTGTTTGTGAAGTGAAAGTTCCTGAGGTTAAGCCTACCTCCCAACACAGCTGCTCCCAGTAATTGTTGATTATTGATTCTTCAGAATGGGGCTGGAGGTACTTGTGCATGGCTCAGGCCCAATTTCCATTCCCTGGAGGTCTAGTCTTTCTTGTGGTCCTCTATACTTGTCCTAGGATGACAACTACTTTACTTTGACTTTTTTTTTTAATTTCTGCTCCTCTATGTTCACTTAGAGGCAATGTTCTGGCTTTTTGTGTGTTGTGTGTTTGGAGAACATTTGGAGAAGCTAATATTATCTGACTTAGTACACCATCTTCCTAGAATCCTCTCCTATTTTCAATTTCAATGGCCTTTCATAGTAAGCAATCTCACAACACATGTTTATAATAAGAATTGTCATTCAATTTATAGGGGAAAATAACCTATCAAACTGTTTTACTTTGTTGACTAAACCATGTTCCTAAAAAGTATGGATTCCTGATGTAAACTGAAGTAATGTTCCCAAAATATTTAATACAGCAAAACACTAACTGCAAGTAATCGTTGATTTATAATATTTTCAGACAATCCCTACTAGTTGTTATCAAAAATGGTTGTCATAATAAAATTCCCTTTCACACACTAAGAATTTCATGCATTTACCCTGGGTCACAGAAACAATCTCTAGAATAATGATTACTAGGTTTTTATTATCATAGTTTCCACTAGTACTGGATTGTGCCAAAGTTCATTGACTCAGAACACATAATCCATCATATTGTTTCTTTATTTCCTATAGATCTTTTTTTTTTTTTTTTTCCTTATGAGATATTTTATTTTTTCCGTTACATGTAAAGATAGTTCTCAACTTTTGTTTATACATGCTTTACAATTTCAGATTTTTCTCCCTCCCTCCCCTCCCTCCCCCCTCCCCTAGACAGCAGGTAATCTGATATAGGTTATAAAAATATGGAACGCTTCACGAATTTGCGTGTCATCCTTGCGCAGGGGCCATGCTAATCTTCTCTGTATCGTTCCAATTTTAGTATATGTGCTGCCGAAGCGAGCACTTTCCTATAGATCTTAAAGTGTCTAGTTGCTTGTGGCTGTGATCTAATTACTATACCCAGAGACATAACTAAGGATAGATCATCAGTACTCCTTCTCAAGGCCCCCAAATTTATGGATCTCCTTGCTCCACTTTTCTGCTCCTTTTGTGCCAGTGAAATTCACCAGTAAATTTGATGTGCTAAGTTTTCCCACAGTGGGGGTAAATGTGTAGTCTCTGTCTGACCATTACCCATGGGTCAATGACCAGAGTTTCTTCTACAGTCAGTTTTGGATTCTCCCCTGCAGTAGGGTTGATTTGACAGTTTCCTCATAGCAATTTCCTGTTTCTTAAGCCGGGAATCAAAATTTCCAGTTAGGGCAGCTAGGTGGCACAATGGATAGAGCACCGGCCCTGGATTCAGGAGTACCTGAATTCAAATATGGCCTCAGACACTTAACACTTACTAGCTGTGTGACCCTGGGCAAGTCAAAATAAAAAAAATTTCCAGTTATTATTTACCCTTCACCTTGGCCAGAAATGTTTCCCTTTTCTCCTTCCCTCCCTCCTCTTTTCAACTTTTCTTTACCCTCTTTCCCCATTTCTCTTTTCTCCCCTTTTGTTTTTCTATACATCTCCCTCCTGTTTCCTCTTTTTTTTAGTCTTCCCCTCATCTCTATCACTCTTTTTCATGAGAAATGTGGGCTCTGATGCATATACTTGTAACTGCCAATTTTAAATAGACCTTCAATAATGTCTTTTGATTTGCCACATAGAGAGGTATCTGGAAAGCAGCCAACAATTGTTATTAGAAGCTCAGCTAATACTTTGACCATATAAGACAGCTGAATTGTTAAGCCTACAGTGCAGGCTTTTATCATTCTTTGCATTTTGGAAAAGTTTGACAGACCTATGATCTGAGTGTTATTTTTCTTAACTTTGTTGACATAATTGAATTCACTCAAACTGATGAAATCAAAACAAAATCCAGTCTTGAGTAAGTTGTATGTCTAAATGAATAAAAAGTATAATCCCTTATAGATAGATTTCTCCAGTTCTCTTTGAGATTGTATTCTACCATGTTCAGATATTTGCAGAACAAATTCAGTGTCTCTGATCCCTAAGAATTACAAAATGAAAGGATTTATACATCATTGCTTTAATGCTGTGTTAAATTATCCCTTTCTCTTTTTCAACCTTTGTAATATTTTTTCAAATCCCCTTAGGAAAAAAGTGGCATACACTCACACACACACACACACACACACACACACACACATATATATATATATATAATTTATATTTATGTATTTTACTGGGACTCCCTGTTTATTTATCTCACTTTCACTTTCTTGGGGTTAAAAAGAAAGCAAAAATGCATAAAGAATATTAAGTTACAATTCACACCCACAAAGTACATTATTTATTGGTGAAATGCACCTTGCATTTTAAAGACTAATTTTCAAGACATTTTAGTAGCCCTAATGCTAGAGAAAAGTAGTTAAGTAGACCAAGTTAATGTTACAGGTAGTAATTTGTTTTGGAGTAATAATTAAGTCTTTCTTTTCCTTACACTGTAAGAAGCTAGTATGATCAAGCTAGCATATTAAACTATGTTCGGGAATAGCATACTCTTTATAGTAAGTAGTAGGCATACATAACATAATTTCATATTTCTATCTTCAGTTTTTAAAAATTCTGATTCCTTTAAGAGATTGAACCAATCAACAATACCTCATTATGCAGTTTTCCCCATAGGTCTTAGCATGGAATTCCATTAGATCTTTTACTTTGGCAATTTTTCATTTATATTTTAACCCTTTTTCTTTCATTTACCATTTAGTCTGATGAGCATCTGCTGAATTCTTCCGCTATTCTTGCAATTAAGCTATTGACTAACCACACCATAAAGTTGTATTTTCATAAATAAAAAAAATATTAGAAAGTAGAACTCAAATATTGAAGTGTAAGTAAAAATTCATTTTCATTTAACTGCCCATTCTCCACTGTATATAGATTCCTTCTGTTTCTGCCTAAGCAGGAGAATCAGGAAGATATGAAATCAAAGCCAGCCTCAGATAATTAATAGCTTCATGAGCCTGGACAGGTCACTTAGCCTCCATCTTCCTCAGTTTCCTCTACTATAAAATGGGGATAATAATAGCATGTACCTACCAGGGTTTTTGTGAGGATAAAATGAGATAATACTTGTATATATCTTAACACTTAACTGGCATATAGTAGAGCTTAATAAATGATCATTTCCTTTCATCCATCTAAACTGGGATGATCAATCCTTTCATTCCTACAATGTCTCTGCAGAAACATGACAACTACAAGAGATGAAGGAAATATTAAACTTCTGAAGCAAGTTATTTCCTCAAGGTGCTTACATAAGTCAGTTAAATTCAGTTCAATTAAACTTATTAAATATATACTTATTGAGGATACAAAGATGCAAGCCAAAAAAAAAAAAGCTAGTAAATATAAATAGTGGCAAATCTCAGATCATTAATTTAGTTTTATCCTTTCTCCTCTCTTCTTTCTACATACTATACCAATTAATTTAAGGACAAAAGTCCTAGCCTTTATTTTTTAACTTTAACTTAATTGTTACTTGCATTTCTCTTACCTCTGTGTGATACATGAAAAAACATCTTTTTTGCAGAAGCAGAGTCAAAAGAGGAAAACCCTAGTGGTACTTACATTTTATAGTTATCAGGTCTCCTGCTACCTTTTTCATCTTCCCATCCTTTCTTAGTGTCTCTGACTATATTCTGAAATACACTGATATGCTCAAAGATCACATGAACTTTGGTGGTTTTAGTATTTTGACTTTAATCCTCATATCAAGAAACATTACCATAATGTCCCATGGGTATACACTGAACACTAATGATAAAAACACTTCTCTTTTTCTTTTCTGCCTTTTTTCTCTTTCTTCTATTGGGCAGAGGAGTGAAAGGACTTTCCTTTCTCTTCCTGGTATACAATGGAGCAAAAATTATCTTCATCTTCTTTCTTCTTCCTGATGGTCATTTGGTCAATAGTACAGAGAAAAATGCTTGGTTAGTCTGATTCTTCATTTTACTTGGAGGTAGGAACAGCAGGAAAAATGAATTCTTCTCTGGATAGTGGCAGGTAAAAGTATTGCTTTGCCTGGCTAGCCAGCAGAAATATCTCTTTTTCTATCTCCACTTAAAATTGCATATTTGTAGAGTGATGGAGTTCCTTCACAGGAATCAAAGCATTCAGAACTATAGATGATATTAGAGATCATCTAGTCCAAATCCCTCATTTTGGAGATGAAGAAATTGAATCTGAGAGAGGTTGAATGTCTTGCTCAAAGTCATATATATATATATATGTATATATATATATATATATATGTATATATATATATATATATATATATATATATATATATATATATATATATGCCATTTTAATGGTCATAATATAAACTACTCTTAAGAGTATGAGAATTGGGAGTCAAGAGAAACCTGGAATTTTTTCCTGCCCCTGGTACTTACTAGCTGTGTCATTTTGTACAAATGTAACATTTCTGAATCTTTGTGTCCTTATCTGTAAGATGGATATAATAATGACTGTACCACCTACTTAATGGTGACACCGTGGATATCCACTGATGTAAACTATGCAAAATGCTCCAGAAGAGAGTAAAAAATTATAATATGATATATTTCATTACTGAAACATGAGAAATCAGTGGCCAACAAATTTATTCTTACTTTTCATAAATTCAAAAATTGAAGAGTTGAAAATTAGAAAAGTTTGAAAAGTCTTAACATTGTAGTTGAACCTCAATGAAAGTTTTGTGGGTGAATATGTACACCATACCAGCCCATGCTGGTATGTTCCTGGCCTCAGTCATACCAGGGATAGATTAGAACCAATCTAGATTCTGGAAATTCTACAACATCTCCAGAAAGGCTGCCTTTTTTAGGTGCAGTTTGAGACTCCTTTGTAACTACTGGAGTGCAAAGGACAAAAGAACCCTAAATGAACACATACATTATAATAGAATAAACATGTTTGGAATTGCAGTATGAGACTTAATATCTAAACACTTCATTTATTTATTTTTAGAATGTGTTGGGACAGCTAGGTGGCGCAGTGGATAAAGCACCGGCCTTGGATTCAGGAGTACCTGAGTTCAAATCCTGCTTCAGACACTTGAAACTTATTAGCTGTGTGACTCTTGGCAGGTGACTTAACCCATCTTTCCCTATAAAAAAAAAAAAAAAACAAAAATAAAAACAAAAACAAAAAACAAAAACAAAACAAAAAGCAAAAAAAGAATGTGTTGCTATTTTTCCATCTATAATTTGTCCACTTTAGTCTGTTGGCCCCCACTGGCAAAACCTAACTTAACTTTTAACTTACAGGAATGATTCCTAGCCTACAGGAAACACATAAAGATCACAGAATAAGGGCAAGAAATTACCATATTTTTTTGGATCTTAATATTGATTTATAGTTGTTCTTACCTCTTCTTTATTGCCTTACTCCATGTTTTTTTTAACTGTTTTGGTCTTTAAACTATAGCTGTGCCACAATCCTTCTCACAGAAATTTTGTGGATTTTTGACTCCTGATTACCAACCTACTTTGTGGTTAATTCCAAAATACTATTAATTTATTCTCTAATCATCTGTCCAGATTTTCTAACACTCTACACTACCTGAATATAACTAGCACAGTATTGTGGGTCACCTAATCCATATCTTGGTCAGGCTCTCTCATTTATGGCTATTCATGTTGATCAAATAATCCTGCTTTTGTGCCTATACCTGTGGACTGTGGACTGATTCTGGTCTACCTCTAAATCCAGGGAAAAAAAAGTCAGTTTAGGATTAATATATGAATTACTATTGATATATAACATATATATCCAGTTCCTGAATTCATGACAATAGTACAATTGGGAATAACTCATTTTAACTAAAAAGATTGTGATTTGTATGGTTTTGAGATCAGTAAGAGCAAAGTAAAAATGAGACTATTTCTTCTTCTCTGATCTGACTACTGACCTCTCTGACTTCCTGTAAGTCCTTTGTATAAAGTCCTACCTTCTTCAGGAAGCCTTCCCTAATACCTCCCAATCCCAGTGCTTTTTCTCTGTTGATTATTTGTAATTCATCTTGCATATGTCTTGCTTTCGATATATTTGTTTTCATGTCATTTCTGCCACTAAATGGTCATTTCCTTGAGTACAAGGACTGTTTTTTGCAGCTTTTTCTATCCCCAGTGCTTCACACAGTGACTGGTATGTAGTAGGAGCTTAATAATTGTTCATTGATGGATGGGTGAATTTTATGTTAATGAGAAGATTACTGAGAAGGTCTTCAATTTGGTTTTGCTCAGGGGAAGCGAAGAAGGGATATGACTGAAGAGATTGCTTTAGAATTAACATAACTTGGGAGCATATTACACATTCTCTGCATGTGTTTGCATGTTTGTGGTGTGTGTGTGTGTGTGTGTGTGTGTGTGAATCTTCCCTTATTTCAACTCCCCTTACAAGTGTAACTCATTTCTGTTTAATGGTAAGAAAACATAAAAGGCTTCATGATTAGTCCAGCTGTTGCCCAACCAACACTCATGGTGTTTTTTGTTGAGAGGTTCAGTACTTAAGGAGCAGATTAGTTTCTTGTTTTGTTGTGCTGGTGGATGTTGTTTATTTTTTATTTTTATTTTTGCAATAACAAGGCAACAGAGACAATGAATCTCATAGACCTCTCTAATATTTACAATATGTTCTAGTTAATTTTAATATACATATTTCAAAAACTACAGGAGCAGAAAAGTTTAGCAATTAGTATATGTGACCCAAGTTACAAGTAGCTATTTTTGCCCTTGAGGTTTGAGCATGATTTAAGACAGATGCTTGAGCATATGGGCCTTAAGGCAATGACTACCCTTGGGATATAATTTTATGGATATTTGGTGTGCAGATTAGGAAGGTAGATAGATAATATTCAGTTCACATCCATTCTAGTGGGTAGAGGCAGCATAAGTGCTCCAAAATCCATGATGTGCTGAAGATGCCAAGTCCTGTGGCTCAGAGCCATAAGTTGTTTCCTACTTGTGTGGCTGATTGTGTTCCTACTTAATAAAAATTGAAAATGTTCAGCTTTTGTGTGTGATAAAAGCTTATGATCAATGTGTTTTCCTTCCCCTCTGATGGGAAGATCTTTTACTTCTGAGTTACCAGATGGACCCAAATCTAATTTCATGTTAAACTCTGTTAGGGGAACAGTCCATATGAGACAACTCAGAAATACTGCTGTTTGATGGGTTTACTATTAAAGAAATAAATAAAATGGGCAGAAAAGCCAGTTTGAAATAATAAAAAATATTATTTTACCTCAAAAAGGAGGTTTGGGAATTCTTCCTACTTTTGTAAAATAAATTACTGGTCATATTTATATGAATTATTTAAGTCATATTCTAGGCAATATGCATGAGAAGGGATAAAGGGAAACAACCGCTAGACAATTCCTTCTCTGAAACAGAAGACCCTTGATAGTAATTGAAAATCAGATGGGAAGGGAATATTAGAATTGAAAAAGTTTTACACTAATGTGTTTTTAAGACATATTGCTTAATAAATAAATTGTGTCCCTTTCAACACAATAAAAATAAGATAGGACAGCATATTATAATTGAATAAGGTATTTGTATGTTTATAAACCTGAGAATCAGTCTGATATGATTTGATATGATTGACAGCTGGTCTTGAAATCAGAAAGAGTACAATCCTTTCTCTCTCTCTCTCTCTCACACACAC
Organism: Dromiciops gliroides; assembly: GCF_019393635.1. NCBI lineage: Eukaryota > Metazoa > Chordata > Mammalia > Microbiotheria > Microbiotheriidae > Dromiciops > Dromiciops gliroides. The sequence continues at coordinate 201,705,305 of NC_057861.1, read as the reverse complement.
ACACACACACACACACACTGGCAGTGTGAGCATGGGCAAATCATCTAACCTTTCAGTTCTCTAGGAATATCTCCAAGACAACTATAATTTGTAGAGAAGGTGCTGCCTTGTATTCATAAGGGGATCTTCCTCATCTGGGATGTCTTTAAACCAGAGAAATCACATTTCTAATCATTATCTGTGTGTATATCAATAAGTGTTTTACTAAGGTGTGATTGTCAGCTAGAGTAATTTGTTCCAAGCTAAAAATAACCTAAAACAAGATTCCACTCTGCCTCAATGACTGTTTTGGTATGGGAGTCCACCTTAGGCCTTTTACTGGCCCATAAAACAGAACTAATGGCTGAATTTAGTGTTGTGAGAAAATATTTAGCAAGAATGATGGGTTCTTTGTAAGAGGTAGTTTAGTTTTAGAAGTACTATCATTTTAAAAACATTGAACTTTCTCTTCAATACAGAGGTTCAACTGTCAATGGAGCAGTATTGAATGACTTAGGTGAATATGTACAATCATCAGAATCATGAATTTTCTACATCTTTTCAAGAAGGCATGCCTGGGATGGCCCCATATGTTAAATATTTTTCTACCCTTTCATTCTTTATAATAGAGCATTTCTGAAACAGATTGTGTTTAATATGTGTATATACATTAATATTATAATAATAATGCATACATTAATAACCATATTTTATCAAAATTACATTTCCACATACCCTTATTAAAATGCTCTTATTGAGAAGTTTTAGCAAGTCTTGTTAAAAATTGTAGGATCTGGGGCAGCTAGGTGGTGCAGTGGATAGAGCACCGACCCTGGATTTAGGAGAAACTGAGTTCAAATCCAGCCTCAGACACATTTACTAGCTGTGTGACCCTGGGCAAGTCATTTAACCCCAACTGCCCCCCCCCAAAAAAAAATATATATATGATTTAAAAATTGTAGGATCAATCCTTTGGGGCTGAGCCAAGATGGAGGAGGAAAGGCAGTGAGCTCTTGAACTCATGATACGATCATTCTAAATAACATTGAAATAATGCCATAGGACAATGTCTGGAGCAGCAAAATCCACAGAAGAATGTGCTGAAATCATCTTCTAACCAAGAATGGCTTGGAAGGTCAGAAAGAAGGAGCTGCTATGCTGACATAGAAATGGAGCCCAACCCCACAGTCACCCTGACACAGATCCTGTCCCAAGAAGGCCTCACCAGAGAAGGAGACCCCCAGAGCCTCTCAATAAGCTGAAGTGTCTATGTCAGCTGGAACTAAACTCACTGTCTGGTGAGAATGCTGAGCCCTTGGTGGGGGGAGGGGGGGGGTGGGGAGAGACTGCAGGGGTCTATCTTAGTGCCGAGGCAGAACTTGAGTTTTCACTGCTGCTGGAAACCAGGAGGTAGGCTTGAGTAGTACTGGCCCAGGCTGGGGAGGGGCACTGGCTCATTAGAGCTGACAACCACAACACACAAAGCAGGTTGATTAGCAAGTTGGTCTGGGGTCATCTAAGGACCAGGGAAGAGGCCAGACAAAGTGAAGAACCTGATCTTCCTTAAACCATACCAAATGGGACTTCTGAAGCTTGGGATACTAAAGCCTGGAAACAGTGCCCCACTTTAAGGAGCTAAAAGTCAAGTAAAAGAAAGGCAAGATGAGCAGACAGAGAAAGGTGAGGACCATAGAAAGTTCCTTCAGTGACAAGGAAGAACAAGGTGCAACCACAGGGGAAGTTGTCAAGGACAGGGCTCCTATATCTAAAGATTCCAAGAAAAATATTAATTTGTCTCAGGCCACAGAAACATTGAAAAAGGACTTTGAAGATAAAGTTAGAGAGGTAGAGGAAAGACATTAGAAAAAATTCAACAGCTTGAAAAGTCAAATTGGCCAAATGGAAAAGGAGGTATAAAAGCTTTCTGATGAAAATAATTACCTAAGATTTAGGATTGAACAAATAGATGCTAGTGATTTTATGAAAAACCAAGACACAATAAAGCAAATCCAAATGAATAAAAAACATAGAGGACAATGTGAAATATCTTCTGGAAAAAACTGCTGACCTGGAAAATAGGTCCAGGAGAGATGATTTGAAAATTATTGGTCTACCTGAAAACCATGATAAAGGAAAGAGCTTAGACATCATCTTCCAAGATATTCTCAGGGAAAATTGCCGTGATATTCTAGAAGCAGAAGATAAAATAGAAATTGAAAGAAACTACCAATCACCTTCAGAAAGGGATCCCAAAAGGAAAACTCCTAGGAATATTACGTCCAAATTCCAGAGCTATCAAGTCAAGGAGAAAATATTGCAAGCTGCCAAAAAAGAAAGAATTCAAGTACTGTGGAGCCCCAGTCAAGATAGCACAAGATCAATCAGCTTCTATATTAAAGGACCAGAGAACATGGAATATTATATTCCAGAGGGCAAAGGAATTGGGATTATAACCAAGAATCACCTACCCAGCAAACCTCAGCATAAACTTTCAGAGGAACAAAATGGGACTTTAATTAAAAAGAGGACTTTCAGGTAGTCATGATGAAAAGACCTGAACTGAATGGCACATTTGACTTTCAAATACAAGACCCTAGAGAACCATAAAAAATTGGAGTTTGGGGACATACCTGGGGTCATTCAGTGGGTGACTGTCTTGTGTCTGAGGCCGGGTTTTGGCTGGGATCCCCCTGGGCCCATGGTGGATGCTTTGTCCGTTGTGTCACCTAGCTGCCCCATGATGACATCTTTAGGGATAAATTGAAGGGTGAGGGGAATGCACTGGGGGAGGGGAGGGGCAGAGGTGAAATACTACATGAAAGAAACAGGAAAGGGCTTATGGAGTGAGAGGAAGAGATGGGAGAGGAGCAGGGCAGTAAATGAATTTAACACTCATCAGAATTGGCTCAAAGACCTCAATCTCGTAAGAATTGGCTCAAGGAGGGAATAACATTTACATTCAATTGGGTGGAGTAATGTCTCTAACCCTGCAGGAAAATAGGAGGGGAAGGGGATAAAGAGAGAGGGGCAAAAAAGGAAGGGCAGATTGGGGGAGGGGACAGACAGAAGCAAATCCCTTATGAAGAGTGATAGGATGAAAGAAGAGGGATAATAGAATAAATATCATGGGGAAGGGAATAGGATGGAAGGGAAACAGTTAACAATAGTAATCATGAAAAAGAGAAAAAGGGGAAAAATTGTACAAAAAATATTTATGGATTGTCCTTCTTTAGAATATGAATTTACTGAGATCAGGAACTCCCTCATTTTTATATATATTTATATATGTGTGTGTGTGTGTGTGTGTGTGTGTGTGTGTGTGTGTGTATGTGTATTTCCAGCACTAGACCCCGTGCTTTCCATATAGAAAACATTCAACAAATTTGATCGAAAATGAGAAATTAAGGATCACACCCAGGTTTTGAGCCTGAGGGATTGGGAGGAGTGTGTAGAATTTAATAATAATAGAGAATTTGGGGGGATTAGGGAATAAGATAATAAACTCAATTTTGTACATAATGAGTTTAAGATGTTTATTGGACATACAGTTTGTGCTCTTTGAATGCTGTTGGATATGTGAGGTTAGAGGTCCACAGGGAGATTAGGGCAGGATAGATATGCTGATGATTTAGGCATAGACAGCATAGAGAGGGTAATTACATCCACAGGAACTGATGATATTACCAAGTGAAATAGTAAAGAGTGAGATGAGAAGAAAGCCTAGAACAAAATGCTGAAGGATTCCACAATTAAATGGTGTGACCTGGATAAGCTTCTAACAAAACAGAATGAGGAGTGGTCTGATAAAGTATAAAGAGACATGGCAGAAAGTAGCATTCAAAAACCTAGAGATAAGAGAATATTAAGGAAAAGAGGGTGATCAACCGTGTCAGAGGCTGCTGAGAGATAAAGAAATTTGAGGACTGAGAAAAGGTTATGGGATTTTGGCAATTAAGAGTTTACTGATAACTTTAGAGAATGTTTCATTGAAATTATGTTAAAAGTGAGTTATGGTGGAGCCAAGAAGGTGGAGGAAAGGCAGTGAGCTCCTGAATTCATGACATGATCGCTCCAAAAAACATCCAAATAAGGTCATAGGAAAATGCCCAGAGCAGCAAAACTCACAGAAGAATGTGCTGAAATCATCTTCTAACCAAGAATGGCTTGGAAGGTCAGAAAGAGGGAGCTGCTGTGCTGATACAGGAGTTGGGCCCAACCCCACAGTCACCCTGACACAGATCCAGTCTCAGGAAGTTCTCACCAGAGAAGGAGACCCCCAGAGCCTCTGAATCAGCTGAAGCACCAGTGTTGTCTGGAAATAAGCTCACAGTGTGGTGAGTGGGCTGAGCCCTGGGCAGGGGAGAGACTACAGGAGTCTATGATGGTGCTAAGGCAGAACTTGGATTTTACAGCCCTGCTGAGAACCAGGAGGTAGGCATGTGTAGCAGGGGCCCAGGTGGGGGAAGGGCACAGGCTCATCAGAGCTAACAACCACAACACACAAAGCTGGTTGATTGGTAAGTTGGTCTGGGGTCATCTAGGACCAGGAAACAGGCCAGACGAGGGAAGAACCTGATTCTCCTTAAATCATACCACCTGGGACTTCTTAAGCTTGTGATACTGCAGCCTGGAAACAGTGCTCCACTTTAAGGAGCTAAAAGTCTAATAAAAGAAAGGCAAGATGAGCCGACAGAGAAAGGTGAGGACCACAGAAAGTTTCTTCAGTAACAAGGAAGACCAAGGGGCACCCTTAGAGGAAGATGTCAACATCAGGGCCCCTATATCTAAAGATTCCAAGAAAAATACAAATTGGTCTCAGGCCATAGAGGTGCACAAAAAGGACTTTGAAGATAAAATTAGAGAGGTAGAGGAAAAAATGGAAAGAGAAATGAGGGTGATGCAGGAAAGACATGAGAAAAAAGTCAACAGCTTGAAAAGTCAAATGGAAAAGGAGGTACAAAAGCTCTCTGATGAAAATAATTGCCTAACAATGAGGATTGAACAAATGGAAGCCAGTGACTTTATGAGAAACCAAGACACAATAAAGCAAATCCAAATGAATAAAAAAATAGAGGGCAATGTGAAATATCTTCTGGGAAAAACTGCTGACCTGGAAAATAGGTCCAGGAGAGTTAATTTGAAAATTATTGGTCTACCTGAAAACCATGATCAAGGAAAGAGCTTAGACACCATCTCCCAAGATATTCTCAGGGAAAATTGCCCTGGAATTCTAGAAGAAGAAGCTGAAATAGAAATTGAAAGAATTCACCAATCACCTCTAGAAAGAGATCCCCAAAAGAAGACTCCTAGGAATATTATAGCCAAATTCCAGAGCTCTCAGGTAAAGGAGAAAATATTGCAAGCTGCCAAAAAAGAAAGAATTCAAGTACTGTGGAGCCCCAGTCAGGATAGCACAAGACCTAGCAATTTCTACATTAAAGGACCAGAGGGCATGGAATATGATATTCCAAAGGGCAAAGGAAATGGGATTACAACCAAGAATCACCTACCCAGCAAAACTCAGCATTATCTTTCAGCGGAACAAAATGGGACTTTAATGAAAAAGAAGACTTTCAGATATTTGTGATGAAAAGACCTGAACTTAATGGCAAATTTGACTTTCAAATACAAGACCCTAGAGAACCATAAAAAAATATAGAAGCTGGGGGACATACCTGGGGTCATACAGTGGGCGACTCTCTTGTGTCTGAGGCCAGGTTTTGGCTGGGATCCCCCTGGGTCCAGGGCAGATGCTTTTTCCACTGTGTCACTTAGCTAGATGATAACATCTTCAGGGTTAAATTGAGGGGTGAAGGGAATTCATTTGGGGAGGGGGAAGGGCAGAAGCAAAATCCTATACGAAAGTAACAGGAAAAGGCTTATGAAGTGGGGGAAGAGATGGGAGAGGAGCAGCGCAGTAAATGAACTTTACACTCATCAGAAAAGGCTCAAAGATCTTAAACTCATCAGAGCTGCCTCAAGGAGGGACTAATAGAAACACCCAACTGGGTGGAGTAATCTATGTAATCTGGGTGGTAAATGAGCCTAACACTCATCAAAATTGGCTCAAAGACCTCAATCTCATTAGAATTGGCTCAAGGAGGGAATAATGTACACACTCAATTGGGTGGAGTAATCTCTATAACCCTGCAGGAAAATAGGAGGGGAAAGGGATAAAGAGAGAGAGAGGCAAAAGAAGGAAGGGCAGAGTGGGGGAGGGGATAGAAGCAAATCCCTTTGGAAGAGTGATAGGATGAAAGAAGATGGATAATAGCATAAATATCATGGGGAAGGGAATAGGATAGAAGGGAAACAGTTAACAATAGTAATCTTGAAAAAGAGAAAAGGGGGAAAAATTGTACAAAAAATATTTATAGCAACTCTTGGTGGAGGCTAAGAATTGAGAATCAAGGGAATGTCCATCAATTGAAGAATGATGGAAAAAGCTGTGTTATATGATTGTAGTGGAATGGACTTGTGCTACAGGAAATGACAAACAGGATGATCCCCGAAAAACCTTGAAAGACTAATGAACATCGATGTATGGTGAAGTGAGCAGAGCTGGGAGGATATTGTGTGTAGTGACAGCAGTATTGTTCAATGAGTAATTGTGAATGACTTAACTACTTTCAGCAGTGCAATGATCCAAGACAATCCCAAGGAACTAATGAGGAAGCTTACTATGCACCCCTATAGAAAGAACTGATAAAAAGAACACTTGTGGATTGTACATATGTAACCTGATTGTGATCTTGTGGAGGGGGGAGGAAAAGGAGGGAGGGAGGGAGAAAAATTTAGAACTCTAAATCTTATGAAAATAAATGTTGAAAACTACCCTTACATGTAAATGAAAAATAAAATAAATGTTTGTTGAAAGAAAAAAAAAAAGGGGGGATAAAATAAGAATGAGGAAAGTAGAAACACCTTTTGGAGATGGTCTTTTCAAGGAGTTGAGATATAAAGAACAGAAGAGATATAGGATTATATCCCACAGAGATATAAGGAACAAATGAGAGTTAGGAGGTTTAATGTTGTTGTTGTTGTTTTATGATAGGGAATATAAGAGGTTGTTGATTGGCAGAATCAAAGTAGCCAGTATACAGTGTGAGATTGAATATAAGAGAGTGGAGATAAAAGAGAGAACAATCTGAGGCTTAGATTACTTCTATTCATGGAGGAATTAGTTTGGGGATGAAGTAAATTCATTTTCTCATGTAATACAAGAGAGAAGGAGGAAATAGTCCCAGAAAGCATTTGAGTGAAACAAGATGATGAAGAGGAAGCTCACAGAAAATGGCATCATTTTTCTTCAACAAAATATGAGGCAAGTTTGTCAGCTGAAAAGGTCTGAAAAATGTTTGAAAAATAAAATATTGTGGATAATGGTATAGTGAACTGGTAAGGGAGATGTGGATGGATTGCCTAGCAGCAGTGAACATCCAGTTGAAGTTCTTTAACATAAATTTGTAGTGGACTTGCTCAGACCAGTGATTTTCCATGATTTTCTCTTCCTATGTTCATTAGCAATTATGTAGAAGGGAAGGCTATAGATCATGGGAATTATACAATGCTGATGCTTTGCAAAATATGAATGATTGGCAATATAATAAATATGCAAGTGATGAAATAGAACATTGTAGAACTGAACTGGTTCACTAAAGAGTCTTGATGGGAAAAAAGTGGCTAGTGTAGGGGAGATAGTATGAGATAAAATGGAAGGGTCTAAGCATTATAGGTCATGAGGGATAAAGAGTAGTTTCTTAAGGGAAAGCAGAAAGAAGTAGAAATGTAATAGATTATTGTCAGGAAAGGGGATTTCAGCATTCTTGGACATGGAAGTGGTGTCTTTGTGATGGCAAGGTCAAGGGTATGGCCATCTTTGTGTTCAACTGAAGTAAGGTGGGGGGATCTGTCATGGAAATGTGGTAGGTTAAAGAACTTAGTTGTTAGGGTGTTTGAGGGAGAGTCCATGCATATGTTAAAGTCTTAGTATAAAGACAAGTGCTAGGGAAGAGAGAAATATTTTAAGCCAGGTACTTAATGTATTGAGAAATGAAAAGGAGAAATTAGAGGTCTGTGGACAAGAATAATAAGGACTTTAATCAGTACTAGTTTTGAATTTCACGAACACCAAAGAAGAGGTTATTAAGTGGTTGCCATAGGTAGGAAAACTAAAAGTGATAATAGGGAGCAAGAAATATTCCGCTTCCTCTCATTCACTCAGTGAGTTGAGGGCAATAAGTGAAAGTGCAGCCAATATTAGAAAGGATAGCCATAAAAAGGCTGTTATAAGGGGAGCTAGGTTTCAGTAATTGATAATGAGTAAGGAGTGTGATGGTGGAAGGAGGGGGAGATGTAAAGATTTACTCAGTGTGAAGGGAAGTTTATTGTCTATGAAGCCCATATTCAAGACTGCACAGAGAAAGGAGTATGTGGCATCTTATTGGGGCTTTTGGGGTGAGAGTGTTGAGGGGAATGGTAATAAGGAATTGGATGATGGATATTAGGGAATGCCTAGCACTGGTGAGAATTCAATTGTACCACAAATTTGTAGTCAATCTAAAGAGAACTGCATATTTTTTCTACCTATGTTCAGGAGCATGTTTGTAGAAAGGAAGGCTATATGGATTGTGGGAATCATCTTGTGGGGGCAGAAGGATGTGAGGAATGGTGCTCAGATAATAACCTACAAGAATTCAGAATCATTGGGAGTTATAGTGTATGGCCAACTATGAGACTGTTTATCATTGAAAGGAAGGTTCCAAGCTTCTTTCCAGAAGAGGGTAAAAATGAGGCAGGAGAAGGAGGTGCCTGGAAAATAATTACAGTCAGGCGGAACTATTAAGTAGATACTTAATAAATGTTTCCTGACTTGACTTGACTTCACTTGCAACTTGTTGATTCACAAAGACCAAGCAGACTAACTATGAAGATGAGATTTCACTTGAACAGATAATTGTGGGCCTAGAATATATCCTAACTTCTTGTACAACGAAATAAAAAATAAATGTAATGGTTCTAAAGCTTCATTTGTAATTATTAGTTTCCTCTTTCTTTGTGACATGATGAACTTAAATAGAGGAAACATGTTACAGTGAAAAGGAGGGTCATTTGAGGTCAGAAGTAAGGGGTTTGGATCCTTCTTGTCAGTTAATGCCTAGGTAACTTTAAAGAAGTCAGTTTTCTAATCTCTAAAATGTGCACATTTAACGATGTTTTTCAAAGACTTCTCTAGAAAGTTGGGATAAGAACACATAATTAGAAAACCAGAGAATCTGGGAACTGTTAGTGACCTTAGAAGCAATATGGTCAGAGTCCTACATGAAAGAAATGATCAATAATCAAATTCCTGATTAATTATCATTGAGTCTAATTGAAGAACTCCAAGGGAAAAAACACATCAACTCTGAAGACAGCTCATTGTAATTTTAATTATTAATTTATTTTTAAAATAATTACTTTTTCATTTATACTTTTGGGTTCCAATTTTTATCCCTTTTTCACTCCCTCCTTTCTCCCCTTCCTGAAGCAGCAATCAGATATGGGTTATACATGTGCAATTATGTAAAAATTACCATGTTTGTTATTTTGTATGAGAAAACTTGATTAAAAGGAAAAAATGAAAGAAAGTAAAAAAATAGCATACTTCATTTTCTTCCATCAATATCAGTTCTTTCTTTGAAGGTGAATAATAGATTTCATCAATAATCCTTTGGAATTGTTTCAACTCATTGTATTGATAATAGTCAAGTCATTAACAATTCTTCATCAAACAATATTGCTGTCTCTGTGTACAATGATTTCTTGGCTCTCATTTCCCAATACATCATTTTGTACATATTTCCAGGCCTTTCTGAAGTCATGCTGCTTGTCATTTCTTATAGCACAATAACCATCACCATCATATACCACAGTTTGTTTAGCCATTCCACTATTGATGGACATTCCTTTTGTTCCAATTCTTAACCACCAAAAAAAAAAGAGCTGCTATAAATATTTTTGCACAAATAGACCTTTTTTCTCTTTTGGGGGATATTTTGGGGATATAAACCTAGCAGTGGTAATACTAGATTAAAGGGTATGCACAGTTCTATAGCCATTTGGGCACATGGTTGAATCTTTTCACAAATCAACCAACACTGGATTAGTGACACAGATTTTTCACATGTCCTCCAACATCTAATATTTTCCATTTTTGTTATATTTGCCATTCTGATAGGCATGAGGTGATACCTCAGAGTTGTTTTAATTTGCATTTCTCTGATAAATAATGATCTAGAGGATTTTTCATATAATTATAGATACCTTTGATTTCTTTGTCTGAAAACTGCTTGTTCATTTCCTTTGACCATTTGTCAATTGGGGAATGATTTGTCTTTTTATAAATTTGATATTTGTTTCAAAAATTCTTACCCAGTTTTCTACTTCCCTTGTAATTTTGTTTATATTAGTTTTGTTTGTGCAAAATATTTTTAATTTTATATAATGAAAATGTTCTGTTTTACATTTAATTTTATTTTCTATATCTTTTTTGGTCCTAAATTCTTCCCCTGCCACTAAATCTGACAGATAAATAATTACACTCTCCCTTAATTTGCTTATGGTATCATCCTTTATGTGTAAATCATATACCCATTTTGAACTTGTTTTAGTATATGGTGTGAGATGTTGGTCTATACCAAATTTCTGCCATACTGTTTCCCAGTTTTCCCAGCAGTTTTTTTTTAAACAATGAATTTTTCTTCCAAAAATTTGGATCTTTGCATAGACCAGATTACTATAGTCATTTACTATCATGTAATTTCTATCTATTCTCTTCCAATGATCTACCTTTCTATTTCTTAAGCAGAACCAGATTGTTTTGATAATTAAATTTTTATAATAGCTTGCGATCTGGTACTGCTAGACCACCTACTTTCATATATTTTTTTTATTGATTCCCATGACATCCTTGAACTTTTGTTTTTCCAGATGAATTTTGTTATTACTTTTTCTAGCTCTATAAAATATTTTTGATAGTTTGATTGGTTTAGCACTAAATAAATAAATTAACTGAAGTATGATTGTCATTTTTATTATATTGGCTCTGCCTACCCAAGTGCAATTAATATTTTTCCAATTTTTAGATCTGACTTTATTTTTGTGAAAAGTGTTTTGTAGTTCTGCTGTGTTTGTCTTGGGAGGTAGACTCCCAAGTATTTTATATTGGCCACAACTATTTTAAATGGTATTTCTCTATCTGTTGCTGCTGGACTTTGTTCGTCATTTATAGAAATGCTGATGATTTTTGTGGGTTTATTTTGTATCCTGCAACTTTGCTAAATTTATTTTCATTGCCCTTTTAGACAAACCAATCTCAAGTATCTTTTTTCTTCTGTAAACTTTGATATGTGATTTTATTGGTTAGAAAACTCCTGCTACAAGTGCAAATCAAGAACTCTCCAGAAACTTGTTATATCAGAGAATTGACATGCAATATTTAAAGCTTAAGTGACTTGCCAAGTTCATCCAGCCAGTGTTCAAATGTAGGACTCTAAGCCAGATCTTTATGCCTCCAAGACTAGCTTATTGGATCCACAACACCTCACTGTCTCTCCTATGCTTCTGTCTTCAGTAAAATATATATATATATATATATATATATATATATATATATATATATATATATATATATACATATATATACATATATACATATATATATTACCTATTTAATCTCTTAAAGTAGGCTTTGTTATCCTTTTAAATATCACCATGTATTCATCTGTGTTGACATTATTTATACATGTGTCAGAACTCCCTAGTAAACTGTAAGCTCTATAAGGGTAGGAACTTATCCTATACTTAGAATTCAGTATGCTAGAGAAGAAAGAGTCCTAAAGCTAGATTAAGAGGACCAAAATTAAAATCCATACCTGCCAATTGTTACCTGTATAGGAGGGAAAGTGTTTATTAACTATGTGCCAGGCATTCTGCTAAATTCAAGTGATTATAAATATAGAAAGCAAGATAGGCCCTACCCATATAGTTTAAATTCCAAATAAGGAAATAAAGCATACATTTGGGAATGATGTTCAGGTAGAGTGTTTTAGATAGGAAATTCACAGTGATGGTGAGTGGAGGAGTGGGACAATAAATTGATGACCTTTCCAGGAATGATAGTGACAATTTAGTTATTCTTCTCAGAGCAAGGAGTAGAAAATGTATGGGGAAAGGCAGATACATATAATATACATAGACATACATATATATACATTGTGAGAAAATAATTATTTGTGGTGGAATTCTGGAAGAAACCCAGATATGTTACTATTGGCTGCTCTTTCCCCTTCCCCCTCCCCAGCTTGGATGAACCTTCAGCTTAACAAACAGAATGCAGATTGACCTTTCTGATTAGATAGGGGAGGAAACTTACCTTGACTACCCCCCAAGTCATGAAAATCAATGGAGCTGAATGATGCTAATTATCTTAGATCAAGGTGTGGTGACCCACCTCTTCCTGAAAGGGGATAAAAATCTCTAGGGACATGTGGGTCTCTCTCTTAATTTCTTCTCTCACTCTCTTACCCTGGGGTCACTCTTCCTGGCCCACCTCCTGGGAGTCTTCATATCAGGTATGTAACTGTTCAGGTTTGTAAGGCCTGTAATCAATGGGGAAGTCAGTGAGACAAGTGGTCAATACTTTAGTAATATGTGATCATTAATAATAAATGCTTACTGCCAAAACTGGTGCAATAGTCTTTAATTTCTATGTAGCAAAATTTTTAGAAACCTCAGCTAATCCCACAATATTTCAAATAACACAATATACCATACATATACACACATACATAGATATGCATATATAATATATTGTGTATACATACAAACACATATGCGTGTATACACAGCACATATAATATATGCATACACATATGGATATGCGTATATATATTTATATATACAAGTAGATAAGTGGAGAGATGATAGATAGATAGATAGATAGATAGATAGATAGATAGATAGATAGATAGATAGATAGATAGATAATATGGGTTGGATATTCACCAAACAGAAGCCCAGGGACCCATGATAGAGCTGGAATATTGAATTTGTAGTAAATTATGGAACACAATAGCATAGTTAGTAAGTAGTAATTGTGTGTCTGGGTCAGGCTGATTATGGTGAAAAATCATTAATATAGAGCCTAGGGGACAGAGTGGTACTTGATGCCAAGCTGAAGGCAATGTCTATAGTGTGGAACCTTGGACACATCTTATAATCTCTCTAGGTAAGAAGTTCACCTGTAAATGAAAGGAGTTTGGGGCCAGCCAAGTGGTACAGTGAAGAAAAGGCTGGACTTGTAGTCAGGTTGACCAGAGTTCAAGTTGGTTCTCAGATACCTACTAACTGTGTAACCCTGGTCAAGTCACTTAACCTCTGTATGACTCAATTTTCCATCAGGAAAATAATAGCACCTATCTTTCAGGGCTGCTGTGAGGATCAAATGAGATAAAAATTTTGAAGTTCTTATCATGGTCTTTGGCATATATAGTAAGTGCTATATAAATGTAAGTTATTGCGGTGGTGGTAGTGGGGGTTGTTATTGTTATTACCCCTGCCAACTCTAAGTTTATGATTATAATCCAGCAGAATATTTTGGTTACAGTTGATACTTAGAACATTATTGTGAGATTGGTTTGTATTATTCTTGGTATACAGACATTGCAACACTCATTCAGGAGATGTATGCTATGACTATGTGTGCTAAGGGCCTTCAACTGAAAATGTGTGTGTGTGTGTGTGTGTGTGTGTGTGTGTGTGTACACAAAGCTAATTGGTATATTAAGGAGTAGCCATTAAAATTGTAGTCTCATCAGCAACATCTTTATACCATAGTACTAATCACAGGATAAAAGTATGAAGACAAAAAAGGAAACTCAAGTCATCTGGCTCTTTTTACTAATAACACTCAGCACTTCATTGTTTCCCTCCTTTTTTTCTTCTTTCAGCCATGAATGGTATTGTAGCTCACTTAAAATTACTGAAGCCATTAATTTTAGCAGCTGTTGCTGTCCTTAAATCAAGTTGTCCTTCAATGTATCATTGTAAGCTTATGACTCAAAATGAGATGTTAAATGATAAGGGGAGAAAGAAATAGCATGAATATCTAAATACACTTTTCCTCCTTATAGACATGTTGATTGTTGATCTTTACTTTCAGTGAAGCAGCAGAAGAAAAATCCAAGTCCCATGACTGAATCTACTCTGGCAAGTCAGTTAGTCAATTAGCAAGTATTTAGAAGTGCTTACTATATGCCAAGCACTGTCTGGCCAGCTGATCTAACCTTTTCTTTCTCTATTTGCCATGTAATTTCTGACAAATCACTGAATTTCATGCAGCCAATTTTAGAAGAAGTATGTAGCCTGTAATCAAGAAATAATATTTGTCTAACCTTTTGTATTCTAGGTAGATGAACGTCTACCATTTCTTCTGACATCAATAAAAAGGGTGTTATGATTGTCATTCAGATAAATCTATTTATATAAGACAGAAACATGCAGCTTTATCTATTATTATTTACTCTGGGAATTGTATGGCCCCAATGCATTTTAAATGAGAACAAATGATCCATTTTAATTTGATTTTTTCCACATGGAAGATTGTTGAATATTCTTTCTTTAGCAGGAAAAAATACAAACAAACAAACAAACAAAAAGACCAAATTACTTGTAAATTCAAGTGTCCTACTGAAGACATCACTTAAACATATTCAAGCAAGAGGAATTGTTTATTTTTTCAGAACATTGAGGTGTTCTCAGTTTCATGATATTGATTTCACATACCTCCAATTGCAGCTATAGAATGGTAGAAACACATTCAGGGAGAGAAGAGATTAGCACACATGTTTTAATAAATATGTAAGTTTTTAAAGCCCTCACATTCCAAGAGTAAAGTGAATTTGGAAAACCTTGCATTTCATTTTGATTTTCAAAGAGTTATAGAATCCTGGGATTGGCAAAGCCCTTGAAGGTGATTTTGTGCCCGCTCCTTTTATAAAATAATTAGTTTACAGCAAAGAACTAGATAATTCTCTGGAGCTAAAACTACAAAGTATGGGTCTACTATGTACTTCTGAGTCAGCTATTTCTAGTTCCTGCTCATTTGAGGATTCTAGCATTTCAGATCCTTCTCCCTTGATCCTGATTTGATAACATTTGGGAGAGGAAATATACTACAGAGGAAAAGATGCTAGATTTGGTGCAAGAGGACATGGGATTGAATCTTCATGACAAATGTCACCTGACCTCCATTAACCTCAGTGCCCTAGGTGGTAAAATGAGAGAATTGCAACAAATGGCCTCTAAGGTCCTGATCTTAGATTCTATAGATGTATTAAGTCACAACTCCTCCCCCTTCATTACTGACATTGACATAATAGTAATGATTATGCTTTAGATACATTTCCAAAAGAACCTACCATTAATATCATTTAGCCCATATCTCCCTCTATCTTCTTCATAATAGTACAAGAGATAGTCAAACAATTTGATGAAATAGAGGAAATGTAATGTAGTGGATAGAAAGCTCACCTTAGAATCACCAATACCTCAGTTCAATTCCCATCTCAGATTACCCAGAACATTAACCCCAATCTAACCACTCTGAGTACTCTACCTGAATACATATTTCACGTGAGGAAAGATGATCACAAGTTCATATTACTAGAAATACACAATTAAAGAAGAGGGGAAACAACTAATAAAAATGAGTGTTTCCTAGTCAAGCCCCCATTCCTTTATTTTCAGGTTGAAGATTGAGGGTATAGTTTAGTAATCCCCTCCAACAACAAAAAACAATAATTCAGGCTATCTTCTTCTTCCAATTCATCCTTGGATATAACTTCTTCATCTCTAATGTCTGTACCAGAAATGCATGCTGACATACAAGCTAGATAGAGTGCCCATAAAACTATGCGATAACCTGTGCAATAGATATTTTTCAAGCACTTGGTCTTTTCTCTATGGATGATTATGGCAAATGTTTCTGAGTATTTACAGTTCTTGGAGGTTCTGAAATATCCTTGAGCTTGCTTTTGCCAACACAGTGTAATATATAAACAAGTATATGATCATCTACAAATTATCCGTCTTCAACTTGGATTGTGGTAGAAGTCTAGCAAGCTTAAACTTACTTCTTTTATGATTTGCTTAATGTTTATAATCATAGGCTTATTAAATAGAGTTGTTTATATTGCTCAATTTTAAAAGAAATATTGAAGAATTTTGATATATGGATGAGAGAGAAATCTTTTTTTCCCCTGGGGGCAAAAGACATTTAGGTGATATTTTGGGAAAGGTCTCACTGTTGGTAAGTTTTTCCTTCTGTTATATATGTTTGTTTCTTTTCAACTTCGACACATTGCTCTGAAATATGTCCTCTGGACATCAAAAGCAAGTGACTAATCCCTCTTACTCACACAATCCCAAATATACCTGAAGACCAAAATAACATTCCTTCTAAGTTTTTTTTTTCCTCTATATCTCAAATACCTCTATTTTCTTTTAGTTATCTTTGTATGGTAGAGTATCCAGTTGTACTACCACCTTCACTATGCTAAATTGGATGTAACTCCATCTTCACCTTCCTAAGATATGGTCCATATTGTTTGAATATTTATCTTTTATTAGTTCCTTGGATATTTTGAGTCTATGGGATGCTCAATAACCTTAAAAATCCTAATTGTTTTTTTCCCATTAAATAATTGTGTTTTTTTAAATGAACTATATAGAGCTACATAGTTAAAAACTGTCCAAAAATAACCTCTCAAAGACATTCTTTACGAAACTAATTTTAAACAAAGTTGTGGTTTTCTCATTGTTTTTAGTACAAAGCCACAAATGGAATTCTAATGAAAAACTAAGAAGAGTACAATCATTTCCCATCAATGTGAAAGCCAGAAGTGTCAGCCAGGGCTTAATTTTGAAATGCCTGGGCAACTAGCTGTGCTTTAATTGATTCTGTGAATTTTCTGCCACCATATTGACTCTCCAGGTTTGGTCTTTCAGCCAGGAACTCAATATCGATTCATTTCTCAAGAACTGCAAGGAACGACTAAGCAGATGCACTCAGTCGGCCTTGTCAGCTTTTCCCTAGTGCAGGTCCAAATATATCAAAGTTTGATTAGCACTGTAGAGAAAAAAGACCATCTGCTCTCAGACATTTATGTTCAATCCCACACAAATGCTAAAAAACCAATTGTACAGTAATATTTCCACACTGAGCTTTTGCCATTATTTACACAAAGGAAAAGAAATTGAAAGAAAACCCTCGGAGTATCAGCAAAGTCACCCAACAAAGTACTGTTTCTAAGGCTACTCCGGCACAAATAAAATTCCTACAATTACTCTGACTGAATCAATGAAATTAAGGACAGCCTTAATGGGCAATGGATAACAATAACAACAACAACAATAATTATTTTATTATTATTATTATTATTATTATTATTATTATTATTATTATTATTATTATTATTATTGGGCAATGAGTGTTGAGTGACTTGCTGAGGGTCACACAGCTAGTAAGTGTCAAGTGTCTGAGGCCAGATTTGAAATCAGGTCCTCCTGAATTCAGGACCGGTACTTTACCCATTGTGTCCCCTAGCTGCCCCCGACAATAGTTATTTTCAGTAGTTAATTCTAAACAATTTATATTGAAGCCCAATATGATATACACTTAAATTCATATGGAAAGATTTTTAGGCACACACTTTCTAGCCATCTACTTAAATGCATTATGTAAAGTCAGTCACTAGGAAAATTTTTTCATTTGAAGAAAGCACACATTCACATTTTGAGAAGCACTTACACACTAAATATTGTATTTTTTGAATGAATAACATTTAAATTTCCCTTAAAGAAGAATTGCTTTTAAAAGTTATTTTATTTTGAAGGATTTCCTAAAAACAATATGGAAAACAATATTTAAAAGTACCTAAAGGATTCTAGACATTGTTTTATGCACAAGGGATAGAAGAATAACAAATAAAACAATCTCTGCTCTCAAGGACCCTATAAAAGATTAATTTATATTATCTTCTTTAATCACTATGTCATATCATTGACTCATTAAACTTGTAGTACAAAAGACAAATGATAATCTAACCATGTTTTGTATTTTGAAGTTGATTTTCTGAAACCAAGCATTAGACTTCATATTGATCCCTACTAAATTTTATCTGTTTGGATAAGGCCCAATATTCAAAATTATCAAGTAATTTTTAGAGCTTTTGGTGTATTAGCTATACTTCCCATCTTGACTGTTGAAATAAAATAAACATGTCATTTAGAAATACTCATTATCACTGTCTGAGAACAAAGAGGCAAAATAAAGAGCAAATGAATCTTCTAGCTTTGTTTTCAGATATTCATGCTCCAACAACCATGAATAACAGTTGTTTGATTTCTTGATTTCTCCCTATTACTACTTAAAATCTTATTTATCAGTTTTCCTTACTAGACAAAGTTTCATCTTTCCATTTTCCTTCCTGACATTCTTATAATTCTGTAGTCATTTTTTCCAAGAAAGTTTCCATTACACAAAACCCTTTTTAGAACTACTCTTTTTTTGCCTTCAGACACTATTTATAATTAGTATAACAATATCAGTATGATTGTGTTAATATGACATATGATTTTCTATTAAAATTTCTTACCTAGTATAGGTGTCTTATTTGGCAAACTTAACTCTAAATTATTTTGTGTATTTACAAAAAGCATTTCCTTTCACTGAAGACAAAAATTTACTAGCACTGAGAATATTCAAAATGATGGATATCATGTATGTTCAGAAATAGCATTCCAAAAATAAATGAGGAATGATAGCAACATGGGAATACAAATGCGACCTCTCAAAGTAACTATTCTGAGGGATGAACAGTCCATTAGATATACAAGTACTAGTACACATTTTTGAATGGTATCATATTATTTTTACTATATTTCCATATACTAATTAAAATTTTACATTGATTCTATGAAGGTGAATTAAATAACATATAGGGGGGCAGCTAGTTGGTGCAGTGGATAGAGCACTGACCCTGAAGTCAGGAGGACCTGAGTTCAAATCAGGCCTCAGACACTTAACACTTACTAGCTGTATGACCCTGGGAAGTCACTTAACCCCAATTGCCTCACCAAAAAAAAAAATAATAATAATAACAAATGGGGAGATTTTCTATTAAAAGAAAAGGAACATTAAATGAATAACACATAGATATAAAATATATCTACATGCATACTTTAATTTGATTCTCAAAATAGTTTTGTGCAGCATGTAATATGAAGGCTTCTATTCCCATTATCCAGATGTGTTATAATTAGGATGGGATTAGCCATTACTGAATGATTCAAAAAGATTGGAGAGCTATGGATTGATATTTTTCTTATGACATAGGATTTTAATTCATCTGCCATTGTTATGTAGCAATATATTATAATTAATCATATGAACTTGGTTAAAAGATAAGATTGCTACTAGGAATTTCACACTGAATTAAGTTAAATTGGTTGCTATAAAAGAAATCTTTCCTGGTTGTAGGAAATTTGCTATTTTTATAGTTGTGCAAAACAAATCAACTCCAAGAATTAGATATGGATTGAGACAAAGATGATATCTCAATGACTAGAAATTTTTTAAGTCTATAAGAAAGTCAGATTCTCTCCTTGCTAACCTGACCTACTTCTACTTTCCTGTAATTACTCTCTTAGATGTCATTCACAGGAGGATTGAAGAGATCAAAACCCTCAGCAATGCAGAGTCATCATTGCAGGGATATGGGCTGGAAGTAGTGCAACATTTTCTGAAGTTAATATTTTGGGTAAGTATACATACATGCATACACATACATACACACATACACACATGATGACTTAAGTATTTTAAGATTTAATATGCCTGTGAAATACCTAGATGCAGTTGTACAAGAAGCAATCGATGGTGCAGGATTGAAGCTTAGGAGAGAGATGTGTGTGTTAATTTGGAAGTGCTATACATAGAGAAGATAAAAACAGGAAAATCAAAATAATTTCTTTGGAACTTCCCAATAATATAAGATAGCTATTATAGCTGGTTTTGTTGGATTTCTTTTTATTTTGGCCCCATTGGACCTGTGATGTCATTGGCATTGGAAACTGTTAAGAAAATGCCTTGAATCCATGTAGATCAATAGTTGTTCTTCAACTCATTTTCTGAGGGAATTGCTTAGGGGAACTGAGAGATTTAGTGACTTATCCAGGGTCCCACAGTGAATATGGTTCAAGATAGGATTTGAATCCAGGCCTTTCAGATTCTGAAACATTTTATATATTGTCCTGTATTGCCATTAACAGTTGTTCTTATTTCCATTTTGTTGATGAGGGCCTAAGGGTCAGAGAGGTTAAATTATTGTAGATACCTAGCAAATGTCAGAGGCAGGATTCAAATCCACATCAGCCTGGGCATAATTTTTGGGACTATATAATGCATATTATTTCATGAGGGGAAATATTTACACCTGCTTTATTCATAATAACATAGTAATAAACAAACTTTATGTCCATTTATAGAGATATAACTATGAATAAGTAAATGTTAATGTAAAGCTTTCTCTTGTGCTGTAAAAATACTAATAGGAAAAATACAAAAGGATATGAGATTATATGTAATGACACAAAGCAAAGTCAGTACAAGTACATTTAGTATAACTGTTACCCATCATCCTAAATTTAAAAAAAAAAACACCTTTTAAAGTACATAGATATTCAGATGGGAACAAAAATGGGAGGAAAAAAAACAAATTTTATTAAAACATTATTTTTCCTCCATTCAGAATATAAACAGACCAGTCTAATAGTAGAGGACTTCCAGTGATGCCCCTGATAGAAATCACTTAGGGAATGGACAGAGTTCCTTACCCTCTCTTCTAATATCCCACAAGGTGACTGTGTGAATACAGAATATCTCCATGTCCTATCAGAGGTCCCTCCAATTATTATACTCAGTAGTCAGTGCCAGTATACCAGAGCTGGTAGCAGTAGCCATAAAAGATAGTTATGATGACTAACAACCTTAAGATGGACATACCAAGGCACTTACCCTTAGAGTACAACAGAAGATTGCACCTAAAGAAAACATCACAAAAAGACTAGCATGAAGAAAAGGACTTCCAGTTGTGAGGATATTCTTTAGACATACCTCACACATATGTCATACCATCAATGAGCAGCTAAGTAGTGTAAGGGTCTAAAATTCTAGCTGTCATGTCTAAAATCTAATGAGTGGTCTCCTTAAATTAGAAGAGTTAGCAAGAGTTTAGTCTTTCAAATATTTATTAAACTGCATTTAGAAATTAGTAAAGAGAGACAGAGAGATTGAGAACAAAATCATTATAGCATGGGAAAGACTAGTTTAGATCTATTTGGTATAGCCAGAGAGAAAAAAACGCCAATGTCTGGAAACAAAAGGACCTCATTCCTAAGCGGCTTCTCCTAGAAGCCTCCTGTGAAACTGGAAACAGGGCCATCCGCACACAGAACTCTAAGCTAATTGGCTGATAACACTGATTGACAGGACCCACAGGCAGCAGACTTCTGGACACCAAAGTCACATGGTTTCTCTTCGGCCAGAGCTCACAATGTCCCTCCCAGCAGGGGCTATCATTCCAATTCTCACAGTAGTGCAGTGGATAGAGCAGTGGCCCTGGAATTAGGAGCATATGGGTTCAATTCTGGCCTCAGACCCTTCATTCACATTTACTAGCTGTGTGACCCTGGACAAGTCACTTAACCCTGATTGCTTCATAAAACATTCAGGGCCATCTCTAGTCATCCTGTTATGTATCTTGCCACAGGACACAGATGGCTCTGAAGGAGAGAGGTTGGTGACCTTGCATATCCCTACCCCACTTAAATCCAATTAACTGCAAGTCATTACATCACTTCTTGATGTCATGGTCCTCTGTGAGAATGCAAGACAAACAATAACATCAATAACAACAATAATAAGCCTTAGTGCTGAGCTCCCGACCCAGGAGAGTAGATCATTAATTTTTCAGTGAATATTTGCACCTCGGGAATTTCAGAGAAGTGAGCCTTCACACCTCAGAAATTGCCAAACCCTATAGAGTAGTGATTGAGTTATTGCTTTGTTGATTGTATATAGTTAAAGTGATAGAGTGTGAATAATATATATTAAACTCAAAAGTGTTTCTTGCATACTTTATTTTTCACAGTCATTAAATATTTACCAGTATTGTCCTGCTTAGTACCATTGTAAAGTTTGAGTAATAATAAGAAAAGTTAACTTTTATTTACTGTCTACGCTGTACCAGTCACAGAACAAGACTGAGAGATATTTGCTATAATTATCCTCATTTTACATGTGAGAAAAGTGAGGCAAATGGAAGTTAAATGACTTGCCTGAAATCACACTGTTTGTATGTGTCTGAAGACAGGTTTGAACTCAGAATTTTAAGACTGCAGACCACTCAACCACTGTGCCACCTAGTTTGAATCTACTTTCCCCATTGTCCCTGTATGTTGTAACGATTGGAATGACGCCAACTGCTGGAGACCTACTGTAGAAGAGTTCCACCCATGAAGCGAGGGCAAGAGGGCAAGACCAGGAGTCTTTTCTTTGGTGTCAGGAAGTGACGCGGGCTAGTGGGAGGAAGAAGGAAGAGACTGGCGCTCAGTCTCACGCTCTTTCCTTTGGACTCTGGTGGAGAGCGGAGCTAGAAATGTGCTCTCCCTTTAATAGATAGAAATCTAGGCCTTTCTCTCTCTTTACCAAATTCTTGTTCTCCTTAATAAATGCTTAAAAGTCTAACTCTTGCTAAAGCTTATAATTTATTGGTGACCACTCATTGGATATTTTAGACAGTTTAGCTAGAATTTTAGCCCTTAACAGATGGCTGACCACGAAGAGGAAAGCTAAACCTCAGTCTTCTGATCTTCTGGTTGGGTAAGAAATTTCCCCTACCCTCTCCCTTTAACTGCTAAGTACTGGCATACTGGCTGTGTTTTCCCTTTAAGTTTTTTCAAATGGACCTTTTAAACTCCCTAATTACCCTATTTTTGATTTTAGTCTGTTTAACCAGACAAATGGGAGATAAGATCATGTTAATGCTTTGTTTTTCTGGATTTTCTATTTTTCTTTTTATTTTTCTTTAAAGGTACTTACACAAGGAAATATCTCTCCCTCTCCCAACCATGCTTTTTCAGAGAAACCTGAAGAGATTCCTGCAGCTTTTCCCAGTTCTAACACTAATTGTTGCTCTAATTTTGCATGCCTGGAGGCAATGACCCACCCTCTGGAAGCTTTTAATCCCCTAGCACCTGGAGGCAAAGTGGGGGAAGAGGAATCCAGGCCTGAGTTCAAATTCAAGTCTGATTCAAATTGTGCTGGTCCCTCCCCTCCTCTCCAGACCCCACCCTCTACTCCTCCCATGGCCAAGCCCATTGCTTCCCTGGCCTGGGAAGTCCAGAGATCTAATGCTCATGCGCAACATTCTCTAACTACATTTGCAGCTTCAGGCTCAGCCCTTCCCCAGCCTGGCTGTGCTTCTGAGACAACCTTACAAAACCCTTTAAATTCCAGATATGCTCGATTTGTTCATAATTTTGCTAACCTGCTTTTGTCTTTAATTAGTAATCTTATAAAGCATTTGTATGGTGAAAAGCCAGACAGACAATATAGAGGGGGTAAAGAAGAAAAACTTAAGCTGAATAAGAATGACAATCATCAACATAGTTCAAGACTCCACTTCTTTTGCCATGGAAGGGTATATATTTTACAGAAATGTGGAAGTAAGAAGCAAGGTATTGATATGAGTATTGGGGATTTTAGATATCGGAATCAAAAGTGTTCTAACTTTACTCAGAGTATTAATGTCAGTTCAGAGGTTACATAGGATTTCTATGCCATTACATATACATTTTGAAATTAATGGTATGGGTTTATTTTCATAGAGATTTTCATGCTTTTGAGATTCTGTCTTATACTTAGTTTTTAAAACAAGGAGAATATTTGTAAAAGCTTTTTTATAGTCATGTGATCAAGTTTATATTTTATAATACTCTTATTAAGTTCATATTCATTTAGATTTCCTTAGTTTGAATTTCATTGTCTTCTTTTGTTCCATGTGTATTTTCTTCTATTCATTTGTCTATCTAATTTTGAAACATTGCAAGATGGTTTTGATTTCATAATACAATGTTAATTCTAGGAGTATTGTGCTCCCATATTCTGAGTTGTTTGTTTTTGTTTTTTTTTTTTCCTCTCAATTGATTATTTGATCAAACTCTTTAAAGCATTTCCCTGGCAAATTGGTTGCCATGGCAAGTGTAAATTGATTCTAAAAGTATTATTTTTGATAAGCATATTCCAAAAAAAAAAAAAAAGAGGGGAACATTTGTAAAAGTTTTCTTTCTTAAAAAAAGTTTTCTTTGAGATTCTGTTGTGCTTTAACTTGTATTTAAATATGTTCTGATTTTTCATGAAAGTAATAGTATACTAAGTAAAAAAAAAGGGGGGTATTATTTGAAATTGTTGCATAATTATATATTGTGTTCTGAGTCAAGATGTATTCACATTTTTTGCAATCATTTATTATCCTAAATTTTTAAATCCATATGAGATTTTAAATTATGGGAACTTATCATTTAAGACATTAATTGCCTTTATTCTGAGTTATCAGATGCCAGTTGGCCAAGATGCCATCCAATCACAAGAAGAATACATGCAAGAGCAGACACTGAACTGTAACATGAGGGGAGACATGCATGAAGTCAAGGTATGGCCGAGGGAACGGCTTTTGACAAATGTTGAGGTTGGATTCTCTTGGTTTAATATTTTATTTTTTCCCCACAATATTGTACAGATGGCTGGAAGTTTTGATCCCACCCATCTCATTTCTACACCTGGCTTCTATGCTCCCTCCTATATGCCTGATGCCATGGACATCTCAATCCCATGCATCTGATTAAGTCTGACTCAGTTTCCTCCAATATGTTCGGTGGCATGGACATATATTCCATCCACCTATTTTAAGCCTGGCATACTGTATGGGCAGTACATATTGCTCAAGTGTGGGAATGCTCATATCCCATCATTTCTCTGTTCTTTTATGGTAACCCCCATAATTTTCTCAGGTGTCATGATAAATACAGTGTTGAATTTGGCCTTGACACCTGTTACCAATTATATTAGATTTTTGAATTTCTCATAATGGCATGAGGATAATTAGGCATATGATGCAAAAAGTGATGAAACAAAGATAAAAATTATTTTTTAAAAATCAATATCGCAGCAACTGTCTTCTTAATTACTCTCCATAAGGGGGAACTATATTAATATTAATTTTAAAGAATGTTTCAATTTTTGTGTTATTATATGTTTCATGTGTAACAACCAAGATTCTGAATTCCCTTAGACATGTTTTTGAGAACTTTCATCGTTTGATTTGATTATTGACAAAGCTATTTTAAAGTTGTGTTAAGCTCAATTTTGTAGGAAGTTTTCCTGGCTGATTACCAGCATCCACACCTCAACCCCTGAAAAGACTTCCATTCCACGACTACACCTAGAGGACATCTAAGAAAAGACTTTCAGAGACTTTAAATGAACAGTTTTGATTTGTTGTTTTTGTTGTTTTTTTCTCTTTCTGTTATAATATACACCATCTGTAAAATGTATTCTCTGCAGAGGCCCTCCCTTTGCAAGACTAATGTCAAAGCGTCGGTTCATGAGGACAAAAAAAAATCGCCCCTCTGGACAAAACTTTCCTCTCTTCCTTTTCTATATTGTTGTTCACATATTATTAGTTAGAAATAGTTATTATATTCTTTTTGACTGTTTCATCAAGGAAACTTACCATTTCTTGAGGAAACAAAGCGGAGAACTGTAACGATTGGAATGACGCCACCTGCTGGAGACCTACTGTAGAAGAGTAACGATTGGAATGACGCCACCTGCTGGAGACCTACTGTAGAAGAGTTCCACCCATGAAGCAAAGGTCTTTGAGGGCAAGACCAGGAGTCTTTTCTTTGGTGTCAGGAAGTGACGCGGGCTAGTGGGAGGAAGAAGGAAGAGACTGGCGCTCAGTCTCGCGCTCTTTCCTTTGGACTCTGGTGGAGAGCGGAGCTAGAAATGTGCTCTCCCTTTAATAGATAGAAATCTAGGCCTTTCTCTCTCTTTACCAAATTCTTGTTCTCCTTAATAAATGCTTAAAAGTCTAACTCTTGCTAAAGCTTATAATTTATTGGCGACCACTCATTGGATATTTTAGACAGTTTAGCTAGAATTTTAGCCCTTAACAATGTGCAGGGCTAACGTGTACTCTTAGCTTTGAGGGAATTTTTGTTTTGTTTTGTTTTTATAATTACTCTTCTTGGTATAACTTTTCAGTAAATACAAATTTCTGAAATTTAGCTTGGGTGATTGGATGATAATCAATTGGAATCATAGCAGAGGGGGATCAAGGGTAGCAAAAGTAGAAACCTCAACCCTTCTTGACAGAACTCTTGTGAGAGAGAATAGGTATTTAATGAATTCCTGAGGCCCCCAAACTATGAGAGCAATTGATGTGGGAATAATTCCAGAGGGTTGTGAGATATACGTAGACAAATAAAGGCAATGTAATTTTTGGTGATACTCAGTAATAGTAGAGGGAATCAGAACAGGCCATACGCAGAAGGAGGCATTTGAGTTGACCTTTGAATGCATATAGGAATTCTAAAATGCACAGGTGGTAAAGGAATAAATTCCAGACAGGAATTGAATATGTTTGTTTTTTGCAGGGCAATGAGGGTTAAGTGATTTGCCCAAGGTCACATAGTTAGTAAACGTCAAGTGTCTGAGGCTGGATTTGATCTCAGGTCCTCCTGAATCCAGGGCCGGTGCTTTTTCCAATGCACCACCTAGCTGCCCCCTACAGGAATTGGATATGGAATACTACCTATGTCGGTTAGGCTGAACTACAGAACATGTGGAAAGGAGCAATATATAACACTTTCTGAAAAGGAAGTTGGAATAAGATTATGATGCATTGTAAATGCCAAATAGAGGATTTGTATTTAGTTCCAGAAGTAATGAGACACTGAAGGTTATCAAGCAAAGAAATAACATGAAGAGAGCAGTAGGTTATGAGTATGATTTGGGCAGCTCTGACAAGGATGAATTACAGAAGATTTAAGATAGGTTGACTAATACAAAATCTAAAATAATAGTCCAGGCACAGACAGAAATCTACTCAGGCCTGTTTAATTATAGTGTGCAACCAGAGGATTCTTAAATTCCTGAGGCACAAGTTGACTGGGGTTAGAAAAGTTCCTTGCCCAACTTCCATCATACCTGTACCCTACAAAATATGACTCTTTGCTTCAAGCAACACTGGAACTAAAAGGAATTGAGTAGCTTAGAATCTCATTGATGGAAGCACTTTTGCTTTCATATTTCCCGGCCAAATAGTATTCGCATAAATGTCTTTGCAGGATATGTTTTTTTTGTTTGTTTTAAAAATAAATGCCACACTGAAATGATCACAAATTATGCTCTAGTGCCTAATCGAGGCAAGTGTGAGTGCTATGCTGAGGGTTACAAAAGGCTGTACTTGTAAATTGGAAAACAGAATCAATTTCAGCTGTCTCTCCACTATTGTACCATTTTCACATCTTACTTTGGAGCCAAAATGTACACTTAGACTACCCAGTTTGATATCTTGCTTGTAGCAACAGCATTTTCTTGTCTTTTAAATGTAAGATTCTTTCATCAGTTCATTCATGGATTGTATGGGAGCACTTCCCTATGTTATGTACTATATCATGACATTTTTAATTAGGTATTTCTTGCAAGAGTAGAACTGCTCTTACCCACAAAGAGAAATATTTTATGTTCATTTTCCCAAGGTGTTATAGCTATATACCTTCTACACTACCAAGAAAAGATTCTAGATATCAGGAAGCAACCTATATATTACCTACAATGTTGTTGTCCAGTATAAATTGTTTCTGAGGCTCTATATTTTCAAGCATTAATATTAGCCTCTATTTCATCTAGCAGGGAAGTATGGTTCAATGAAAAGCATACTGGTATGGAGTCAAAACATCTGAATTCAAATCTCATTTCTACTACTTGCTACTTTGCATGACCTTGGGCAAGTCACTTCCTTTCCAGAGGTCCCCTCTCATTTTCTTTTTGTTTTCTCAGAGGAGGGGAGGTAGGATATAGGCACACATATGCATACATATACATATGGGGCAGCTAGATAGTGCAGTAGATAGAGCACTGCCCCTAAAGTTGGGAGGATCTGAATTCAAATATGCCCTCAGACATTTACTAGCTGTATGACCTAGGCAAGTCAAAATGCCAATTGCCTTAATAATCCAGGGCCATCTCCAGTTTTCCTGATAATATATCTTGCCATTGGACCCAGATGGCTGTGGAAGAAAAAGTGAGACTGGTGACTTTGCACAGCCCTGCCTCACTTAAAATCAAATTACTTGCAAGTCATAACATCCATCATAGTCCTCTTTGAGAATGAAGGGCAAATAAAAATGAGAAACACACAGATGTCTGTGTGTGTGTGTGTGTCTACGAATAGGTGGAGCAGTAAATACAGTGTTGGTCCTGGAGTCATGAAAATTTTTCTTTATGGGTTCAAATCTAGTTTCAGACACTTACCAGCTGCGTGATGCTGGGCAAGTTATTTAACCCTAGCTGACTCAGTTTTCTCATTTGTAAAATGAGATGGAGAAGGAAATGGTAAACAACTTAAGTACCTGTGCCAAGAAAACCCCAAATGGGCTCACAAAGAGCTGTGCATAACTGATACTGACTGAACAACTATTTGCATTTATATACACGCACACATATGTATATATGTTTACATATACATATAGGTATATATGTATACATTTGTATGTATGTATTCTTTATCCATAAGTGTAGAAATTATGATGACATGAACCTGGACAGGACCAATTAATTAATTAATCAGCAAACATTCATTAAATTCATATTATGTTCCAGGAACTGTGATAGACACTGTGACTACAAATACTATGAATGAAATAATCCATACTAGGAAAGAGTTTATATTCTAGTTATGTTGGATGGAGTGAATTTTTCTGTTATTCAGCAGCTTTCTTCTCTTGGATTTTATATTTCCTTTCTCTCCTCAGTTTCAAACTTCCCTTTGCTAGCACAAACTTCCTTATGTTACTCTTACAATGGTATCACACTTTTGTACCAGTCAGGCTAACCTACAGCCATGACCTCAACCACTATTTAAAACATAGATGCACGGAGTCCTAGGTCCCAAACCCAAGAGCTTTGGAAATAGTAGAGTCTCCCAAACCACCAGCCCTCCTTGCAATATAACCTCATAGTCATCATCCCAAGAAGGAACTCCTGAAGGAGGGACTAGACATTCCTACCAACTTTCAACCAACTTCCACCTGTCACACATAGGAAAGCCAGTCTAATTGAAATAGTAAAGAATTCTAAAAAGGCACTAGAAACAATAGATGTCAGAAAGTACTACCTTAACCATCATTTCCCCTTATATTCCACTGGGGATACCTCAAGATCCTGAACCCAAGAACCTCAGGAATAACAATGTCCACAAAACTTCTAGCCCAGATCCCAATGTCACCACTAAGGGGAAAACTCAGTATAGAGAAAAAATCCACCATCTTAGCTACCATCAACTTCTAACAAAATGCCACCAATAGGCAGGTAAACCTAGGAACTCCTGGAGTGAGTGTATCTTCCCTCCACAGACCTCCAGTCTTGCTTCTATTTCAATTCCCCTCCCTAACAGCCATCATCCTGCAAGCAAACTTAGTAGAAGTGTGGCCTGACAAGGGTTCTGTGCTACTAAAGACCCAGGCAATAAAGTTCTTACTACTGAAGTCCAGTAAATATCATAATAGAAATAGCATGCACCTTGTGCTTTTGTTACTGAACCCTAAGTGAGAACTTTCCATTTGGTTTGCAGTTGAATTTGTTCATAAGTATTATCTCCCCCATTAGAATGTGAGTTCCTTGAGAGCAGGGACTATGTTATCTTTTTATTTGTTTCCCCACTGCTTTGCACATAGTAAATGTTCATTCATTCATTTTGTCTTGAATTATAGTTGATTTTGTGGTAAAGAGAATGAGTTGCTAAGGGAAACTGTAGTCTATTTCTCTGTATATCTATGAAGCTAAGAGACATACCTTTCTGAACAGGGAAGGTTAAATGAATTCCTGCTTGGAGACAGAAGGATAGACTTCATAAATTTTAGAGATCATAAGCACCCCAGGCATTGTATATCAGATGTATTATTGTTCTTGATCAGTCATTTCACTCATGTCCAACTGGTGATGACCTCATTTGGGGTTTTCTTGGCAGAGATACTGGAGTAGTTTAACATTTCCATCTCAAGCTCAGATGAGGAAACCGAAGCAAACAGGGTTAAATGACTTGCCTACAGTCACACGGCTAGCATCTAAGACCAGATTGGAACTGAGAAAGAGTCTTACCTGTCTCTAGGCCCAGCGCTCTACCTACTTCGTTGCCAAGCTGCTCTTTATCATTTAATCATCTTCTAAACTTCTATAATCATTCCCAGCTTGGTAGAACCTGTTTGAGGCTCCCCTCTGCTGTCAGAACTCTTGAAAGTAATGATGAAGCATTATTGTAGGACTTTATGCTCATGGGCCTCTGATAGAGTGAGAATCATTTGTCCATCGACCATCCAGGCTGTGTTCTGAAAGGATCATCACCAGAACAGTCTCAGGGTGATAAAGCTTTTTGAGGACAATAACTCTCAAAAGCCATTAAGTAAATTGGAGAATGACCATAATCAGAATCAGTAGGTGTAGGACCTTCATCAGTGAAATCATAGGTCCTTCAAGGATCATATTCAATATTTATTCTAATTAGTCTGTTGTAATTTCCTATGATTCCTTGATGTAATTTTTCGATTAATCATGCTGAAATAATGAAAAAGAAGGAAACAGAATCAGAAAAAGAAAATAATGATCAACTTTAAATCTAAAGAACATACATCTCTTTTAATGAGTAGTTTTTTTTTTCTTTTATGGAATGATTTTCATGAGACAC
The DNA here is from genome assembly GCF_019393635.1 of Dromiciops gliroides. NCBI lineage: Eukaryota > Metazoa > Chordata > Mammalia > Microbiotheria > Microbiotheriidae > Dromiciops > Dromiciops gliroides. Next base: position 201,674,196 of record NC_057861.1, on the reverse strand, counting down.
AGTAAGGAATCACCATTTCCATTCTATGATCTATCACAGTTAGGACTAGTCACTTCTCTGTCAAATTCTATTTCTCTCCTGGTGATAATGGAATTAGATTTTTTAAATTTCCACATTTTTCTAAATCATTACAAAAAATAGTTAACTCTCAATCTGCCCAATACTTGATTATTCATTCATTTACATTAATCAAATAAATATGCACTGAAAGTTTACTATGTTTAGGGACCTGTTCCTGATTATGATTCAGTAGAGGAACTGACAGGAGTAAAGATGAGAAGCATGGAAAAAGGTTGCAATACAACCTATGACACTATTCAAAATGATATCAGTTAGGGGATAAGATAATAAAGACTGGCAAAGACAAGGCTAAATTCTGTTTATACAGAATCTAAGTCACTTGACATAACTAGCTATATATACTATTAAACAAGTTAAGCTACCACCCTGGGCAACAGTTTCCTCAGTTTTCAAATGAAGGGGTCATACTTGATCTTGAAGGTTCATCTATAAAATTATAAAACATTTACTCTCATTTGCGACACCGAGCAAACCTTTCCTACTAGCCCATTTTTCTCTTTTCTACTTGTATCATTCCATAAAACTACTATAGGAAATTGGTTTGTCAGCTGCAAGCATGACATATTAGGCTCATATTTATATAATATGTTACCATTTGCAAAGCACGTTTGCCTCAAATGTGTTCTCAGCTTTTGATCTGGAATAGAGAGTTCATAGGCATGGCAACCACCCCTACATATCAGAGACTACTCATCTGTCTAAGAGAATTGCCTAAGGCACTGAGACCTTAACTGATTCCTCATTGTCACACAGTTAGTATGTGTCATATGCAGGTTTTATAACCTAGGTATTCTGAGTTCAGGGTCAGTCTTAGACTTTGTGGTAGATAGGGCAAATAGGATTAGAGACAGAGTTGAAAAGTACCTTGGGAGCTACCTATTCCAATTTTTTTTTTTATTTAAGAAAAAGGGAAACTGAGGTCTTAAGAGTGACATGCCTAAGGTCACACAAGTAATAAGTAACAAAATCAAAATTTAAACCAAATTTCTCTGAGTTAATCCAAACCTCTTTCTGCTATATATGAGCAATAGCTTACTATGGGCAAAAGGGGTGGCCAAATGTGATCTGTCTCTGAAGCTAATTCCTCTCCACAAATTGATCCTGCACTGATCTTAGGCATTTTGAGATTCCCAGGCTGAGGGACTTCAGAAGATCAACCCAGGAGAAGGCTATAGAGACTAGCAAATGCTAGACAGTGCTGCCTTGCACTTGACGGGAAAAATGGGCTAGCTATTTGGACAGACTCTGCAAAAGGTGGGACAGGGGGTAGGTGATCTACCTACCAAATAGCTGTCTAAGCTGTTGTGCTCTTCTACCATTTGTTTTGGTTTTCACGTGTGATAATATTTGTTGGAAGGTATTTGATAAGCTCTCTTTTTCAGGTCAAACTGTAGAATCTAAGATGAGAATCCATCTGAGTCCTATAAGGGAATCACCCCATAATAAAAGCAACTTTCTAGGATCTATTAGGGTTCTTGGTTTGCATATATGTATGCATGTATATATGTATTTGTATGTATATCTTTATTCATACGTATATATCTACATACATGTGTGCATACATCTACATACATAAATATATACATACACACATGTACATATATACACACAGACACATGCATATACATATTATGCATACCTCATTTACAGATATGGGTTGGGTGACTTTTATATACTATTTTAATATATGGAGTCCAAGAATATCATAAGTCAAAATTTCATGGGTTGGGAGAGAAGTAAAAATTTCTCTCTAACACTATTCTCAACTGCAAATGAAAGAAAGAGAAAACACTTGAAATTCTTTTGTTTTGCTTTTTCAGTTTCCTGTACAACCTTCCTGATGATACCCACCATTTTCTATGCTAAAAGGCTAACCAAAGAGTCATTAGTATTTGTATGTTTTCAAATGGTTAGGGTATTGTGAAAAGAACACAGTGATATGAAGCTATTAGTAAGCTACAAATTAAAAATATTTACCTGGGGGGGGCAGGGTGGAAAGTAAGCAACATGTATTAGAAATAAAAACCTGAATAAAGTAAAAATCAAAGTTAAATTATCCTCTGATAATTTTAAAAATCTGACATTTCCACATGTCCTTAGTCAGCAAATTGATTGCTAACCAGCTTCTATTCTATCAAGCAGTTTAAAACATTATCATTTTGGGCATTTCCTTTACCCACTCAATAGTGTTGTGAGAATTCAGGTATCTTTGGGGAATTAAGCTAGTTCAATTTCTTATCTGCCAGAGAGACAGTATAAATCAGGGGAAAGAGTGAGAGATTTGGAGGCAGAGAATAGAGGTTCTAATCCCAGTTTAATCACTTGCTAAATGTGTCATTTTGAGCAAGTCATACACTTTGAACCTAGATTTCTTTATCTATAAAATGGGGGAGGGAGGGACTAGATGAATTCTAAGGTCTCATCTAGCTCTAATTCAAGAATCATAGGATTTTGGAACTCAAAATTCACAAATAATTAGTACCAGAAGCCTAATGCCACTTATAGTTAACTTGTGTGTGTGTGAGATTGTCCATGTATGTTTCTGTGTCTTCCCAAGAGACTGCAATTTATAGTCCAACCAGCATATAGCCTACCTAATTACATTTCAGCCTGTGAAAATGTCCAAGGAATCAAGAACATCTTAATTCAGCCAGACCAAATAACAATTAACTTTTACTGTCCTAAAAAAGCTAATTCCTTTCTATGGCACATTGTAGTTGCTGCAAGCTTCCCACAGAGATGTAACTGGGGCAGAGTAACTGAGGTTTTGTCCCAGGATGCCAAAATGTAGAGGGTGTTGACAGTACTTGCAGTAATTCAGCAGCATAAAACAGAATTGAACTTAGCACCTCATTAGCAAGTAAAAATAATTTAAATAGGAAGCTTCCAGAAAACCGGTTTCTTCTTCAACTTAAGTTCTGGCTCCCAAACCCCAAGTGAGCTTCTGTATATCCTGTCCTTACCCACCTACACTCAACCTGGTAACTGTAGCCTCCATAGCAGTGACTTTTCCCTGTTTGGGCTTCTCTACCTATGGACATTGGTTTGAAGGCACACTTTACAACCCAGGTATAATTTATTTACTTGATCCATTTGCAAAAATTATCAAGAACAGTTCCCTTTTCCTATAACTCATGATTCTGTCTCATGGTACCTTGATCTGAATGTTTTCTTCTTTTAAAAAATAGTTTTACTTATCTGTGTATAATAAGGAAATAAGCATATTTCAGTTGATGGAAAGAAAGAGGTAAAGTCCCCAAAAGAACCCTTAAATTCTATGGAAGGTCATAAGGAAAAAATGGTAAGGCATGGTAAAGCTGTTGTAGTAATCTAAGAAAGACTGTAAGGAACTTAGATAAACCTACTAAGCTCTACCACCCTTCCTTCTCCAAAGCTTCAGTCACTGTCTATGATCTTAGTTAAAAGTAGGAATATTGAAATGCAGGCTAATATGGTTATGATGTCTCAATATATTCAGGTTCTCAGTAAATTGGAGAATCTTTTATAGTCCCCAAGTCTGACATCAATGCTCCCCCTGGCACAAAAAGTTGATAAGGATAAATATATAATTGAAGTAATAGATATATTTTTCTTCCAGAGTCATTATAAAACCTATGGTAGAACTATTTTAGATGATTATAGTAAAGCTTCACTAACTTTAGATTGCTTAAGAAGAAATCTGGGATAATTGGGGAAAATTTATAAAGAAACATAGTAATATTACTTTAAAAGCCTTCAGTTGCTAGAACAAAATCAAAAAAGTGTTGGCAAATAGAGGTCTCTGGTCACCTACACAAAAGAGTAAAGATGGATTCTAATTAGCATATTCATTGTATATAATTAGAGATGGATCTAAAATCCATCCACTTAAATAGATTAAGGAACCTGTTTTTCATTCTTAAACACTCTCTCCTGAGGTCTACAATAAACTTTGTCTTATGTCACTTGCGTGATATACTAGAATCTAAATTATTTTTCCCAAAATCCATTTATCTGCCCTGAAACCAGGGCTTCTTACTGATTCCATATGTTTTCTTTTTTCTTTTATTTTTTTAATAAAAATAAAATTTTTATTTAAAGCTTTGAATTCCAAATTCTATCCCTCCTTCCCTCCCCCTCCCTGAGGTATTAAGCAATCAGATATAAGTTATACATGTGCAATTTTGTAAAACCTTATCATATTATTCATTTTGTCTCTATATGTTTTCATTGAATGATCATTGTCTTAGTCAACCAAGCTTATGAGATAAGTCATACAGGATTTCATTTCCTTGCTTACACATAAAGTTCTCCTCTTCTTTATTCTGCTCCTTCTTCCTCTTTCTTCCCTTCCTCTTCGTCCACCTTATTATCATCATCATAGCTAATAGACAACATGGAATACATATTAAAATTGATTTGGGAGTCAATAAGATTTGGGTTTATGTACTATCCCTGATACATAATGACCAGATGATCACAGGAAAATAAATTTATCTTGCAATGTTATAGGCTACTCTCTAAGAACATGAATTGCAGAGAAAATGCCAGCTTACTCTGATAGAGAGAATTTCCTCATCCAGGAGTTATTTACATTTCAATGAAATTTAATCCCCCTACCACCTTACAACCTTTTAAATATTGAAGGGGGAAAATAATTCTCATGTCCCCTTTAAACCTCCTCTTCTTCATTGTAAATGTCTCCAGTTCATGAGTTCACTTTATTCAAGTACATAAACATCTATTAAGCACATACAATTTGTTAGGCACTAGGCTTACAAAGACAATAATGAAACAGTTTCTGTTCTCAAGCGACTTGCCTGCTATGAGAGAAGATAGAATATACATTGATAAGTATATACAGAATTAATACAAACCAAATGCAAGGTAGTTTGGGGACATAGGTTACTAGCAGTTGCTAAGGGTGGGGAGGCATTGTCAGGAAAGGCTTAGTGTTGAATTTGGTATTTAAGAGAGGTATTGAGGGGAATAAGGGACTTCATGAATGAGAGGTATGAAGGGGGTACATTTCAAATATGGGAGATGGCCATTTCAAAGGCATAGTGATGGGCAATAGGTTTCTCTGAATGAGGATCATCAAGAAGGCCTATTTGCATGGGCCAAAGAATATAGACAGTGGAACATAATACAAGGCTGGAAAGGTAGGTAGGGGAAAGGTTGTGAAGCACCTTAAAAGTCAAATGGTTTGGGACAGCTAGGTGGCACAGTCGATAAAGAACTGGCCCTGGATTCAGGAGGACCTGAGTTCAGATCTAAACTCAGACACATGACACTTACTAGCTGTGTGACCCTGGGCAAGTCACTTAACCCTCATTGTACTGCGCACACACACACAAAAATCAAACGGTTTGCATTTGGTTCTTGAGGCAATAAGTCGTTAATAGAGTTGGCAGTGTGGTTGAGGAAGTATTGGAATGGGGAAAGACTCAAAGAAGGAATGCTGTTGCAGCAATCCAAGAATGAGGTGAGGAGTGCTTTAAATAAGCTGGCAACAATGAGAAATATTGTGGATATAGAAATGATAAGACTTGGCATTGGCAAAATAGTTAGAAAAGGAAAAATGAGGAGGAGTTAAGGATCATCTCAAAGTTGCAAACTTGTCTGATAAAAACATGGGGTACTATTTGCTAAAATAGGCAAGTCTGGAAAAGGGTTGTTCGGGGCAGGAGAGAAAGAGAAATAATTTTGTTTTGGAATATTTAGTTTTATATATCCCTGGGATATACAATTTGAAATATCCAATAGGTAGCTGGTGATGTGGAACTGGAAGTAATGAGAGAGAACAGAAGGGTGAATCTATGGAGATGAGGGTCAGGGGGGGGGGGGGGGGGGGGAGAGAGAGGAGAGAGGAGAGAGAGAGAGAGAGAGAGAGAGAGAGAGAGAGAGAGAGAGAGAGAGACATTAATAATAACATTACTAATGTAGAAATATGTTTACTGTTATTAAATATATATACACATATATACATATATACACACACACACACACACACACACACACACATATATATATATATATATATATATATATATATATATATATATATATATATATATATATATATATATATCCTATATCAGATTACCTGCTGTCTAGGGGAAGGGGGAGGGAGGGAGGGAGAAAAATTTGAAATTAGAAATCTTATATAAACAAATGTTGAAAACTATCTCTACATGTAACTGGAAAATAATAAAATACTTTCATCAGGAAAAAAAGATTACAACAACGAACTTCCACCTTTTCAGTACCCTTTGCCTCTCGGGCCCTTCCCTCCCCCTGATTGTATGGTTCTTCCCAAATTTTCAAATTAAGTAGCATTCCTAGACCATCTCCCTAGTCATTACTCCTCAAGATATATTCCTTTGACCTTCATAATGATACACACCACTCACTATGTAGCTTCTTTTAAGTATTGTCTTCCACCATTAGATTGTGAGTTCTTTGAAGGCAGGGGTGGTCTTTTGCCTTTCTTAATACCTTAATACAATATTTGGTATGTAGTAGGTACCTAGTATATGTTTATTAACTGACTGGCCTACCATCCTCATGCCTTTCTGGTAACAGATGATCTCAACCTTAAATTGAATGAAAAAAGCAAGCTTATTAGTCACAGACTTCTTTATTCTGCCCAACCACACCTTTTGTTGTTGACTCATTTTAGTCATGAATGACTTTTTGTGACCCCCTTTGAGATTTTCTTGCCAAAGATAGTGGAGTACGTTGCTATTTCATTGCCCAACTCATTTTATAGTTGAGGAAACTAAGGTAAATGGTGTTAAAGTACTTGCTCAGGGTCACACATCTAGTAAGTATCTGAGTCCAGATTTGAACTTAGGTTTTCCTCACTCCAGGCCTGGTTCTCTATCCACTTACAATCCAGCATCATCTCCAGTCATCCTGATATAGAAAGATAGATAGATAGATAGATAGATAGATAGATAGATAGATAGATAGATAGATAGATAGATAGATAGATAGATAGATAGATAGATAGATAGATATAGATAGATAGATATAGATAGATAGATAGATATAGATATAGATATATTGCCATTGGACCCAGATGGCTCTGGAGGAGAGAGTGAGGTTACTGACTTTTCACAACCCTCCCTCACTCAAATTCAATTTACCACAAGCCATGACATCACTGCCAGATGTCATGGTCCTCTTAGAGACTGAAGGACAAACATCAACTCTTCCTGGGGGATACTCAATTATTCCTATTCTGAAACACAACACATACACTTAAATACAAATCCTCCAAAGACCCTCTGTTGTACTTTTTCTCTTAAAGCCCTACATTGTTGAATTTCAGAAAGGGTAGTCTGTACTCCCTGAATCCATTCCCTTATCATCATCTCTTATCCCTATATATTCTGACCTTCATTTCTAGCTTTTAATTGAAACTGTTCTTTCCAAAGTCTAATGGCTTTTTCTCAGCTGTCATTTTCTTTGAGCTTTTCATAACATCTGACACATGATATGTCCTTTTTTATGATAGTCTCCATCTTTGGCTTCTTTGACATTCTTGTCTTCTGATTCTCCTCCTATCTATTTTGCTCCTGCTCTGTCTCTTGCTGGGATTCATTATTATTTTCTTATTCCATATTTCTAGATATACTCCACAGCTCTGTTCTTGACCTTATTATCTTTTTTAGCCTCTCTTTCTAGATGATCTCACCCACTTTTATGATTTCAGTGATCACTATGCTAATAACTCCCATACATATCAAATATCAATTTGTCTCCTGAGCACTGTCTGCTAGAGACGTTCAAATGAGTGCCTCACTGTCATTTCAGATTGAACACATACAAAACTGAACTGATGGTAACTCCAAACCAGACCTTTCTCTCAATATGTTTATTTTATTTTATCTTATTTTTTGATAGAAGGACTATCTTCACAATTACTCAGGCTTAAATCTCAGAGTTGTCTTTGCCTTTCCTCTAGATTAACGGTTTTCAACCTAGAGTTCATGGATAAATTTCAGAGGGTCTGTCACTTTGTATGAAGAGGAATTACATCCTTATTTTCACCAATGTTTAGCTGAAATTAAGCATTTTCTTTAATTATAACTTTTTAGAAAATATTCTGAGAAAGGCTCCATATGACCAAGGGACCTATGTCACACTCAAAAATGTTAAGAATTGTAAAGAATTAATTGTTATTTGAGGATTTTATGTCTTCGCGTGGACTGGCCTGTGGCTCTGCAAACAGCATGGTGTTCCACCCACTGGTTGTAGCCGTTGCCATGGCGCTGGCACCTCACATAATCACCATTTGCCTATGCCTACGTGGCCCTGGCAAAATTATGATTGGAAGCCTAGTGAGAGCAGCTATGTGACTGTCAGAGTAGCCATCCCATTGGCTGGGGCTGTGTGGGTTTTTTCTGGGATTGGGGGAGGAGAATTGGGCATTGTAGGTGGATGCTAGAAGGCAACAGGCGTTTGGCTATGTATTTTCAGCTGATTGCTGGGCAGTGGTATCTTTTCAGGTTGTATAATTTCCCTTTCCCCATTTTATTTCCTTCCCTTGATCCTACTGATCCTGTTTGTGGATTTTTTTTAAGTTCTTTCTTATTAAAATAAATCCTGTTCTGTTTTGACGGATGCTGCCAGTCTCCTTTCTTGCCCCAATATTGTGGCGAGCAGCTTAGCTAACATTCCCCAATTAAAAATTGGTCCCCAAAGAATGTCCACTCTAGCTCATCCCCAAATCCAGTCAATTAGAAGGACTTATCAATTTTGCTTTCTCCACAACATCTTACCTCTTCTGTTTCAATTGCCACCTACTTTGCCCCACTTGAATCCCTCATTGCCACTTCTCCAGAATATTGATATATCTTCCTTATTGGTATACATGTCTCCAATCTTTACCCTCACAATCTCTCTTTCTCATAAACTTCTTTCCCACATAATTTCTCATCTGGCTTCTCTCTCATGATCTCCAGAAAGTGATCATTCTACAAGGTGAAATCAGCTCTGAAACTCACAACTCCTCAAAACCCCTCTTCAGTTGGAGACTGATTGGTGAGGATTGGTGATTTCTGGGACCTCCTCCTAGAACCACAATTTCTTTTTTTTTTTAATAACAAAATTTTGTATTTATAATTTGGGGTTCCAATTTTTATCCCTCTTTCACTCGCTACCCCTTTCCCCAATGCCTGAGGCAGCAAATAAACAGATATGGATTATACATGTATGATTATGTAAAACATTAACATCTTTGTCATTATGAACAAGCAAACTTGATTAACAGAAAAAAAAATGAAAATGAAAAATAGCATGCTTCAGTCTGTGTTCCACCAATGTCAATTAATTCTTTGGAGGGAGATAGTATGTTTCATCAATAGTCCTTTGGGATTATTTTAGATCATTGTATTGTTGAGAATAGTCAAGTCATTCACAGTGCTTCATCAAACAATGTTGCTGTCTCTGTGCATTATGTTCTCTTGGTTCTGCTCACTTCACTATATGTAATTTTATACATGTCTTTCCAGTCCTTTCTGAAGTCATCCTGCTTGTTATTTCTTATAGCACAATAATATTCCATCACCATCATTTACCACCGTTTATTTAGCCATTTGCTAATTGATGGACATTCCTTTGATTTCCAATTCTTAGCCACCACAAAAAGAGCTGTTAGAAATATTTTTGTACAAATGAGTCATTTTCTCTTTTGGGGGATAACTTTGGTATATAAACCTAGCAGTGGTATTGCTGGATCAAAGGGTATGCACATTTCTATAGCCCTTCAGGCATAATTCCAAATTGCTCTTCAGAATGGCTGGATCTTTTCACAACCCTACTAACAGTGGATTAGTGTTCCAGTTTTCCCATATCCCTTCCAACATCAAATATTTTCCATTTTTTGTATATTTGCCACTCTGACAGGTGTGAGGTGATACCTCAGAATTGTGTGGGGTTTTTTTTATTATTACTATTTCTAAAGCATTTTTCTCATGGCAACTCTATGAAAGAAGGTAGTATAAATACCCTTATTTCATCTTTCTCTTTTTTTTTTCCTTTTTGCAGGGCAATGGGGGTTAAGTGACTTGCCCAGGGTCACAGCGTCTGAGGCTGAATTTGAACTCAGGTCATCCTGAATCCATACCTAGTGCTTTAGTCATTGCACCACCTAGCTGCTCCTCAGAATTGTATTATTTTGCATTTATCTGACCAATATTGATCTAGAAAATTTTTTCATATTATTATAGAGAGCTTTGATTTATTTGTCTGAAAACTGCCTGTTCATATCCTTTGACTATTTATCAATTGGAGAATGACTTGTATTTTTATAAATTTGACTCAATTCTCTATATATTTGAGAAATGAGGCTTTTTTCAGAGGTATTTTTTTTAAAAAAAATATTTCCTAGTTTTCTACTCCCCTTGTAATCTTGGTTACATTATTTTTGTTTGTGCAAAAGCTTTTTAATTTTATATAATCAAAATGATCTCTTTTACATTTAGTTTTATTTTCTATATAGTTTTTGGTCCTAAATTCTTCCTTTGCCCCTAAATCTGACAGATAAACAATTCCATGCTCCGTTAATTTGCTTATGGTATCATCCTTTATGTGTAAATCATGTACCCATTTTGACCTTATTTTAATATGCAGTGTGAGATGTTGGTCTATACCTAATTTCTGCCATACTGTTTTCCAGTTTCCCAGCAGTTTTTGTCAAACAATGAGTTTTTGTTGCAAACGCTTGAATCTTTGGGTTCATCATATATTAGATTGCTGTAGTCTAGATCCTCCATTTCAGGAGAATACCCAGGAAATTAGCTCATTTTCTCTTACCTAGCTACTTTTCTAGACTTTATGATCTCTAGAAATTCTTCATTTTGCAAGATAAAATCACCTCTGTACTTCACTGTCCTGAAATAATCTCCTACTCCAGACTACAAGATTTGCATCATGCCCTAGTGTATCCTACTTCCCCCTTTCAGATCATTTTCATGTAGTATTCTCCAAATTAGATTCTAAGCTCACTGACGGCAAGGAACATACTTTGGCATTCTTTGTTCTCCCAACATTTAGCATAGTGCCAAATATGGAGTAGGCATCTAATAAATGTTTATTGTCACTGACCACTTTAAATTATTCCTTAATTAATTAGTTTTATTAATTAATAAAAAATAAATCTGCCAAAATGCAAAGATCTGGCTATATCATTCTCTCTCCACAAAAACCTTCATGGCACCTTATCTCTTATAGTATAAAATATCAAATCATTAACCTAGCATTTTATACCTTAACATTTTGGTTCCAATTACTTCTCCAGTCTTATTTCACATTAGCCCACATTTTAGGCAAACTAAATAGATGTACCCAAATCTCATCTTGCCCTTGCTAACCTCTCTTCTAATAAGTTCCTGTTGATGTACCACCTCCTATATGAAGCATGGCAAGAAACCGGGAGTTCTGGATCTGAAGTTTAAGGTTGTGGGTTAGACTCATGGCTCTGCTACCATGTAACTTTGGCTTAGTCAATTAACTTCTTGAGACTTCAGTTTCCTGAACTGAAAAATAAGACAATTGGACTAGGTAACACAGAAGACCCCTGACCACTATAATTTTTTTCTATGTCTTCCTGGATTTCCTCATTTGAAAATGATATTTCTCTTCTCACAGTTGTATTTAGTTTCCTATGACTATATCCTGTCCCTTTAGTGTATCATCTTTGTATAGCAGTTGCATAACTTTATTAAACTTTTATTTATCAGAACCTCTTTGTTTGCAAGACTGTAATTTTTAGCTTTATATTCCCAGTGTCTAACAAAGAACTTTATGCATATTTGGTGTTTAATAAATGAACATCTAATAAACGGATGTGCTACTTACTACTCTACTGCTTTCCTCAAATTTTTATGGAGAAAGGCAGTTCAAATAGAGAAGAGAAATGTACTTAGATCTTTTGTCTTGGTTGTTTTTCATGATTTTGTGACTTAAGAAGTTAGGACTAAGACTAAGCAATTAAAAACTGAAAGAAATTTAGCAGGAATGATAGCTCTCCAAATTAAAATTGATTTCTTCTCATCTTATCAGGCATCCTTCTTATGTATGTATTATTTCCCAGTAGAGGCTATCTTTATCTGTATGTAAATCTTGTTTCCCCTATAACTTCCTTAAGGCCTAGGACCTATGTCTTGTTTATCTTTGGATATTCAGAAAGTCCTTAATGCAGTGGATTGCAAATAGTCAACATGTATTTTTTGTTAAATTACAAGTAATATAATTATATTCATTCATATTTTTAGTAATTCAATTGAATGGTCATTCAAATAAGTATTGTGTTACTTGCTACTTGTAGAAAGAAAAAAGACTAATTGCTAAACATATTAAGAGAAAACAAACTTGATTTCAAAGAAATAGTTTTCAAGCACTTAAGGACTCTTATTTGCATATAAACAAGGTAATTATAATATGACAATAATCTCTTTCTTAGCTTATGTATTTTTCTTATCTCTTCAGTGAGTCAGAACTACCAGAAATGCTTAGCCTAAAGCAAATTAAAGTATGCACCTGAAATTAATAAAACTTTGTATGTTTTAGAATATTCTAAAATTCAGATTTTCCTTGCTTTCATTGGATCAGTATTAGACGGCAATTTCTATTTTAGCATTTTCTTCTATTGTAGATGTTTGCTCTATGATATAAAATCTAAAACCACAAATTCTGATACTGCCTCAGGCAACAAGTCAGACCTAGGGTGATCTCTCATGATCTAAATTTTACTGTGAGAGTATTGAATCAGGATGAAGAGGGATAAACTTCAGCCTGAGTTACTAAGAAATTGTTATATTATATTGTAAACCAGGAACTGCTCTTTAAAAAATGTAAAGAATATCATCAGAGAAATGTGTGACTAGAAAGAAAAGTCATTCACCTATTGAGAGTAGGGGATAATCAATAGACAATCTATGAGTTAGCTATTATCAATTAAATGTGGAGCAACTGAAAGAACTTGGTTAGACCAAGAAAGAATGTAGGAACAAGATTTGCTGACAGGCAAGTTTGGTTGGGTTGCTTGCCATCCAAATCACTGGGTGCAATTTCCACTTAAATGATCTCCAAGATCTATCAAAATATTGAGATAGTTTTATGACATTATTTTGCATTTAGATCATAAAACAATAAGACAATGTGGCAGATTTCTGAAAGATGGAGAGACAGAACCAGGAGACTAAAGAGTTATCAGGAAAAAGAATGATCCAAAATTAGATGGCTGGTCACCTGACTTGAGTTCCATTGTTAACAAACTGTCAGAAGAAATTAAAGAAGGCCGCCAGAATGTTGAAGGGGTCTCATGATGAACTTTTGGGAAGATATGATTTAGTCTCACAGGATTAGATGAGAAAACAAAGACAGACCATAATTTGCATATTAGAGGGAAAATCCAAATCAATAAATGAGAACCATTTGAATATCTGAGCTTGATAATTCAAAACATGTATTCACAATATGCAAAAATGTTTAAAATTGAGTTATACTGTATATATATGATTTTCTATGATAATAATAAACAATTATATTAAGTTCTTTTTTTCCTAAAAAGGAGTTTTGGTTTCATAGGATTGCAGAATCATAACATTTGAAGCTTGAAGTGATCTTAATGTTCATATTGTCCAACACCTTCATTTTATAAATGAGCAAAGAGACTCAGAGAAGTTAAGCATCTTATTGAAAATGTTGTTGATATCCAGCATAAGAGCAATTTTTTTAAACCAAAATTGTCAGATCCTCAGCTTAGGCATCTTTCCACTCCTCTACACCAATATAGTGTACAGTGCCTAGCACATAGCAGATATTCAATAATTGATTATTTAACAACATTCTTAAAAGTTCATTTTATTATAGTGTCTTTATACTACCTAAAGTTAGCTTTTAGGCAGATATATAAATTATAATATTATTCACCTAACTCTGGACAGAAAGCTCTGTCTTATACCACTGTTATATATGTAAATATTTTCTGAATGAAAGTTCAAAAGAATACAGAATTCTAGGCCTCACTCATCTAACTTAATGGCAAATTCTTACTGAGGCATTTACACTCTGTAGTGATATGCAACCCACAAAATTCCACTCAATTTAATTCATTTATTTATTTATTTATTTATTTTATTATTTGTTTATTTATTTTAATTTATTTTTTATTTTTTGCAGGGCAATTGGGGTTAAGTGACTTGCCCAGGGTCACACAGCTAGTAAGTGTCTGAGTCCGGATTTGCACTCAGGTACTCCTGAATCCAGGGCCGGTGCTCTATCCACTGCGCCATCTAGCTGCCACCTCAATTTAATTTAAACATAGATAGATAGATAGATAGATAGATAGATAGATAGATAGATAGATAGATAGATAGATAGATAGATAGATAGATAGATGTGTGTATACATGTATATATGCATATGTATTTATTTTAAAGAAAATTCTTGTGCAATTCACTTTGACAGACAATAAAACTACAAAATCTCCATCTATAAAATGAGGAATCTGCACTCAATGACCTCTAAGATCCCTCTAGCTTTAACTCTATGTTTCTCATGAAAAACAGTTATAATACTGGCCCCCAAAGAGCTTATAGTCAAGCAAAAATGAAAGAGTAAAGGATATTTAACCTCCAAGGGTTCATCTTGTGGGTTAAAATAAATTAAACTGTTAAATATGATTTAAGTATTTGGTGTAATATGTTGTAATTAGTTGAATGAGATAACTGAAAAATAAGACCTTGTGAAAGCAATATAAATCATGTTTTATATCTTGGGGAAAAATTGTCACTACGTCTTTTCTAAAGACCAAACAGTCTTTTTCAACTAAAGATACTTGGGGGGTTTGTCTTTATTTTTCTTTCACCCCCAGCTTGCTGTTATTATTGAAAGTTTCATATGTGGCAGCTTTGGAAATCTAAAACTATGTTACTTACAAAAACAACTTTGTTATATGTCTGCTGGTTTTACTTCTATTTCAGTCACCTCATTTTCAGAAGCAAAGGAGGAAAAAATAGTGTTTGACTCCAGTTCAAAAGCCTGACAGTTAGTCACACTTAAGTGCTTACATCAAAGGAAATGTGTAGTTAAGGCTGTCAAGAAAATTCAAGAATTGTCATATAGCTTTGGACAGGTACTGATGGGGGCAGAGAAAGCATGGGTAACCTTCCACATCAGCATTCCAAAAATTGAGGTATATCATAAATGAGAACCTTTGGCAAGGAAAGTGTAGCTGAAACAGAGAAAAACAAAATGCTATACAGGAAAGGATTTTTCAAAAATGTATGATTCTTAAGGGTATCCTGCATGCTTAATTTGCTTCCAAGATTTAATAGTTTCTAAAATATATTTCATAAATTAAAGTCAATTTGACTATTCTTCTCTATGAAGATTCAATGTACAACAGAGTATTACATACTTTTAAAACCTAACTGATCTGAGAGAACCATAAAATTGATTGTAGCAAATGATGGTTTGAACAACAACCCACTGGTCTAATGCATTATGAAAACAATGGATAGACACCAGTGCCAACTATAGGATGCTATTCAATACAGAAAGGGGTGGTGGCTTCAGTCATTTCAAAGAACAAGCTGTGTCATCCAAAAGGAGGAATAATATGAGATCATCATTACTTTGTGAATCATTTACATATAATACAAGGATTAGAAATTAAATAGTAACTTAATAGCCATGAAGTATAGAGTTACAAAATAATATAGCAAAAACTAAGTTATGATTGATTGATAGAAACCTTACCAGCAGTTGACAGGCTTTTATAAATGACATCATTTTTACAATATAAGACAAACTTATATTTATGGGAATATATTTTTCCTGAGAAAATAGTAAAATATTCGTGAACAGAGCAAATGATATATTAGTTTATTCTTTTTTTTTTTTGGTTGGGCAAGGAGGGTTAAGTGACTTGCCCAAGGTCACACATCTCGTAAGTGTCAAGCGTCTGAGGCCAGGTTTGAACTCAGGTCCTCCTCACTCCAGGGGCAGTGCTCTATCCACTGCACCACCTAGCTGCATCCTATTAGTTTATTCTTAATGATATAACAACACGTGGAAATGAATCAGAAAGTTTTATAATTTACCAGGTGTTTTGAAGAAGCTTCAAGGTTTTTGGTCATCTCTACAACTGAATATTTAGCCTATACCACTCCTTTCTAATGAAAGAAACTGGCAGATAGTATGTACTTAAATATATTTTACATTCTTTTTGTAAAATTTCAATATACTTTTATTTTTTAAAAGGTCATAACACTAACTTTAAAACCATTCTGCCATTATACAAGCTACAAATCCTTGCTTAGCAACTGAGGACAATCTTTTTTGAAAAGTGAAAAAAATCTATATAAAACAAAGAGTTTTCATAGGAACACAGATAAGTGTGACACCACCTCTTAGTCTTCCACATTGTTGTATTTGTGTCAACCCTATTCTTAAAACATTTTAAAACTCTAGCAGGAATTAAGTTAATGGTCCCCCTTCAAATGCTCTAATTCAAACTAAACTTGCAATTAATTGCTACAAACAGTATCTATACATTAATATTAGCTAAAATACAAGTTGTTGAATGGTTTCATCCTACTTTTCCAAGCATGAGAAAATGGCAAAATCTTGATTTCCTGATCCTCTACTTCTGGTGGAAAACTTTTATTCTTGATTAGTTGCATAAATTGCCATACCTGATCCAGACATCACATGATGGTGGATCTTTGAAGTCTATTTAAAGAAGAAACAGTAGCAACTGTATAAATGCCCATGTTTTTTAACAGCATCCAGTCTCCCACATATATTCATGGTAAATCACAGTGTTCAACAATTTGGACTGGAAGAATAATAATTCTCACCTGGTTTGGGTCTCTTTTGTAGAATAGAAGGGAACATGCATAGTTAAAAAGTATGAAATTAAATGATCTATATCCTCCATCATTTACATATTACATAAAGGTTCGGTCATTTGCCTCGTCTTCATTGTAAGTAACAGTATGTTCCTTTAATACAAGTTTTTTTGGCAATGATTGTTAAGTGCATGAATGAAAGCTGATGTGACATAGTATTTGCCTGGTTCAGTTAAGATTCTAACTCCAGAGTCAGAATGAAAATATTTACCTAATGCTGGAGTGAGTACACTTGAGATCTCTTTAAACGTAGGCATTACATCTTCAGAACCAGAAAAGCCCCTATCAGTATCAAGAAGATACATAAACTCCACCCCCATGTAAAAAAAAAAAACACATACTTGGCATTAGAAATTACTTGGATGAAAGTTTCTGGATCAGTACAACTACTTCCCACATGGAAACTGACTCCAATAAAATCAATACTCAGTTCCTATGCCTGCTCAAAGAGTGGCCTACTAGTTTTGAGAGTGACACCAAACTTAACACTTTGATGACAGATACTTTTGGTGTCATCAGTGGCAATCCTCAAAATCAGATTTGCCTTTGGATGAGCTCTGGCAATGTTCAGTAGCTCGATTCCACTATCAAAAGCGATCATTTATACTCCATTCTTGGTAGAGAAACCCCAAAATTCTTTGCTAATTGTATTTAAATCTCACTAGCACAATCAAATCCTGCTCCTATAGCAGCAAATGTCTTCACTATAGCTCTGCTGTCATTAAATTTAACAGAATAAAAATAAGTTACTCAAAGAAGAGCTTTATACCATCTCAAATGTTTCTTTAGGATGTTACCAACCTCAGCAACATAGAAGGCATCTATAGCATAAGAAGAAACTTTATTAATTTTCTATTCCAAAATATCCTTAGCAGTAAAGCCTTCATCAAGGAAATTAAAGTTAAATTCTTCATTGATAAAGCTCTTCCCAGTTTCTTAGTATTCCTCTAAAGGTGCAACAAATTAGAAAACTAAGAGATGGAATTTAAAGACAAGCTATTTCCAGTTTTATACCTAAGGTGATCCTCCAGGAAGACAAATGTTAAATACAGGGCTATGATTATGCCTTCTGTGCAGCAGAATTGGCAGACCCCAGGGAGATGCTCAAAATGAACAGAATTTGACAGCTCCAATGCCTTCCTCACAACCTCCCCCTCCATTCAGCTGCCGACTGCCCAGCTGATTTTTTTGAGGGGGGGCGGCAATAAGGGTTAAATGACTTGCCCAGGGTCACATAGCTAGTAAGTGTCAAGTGTCTGAGGCTGGATTTGAACTCAGGTCCTCCTGAATCCAGGGCTGTTGCTTTATCCACTGCGCCACCTAGCTGCCTCCTGCCCAGCTGATTTTTAAAATTCCTTTTATGTGTTTCATCAAGTTACATTTTTCTATTAGTCACTTTTAATGGGGCCTGGACTAATTTCTTACTTTGCCATAAACTCACTGTTTATTTCTGTTTAAAGCATGGAGTCTTGCACACTTGTTGACACAGATATAAAATAAACATGAGTGAACTGTATCCTATTGTAATACTTCTTATGTTGATTTAATGGATTAATCCCCACCCACCCCCTGTCACCCAATGAGATACTTCACTGTGTTCTATGAATTGACCCTGGATTCTCAGACTATATAACAATATAGCAATAGAGTATAAGCTTTGCCAGATCTATCTAACAAGTAGAGGCCTGGCAGTGCGCTACATGCTTTTATCTTAGCATTAGTTCAAATAAGTTCCTAGAGACTCTTCCCTAGAAGCTTTGCCAGTGGGACATGAAATTTTGTGCCCAAACCTATTCAGAAAGGCCATATACTGAGTTATACAAGTCTACTTCAGTCTGTATTGGGGGACCACACAAAAGAAACAAACAATCTTTGAAATATGGAAATAGGATTATATTTAGCATCTAAATTACACAATTTTCTTTTTTGTTTGTTTATTTTTATTGCTTTTAAGTAAAAAGAAATTATGCTTCAACCTATATTCAGACACCATCAGTTATTTCTCTGGGGATAAATAGCATTTTTCATTATAAGGCCTTCAGAGTTGTCTTGGATCATTGTATTATTGAGAATAGCCAAGACATTCAAAGCTGATCATCTTACAATATTGCTGTTACTTTGTACACAGTACATTTACACTTTGCATCAGTTCATTAAGTCTTTCCAGGTTTTTCTGAGAGCTTCCTGTTTATCATTTCTTATAGCACAAGTGTCCCATCATAATCACATAACACAATTTGTTTAGCCATTCCTCAATTGATGGGAATCCCATCAATTTTGAATTCTTTGCCAGCAGAAAATAACTTCTATGAATATTTTTGTACATATAGGTCCCTTAACCTTTTGCTTTTTTATCTCTTTTTGGATATTGACCTAGTAGTGGTATTGCTAGGTCGAAGAGTATGCAAGGTTTTATAGCCACCAATAGTGCATTGATGTCTTATTTTCCTCATATAACCTATAACATTTGTCATTTTCCTCTGCTCTCCTATTATCCAATCCAATAGGTATGAGGTAATACCCTAGAAATATTTTGACTTGCATCTTTCTAAACAACAGTGAATTAGGGCATCTTTTTATATGACTATAGATAGCACTGATTATTTCATCTGAAAACAGTTGATATTTTTTAATCATTTATGAATTTGGGAATGGCTCTTATATTTCTGTAAATTTAACTTAGTTCTCTATATGTTTGAGAAATGAGGCCTATATCAAACAAACTTACTTCAAAATTTTTTCACAGTAACTATTTCTATCTATATTTCCTTTCATCTTATTCCCTACCTATGACATTTACTCTATTATCTATCTCCTTTCATCCTGTCCCTCCTCAAAAGCATTTTGCTTCTCAGTTCCCCCTCCTTAATCTACCCTTTCTTCTATCATCCTTCCCCTTCTACTTTCCTGCAAGGTAAGATAGTTTTCTGTACCCAATTGAGTGTGTATGTTATTCCATTTTTGAGTCAACTCTGATGAGAGCAAGGTTAATTTACTCAGCATCACTTCCCCCATTTTCCCCTCCACTGTATAAGCTTTTACTTGGTTCTTTTTTGTGAGATAATTTACCTCATTTTACCTCTCCTTTTCTATCTCTCCCAGTGAATTCCTCTATCATCTTGTAATTTTATTTTATTTTTTGTGGGGCAATGAGGGTTAAGTGAGTTGCCCATTGTTACACAGCTAGTAAGTGTCAAGTACCTGAGGTTGGATTTGAACTCAGCTCCTCCTGAATCTAGGGCCAGTGCTTTATCCACTGTACCATCTAGCTGCCCCTGGAATTTTATTTTTTTAAAGATACCATTCCTTCATATTCAGTGCACAACTGTGCCTTTTATCTGAATATATTCCATCCAACTGCTCTAATAATAAGAAAGTTCTTATGAATTACAGGTATCACCATCCCATGTAGGAATGTAAACAGTTTAATCTTTTAATATATCCCTTATGATTTCTTTTTCCTGTTTACTTTTTTATGCTTTTCTTGAGTCTAGTATTTGAAAGAATGATACAATTTTCTAAGAAAGTATGACATAACAGCTGGATTTACCATGGGACATTTCTTAATCTACTGTTTCATTGAAATCATCCTCAACTATCATAGTACTTGGCAATACTCTACTGAATAAAGAATGAAGGAATATTCATTCTTAAATAACCAAATGTAATACAAATTGTAGTTGCAACAATTTTTTTATTTTTTATTTTGCAGGGCAATGAGAGTTAAGTGACTTCCCAAGGGTCACACAGCTAGTTAAGTGTCAAGTGTCTGAGGCTGGATTTGAACTCAGGTCCTCCTGAATCCAAGGCCAGTGCTTTATCCACTGCACCACCTAGCTGCCCCTGCAACAATCTTAATAAAACATTAAAGGTGAGCTAAATTTCCCAATTTTTCATTTGAAAAATGTTATGTTTCTTTTGAAATCATTACAAACCAATTTGTTAAACCTGAAGGAAAATATTTTCTCCAGGTTGTCAACTTTTAAGAGCTTTAATTTTTTTAATTTTTTAAATTTTTTAAATTTTTTTCTTTTTTTGTGGGGCAATGGTGATTAAGTGACATGCCCAGGGTCACACAGCTAGTAAGTGTCAAGTGTCTGAGGCCAGATTTGAACTCAGGTCCTCCTGAATCCAGGGCCAGTGATTTATCCACTTTGCCACCTAGCTGCCCCCCTAACACTCTAATTTTTTAAATGAAACTTTGATGTTTTCATAAAATGCTGCACTCTTTAAGTATGGTTGAAAGAAAGAAAAAGAAAGAAAGAATGAAAGAAAGAAAAGAGGAAAAAAAGAAATGAGGAAAGAAGGAAAGAGAGAAAGAAAGCTTTATATATGTATATATACATGCATAACTTATAATTTTGAAAAATAACAATAAGAAAACAATTAAGGAGATAATGGAAGGAAACTAATATTTTTTGAAGTTAATATAAACTGTGAAAATAAATTTATAGACAAATCAGTTTTATGTATGACCTCTTTTATGTTGTTGTGTATTTGAATGATTTGTTGATTACTTATTAGTTCATAATAAATTTATAAAATTTAATAATTCACTTTCTGAAGTAATACTATATCACATAAATTACCTTCACCTTAAAATATAGGTGTTTACCTGGTTAATCTGACCAATAATTGAGTAGTAAAGTGAGAATAAGTTTTCATTTTTCTTTCTAACAGATGCTATTTCACATAGACTCTCATAGAAACTCAACCATTATGCCAATTTCAACAGTTTGTCATTCCTGGTAATGGTCATGTTAACATAAAACATCAAGATTATGAACTGAACTTTTTGCGTCCTTTGTGTGTGGGGGGAGGGGCTATGGGTGTGGGGTAAGGGGCTGGGTGAAATGC
Source organism: Dromiciops gliroides (assembly GCF_019393635.1). NCBI lineage: Eukaryota > Metazoa > Chordata > Mammalia > Microbiotheria > Microbiotheriidae > Dromiciops > Dromiciops gliroides. The sequence continues at coordinate 201,652,351 of NC_057861.1, read as the reverse complement.
AGTTGTCTTCTGAAATACTCTCATGGAATTTTTCACAGACAATTACATATGTGTGTGTGTGTGTATATATATATAAAATACAATCTTATATTTTTCCTTCATCGACAAATAATTCAGGGTTACTAGAACATTTGTTAAATTAAGTCATTTTCTTTCTTCTCCCCTCTCTTCCTCCATTTCTCTCTCTCTCTCTCTCTCTCTCTCTCTCTCACTCTCTCTCTCTGTTTCTCTGTGTGTGTATGTGTGTCTCTCCCTTCCTTTCTCTTTTCTTCTCTTCTTTGTTTAAAAGGAAGATTTTTACATACTATTTTAATGGCTTCTTTATGGCAACATTTTCAAAGTTAGGAAACAGTAGTTCCTAATATAGTTTAAAATTCTTTGATCAATTCCAGTTTTAAAATATTATGTGTCTGAATCTATAGCAGTACTATACATTTCCCAAAAACATGGGGAGGAGCAGGTGAGGAAGATATTGGCTTAGTCAAGGAAAATAGGAGAGTAGTGTGAAAGTGTACATACTTCTAAAGTTAAGTTCCTAAATAAGACTAAGAAAGAAACAAACTAATTATAACTAGAACCTTTTATTGCCTTCTCACTTGAAGAGCCAAATCCACAAATTGGAGAACTGACAGGATTAATTTCTTTTTCACTAACATGATTTCAAAAAAGAAACATATTATAAACAATGGCTTTCATTTGATATAAGGGAAAAATAGTGCACCAGAAAGAAAGAAGGAAAGAAAAAGAAAGAAAGAAAGAAAGAAAGAAAGAAAGAAAGAAAGAAAGAAAGAAAGAAAGAAAGAAAGAAAGAAAGAAAGAAAGAAAGAAAGAAAGAAAGAAAGAAAGAAAGAAAGAAAGAAAATGAAAAGCATATCTTTGGTAGCTATTTGATTGTCAAACCATAGTACTGAATGCTGAATATCCAAGACTGTGAATGTAAGGGTCCTCTTAATATTTGATGAGCTCAGCTGAGTCTTACAGGAAATCTGCTTTTCTTATTATATTTAATAAAGCAAATGGAATTCTTCACTGGGAATAGTCAGCCTCTAAAATGAGATCTTCACTATATCCTTTCATCATTTTAGACTGTCTTGACCAAGACAACACTAGAAGTAACACAAACATTTCTGATCTGCTCTGAAGTAAAAAGAGGCTACTAAACCATGCTCACCTTTTTAAAGCAGCATTATAGAAATTGGTAGAGAGTACTCTGCTTTGTTCCCAGTGCCAGGATCAGCAATATAATAAAATCACTTTTAAAACCAGTACAATTCTTAGTTTCTACATTATAACATATTTGAGATATCAACTCCTACTAGGTAGAGATAGATGGATACATAGGTAGATAGAGGGATAGATAGATAGAGTATAATTAATGTAAAATTCATGTTTCAAATTTTCATTTTACATAAAACCTGAGATTTATTTTCATCTTGAATTTAACTACTCTATTATATCATCTTCATGAATTTTGTTGTTCTTACTTTGAGATAAATAGGAAAGAATGCTGGATTTAGCATTAGAGGACCTAGGTCTAAATCCAGATTCTGCTTCATGTTATCTATATTCTCTTGTTCAAAATATTAAACCTCTCTGTGCTTCATTTTCCTCATTTCTAAAATAATAGTGTTGGAGTAAACAATCTCTAAGGTATCCTCCAACTCCAAATATCTGATCCCATGTTAATAGTGATGTTTCTTATCACACATTGAAAACTAAGAAGGTAAAGACATGACAAGTTTGAAACTAAAATTTCTGATATTCTAACTCCATATATAGCAAAAGGGAAGAGTGGATATAATTTCAATCACCTAGATGTCTAGAAGGAACCAAAGGCAGGTTTGACTTGAAAATCATGAGTGAAAAACAAAACAACAATAAATAATCCAAAAACCTAAGTATAGGTTATGCTTCAATATATTTCTTTTTTCTTTTCTTTTTTATTTGCAGGGCAATGAGGGTTAAGTGACTTGCCCAGGGTCACACAGCTAGCAAATGTCAAGAGTGTGTGTGTGGGGGGGGCAGATTTGAACTCAGGTCCTCCTGAATCTAGGGCCTGTGCTTTATTCACTCTGCCATCTAACTACCCCTTCTTCAGTATATTTAAAAGTAGAAAGGACAACATTCTGAACACTTGTGTGGCTGTTCTTTAAAGAAGAATTTGTTACTTCTACAGATGATGTAGATGTAGTTAGGAATACAGAGAGATTTATGTTTGTCAGTGGCACACACTATATCAACTATCCTTCCCAGAGTCCCTTGTGCATGGTAGTAGGAAAGTGCAAAGTACCATAAAACCAAGGACGTTCTCAGAAATGAGAGTGGAAGCTATAGTTTTGCTCCTGCTAGAGAATTTATAGGCTCCAAAGTAATGCGTTAGATCTTATTTTCTACATTTTATACAAAAAATAGCTGAATGAAAATAGGGCTAGGGTTAGTACCTGTTCAAGGGAGAGGACATATCATCTCTCTCATGCACAAGTCATTCATGCTTGCTGAAATTCAATTACCAAGAAATGTAAGGCTACAAATGATACAGAATATTAAGTGGCTAGAGAGAAATACAACAAGCCAGGTAATGTCTATACCTTGGGTATTCTAGAGGATAGGCAATATGTTTTAGTAAAAGGATCTGAATTAGGAGCCACACAATTTTGGTTTGAATCCACTCACTACCTTGTGAAATTTTCATTTACTCCCTCTATTTGGGACTGATTTTATTCATATGTAGAATGACTGTGCTGAAAGAGTCAATCATTAAGATTCCTACTAGGTTATACTCTTAGAAAACAAAGATCAGATGAAGAAATAGTCTTTGAATTTTTCAATAATAAGATATATAAATGGAAGAATGTGAAATGGAGGAAGTCTAAGCTGCCTCCAGGTCAGGATGTCAAGTAAGATGTCTGCTATAAATAAAGCAGAATATTTGGTACCTGGCAATGGGAACCCAGGGATGTTTGATAGATTAATGCAATAATCCCACTGTATGTCAAGCACATAAGTCCATACATGCTCAGGTAGCTCTTTTAATCACTTACATCACATATGAATGCCACATCAGTTCTCAGATGTTTCCTTCAAGAACTTCATAGACAGGGCAAGTCAGCCTGTCAGCAGAACCCAGGGAAGTATCATCAGCTAATTATTCTAGGAAGAAAGAACAATAAGATTCAGCAAAGACGTTCCACTCATTACCAGGTAATTCTTTCACTTCTGTGACTCCTCAACTTGAGCTTATACATTATAATAACATTGATTGGACTTTAGTCATATTGTGATTGTCTGGCAGGATCAAAAAATATGAAAGATGATAACTCTTATAACTTGCCATGATCTAACTCTCACTCCCTCTTTATATATATTGTGTTTGCTTTGCCTAGGGCCAGAAGGATGGTAACTGGCTCAGAACAGTGTTTTGTACTTTTTTCTTTGTTTGTTTTTCACTATCCTCGTTCCTTAGAGAGAAGAGTGCCATTGTGGAATCTCTGTTTCTTGGTGGTGGTCAATGAAATTCAAGATGCAGTCTTGTTTCAGTTGAGCCCTTGAAAACTTGGTAGTTTGAGATGAGGCTTACCTCTCAGATACTTATTTAAAGCAAAGGCACTCCAAAATCTCATCTTTACTCAAGAATAAATAAGAAAAGTAGGATATTGATTGACCTCATTCTTCCCATGAAATCATGGAAATAAGGAGGCACCTATTTCAAATGTGTGTGTGTATATATATATATATATGTATGTATATATATGTGTATGTATGTATATACACACATATGTATTGGTATATATGTTTATGTGTATATATGTATACATTGATGTGCATGAATATGCATGTGCATGTATATATGTATATGTATATGTATATATGTATGTGTGCATGTGTGAGTAAAATGCTTCTTAAATTTAACAATAAAGGAATAAGGTTGACCCACAGAAATCAGTTTCATTATGTTATGATAACACTTTGTATTTTTGAGATGTACAACTTCTCAGGATAACCACATACTCAGATGTTAGTTCTTGATGTTTTCAAATTTTTGTTGTAATATGTTCATCTATTATTAATAAACTCATCCTCCTTTGCTGTTTCACTATGAATTATTTAAACTGGGATTTGAAATTATGGAATTCTCTAAAGCTTGGTCCCCAGTGGCTTTTATCTTTATTTATGATTATAAAACCAACTAAAGCTATCAGTAAGTATAGCACTAAGAAAGTCAATAACAATTTTCATCAGTTAATATTTGTGTGCTCACTGGCTCCATGGTATAGTCATAATTTATTGTCAAGAGAATACAAAGACTGGGAAAAAATCCTACTATCCTGTTTCTCTTCTAAGTCAAACATTGATATGTATATGCTTGTTATACAATTCAGAATTTTAAGAGTTATGTGTGACAGAAGAACATTATAATAGAAGTTAGAAGATAAAGATAATTTTTTTTAAAAAGATAGTCAGTTTTTAATATTTTTAATGGAAAACTACAATGATGATGGAGTAGCTCCTCAGAATCTATTTGCCCCAATAATGTTCTATTGTGTAATAAAATAACTGGAGTTTGATCATTTGGGTGTTAGAAAAAAAATCTCAAGTAGTGTTATCTTTCTTTTAGCTATTATGTGGCTGTGAATGATGAAATTCAAAGAAAAGAGCACATTAATGTCCCACAGTTTATATGCCTTAGAATAGAAGGAATTAGTCATAACCCAAGTTTTGAATAATTTTGTTTTGCCTGTTTTTTGATAAACATCAATAGTATTATGATATTGAAATTTTAACAAAGACATTCACTTCACATGTCTAGACAATTAAATAATGTCTTAACAGAACTTTCCTACATACACATTTATAAACTTTAAAAGTTAACAATATTTTAAGGCCTAGCTCAAATGTCACCTCCTACTCACAACCTTCTCCAACTTTTCTGGTGTATAAAAATATCTCTCTTCTTTCAACCCCTACTATACCTTCAGGCAATATTACTGACTATTATTGGGGCAGCTAGGTGGTACAGTGGATAAAGCAATTGATTTCCAATATCACCTCAGATACTTACTAGTTGTGTTACCCTGGGCAAGGCACTTAACCCCAATTGCCTTAAACATCCAGGGCCATTTCCAGTTGTCCTGATATATATCTTGCCACTGGATATGTATCTTTCTCTAGAGGAGAAAGTAAAGTAGGTGACCTTGTACATCTCTCCATTTACATCCAATTCATTGCAAGTCATGACATCACCTCCCAATGTCATGGTCCTCTTTGAGAACAACAACAACAACAACTGACTATAATAAAGACTAGTGAAGTTGTTATATTCAACTCAATCGAAACACATTTTAGCGTTCAATTTCACCTTAATCTTGGCTTTGTTTTTTTCTTCTTATAGGGATTAAGTTCCTTGAAGACCATGACTATGATTTATACTTCTTTTTCTGTCTCTTATGTTATATGTAACAATTCTAGATACATAATAACCACTATACAAAAAACAAAACTGTTGATTACTTGATGGGCTGACTATACATAGCAACCAAGTCCCATAAGACAAAGACCACAGAAATACTATTTAGATGAGTGTGTCTTTCTACATATTTATATATACAGACACATATATTCACTCACATTCAGTCACTTACTAGCTTTAGAGAAGTTTCTTATTCTCCTTCATTCTCAGTTGCCTCATCTATAAAATGGAGGTCATAAAAACACCTAAATCATGTCATTGCTGTTGAGATATATGGAAAGCTCTTTGCAAATTCCAAAATATTATATAAATGCTAACTCTTAGTACTGAAAACAGTAAGGATTCTACTAGTCTTTAGATTTTAACTTTATCTCAAACATATTCATTGAAAAGGCTATTGAGGATACTGTGCAGAACGTGGGTGGGGGAGGAGAAGGGCTTCTTTCATAAGAATTGAAGTAAATCAAGAGACATTTATGGAATGCCATTAGGGTGCAAAGATGTGTTAACTTCTGAAGTGTTTTTCAACAAATATTATCTTCAAGCAATGCATTTCTCCCCCTGGGATGATGTGCTATCCTCTCTAATTAGTTAGGCCTGAGACCTGTGACATGGTGTCATAGGTTTATGGAGGTATTGATAGTAGTGATTTTCTTTGAAAGGATCAGGGTTTTTTTTCCTTTTTCTCTGAAAATGTATCTCATGGTATGATTGATAGGATGACAGAAGTAATCAAACAGTGACATGTTTAGCACCAGAAGGAAATCGTAATTCTCACAGGTCAGACAATTCTGAAAAAGTACTTTTAAACAAAGAGTTTAAAAGTTTTATCTGATGATAAATTGGAATAGAATCTGAAAATTAGCTACCTAGCATTTATCAAGAGCTATAAGGTCTGTAATGTGCTTTGCATATGTTAACTCATTTAATCCTTACAACAATCTTGTGAAGTAGGTGCTAATATTATCCTTATTTTATAGATGAGCAAACTAAGGTTGAGAGTAGTTAAATGACTTTTCCAGGGTCATACCATCCATGTTTGAGGCAGGATTTGATCACAAGATTTCTTAATTTCCAACATGCTCTACACTGTACCACCTAGCTACATCAGCAGATTGTGTGTCACAGTTCATTAAAGCATCTCTAAAAAAAAAGAGGAAAACTAAGTTAAAGCAACAATGAATATAGCTTGCCAACCATCAGTTATTCGCCAGATACTTTTAGGAACAACACATAACATAAGAAAACAAAATCAACCAGGGGCTGTCATTTCAGTAATCATCCAAGAGATCATTTTCACTGCACTGTTTCCATGCCTATTTGATCTCCCAAATTTTATCATCTGGTACAAATTCATAGACTTCCCTACTTCAGAGTCTGTCTGATGCCAGTCAACTCTCATCCACATCATTTCATCTAATGTTCTCCTTGCCCATATTCTACCATGAATCTTCAGTAAAGTTCAATCCAACATGCTCATGATGTTCTAACATTTCTTTTGATATTGCATAAATGCAAAGTAAGTGGGAGAGATGGGTAGCACAGTGGATAGAGCTACAGGCCTAGAGTCAGAAAGACTCATCTTACTGAGGTAAATTCTGACCTCAGAGGTTTACTAGCTATGTGACCCTGGGCAAGTCACTTAAACATATTTGTCTCAGTTTCCTCATCAGTAAAATGATCTGGAGTAGGAAAAAGCAAACCACTACAGTATTTTTTGCCAAGAAAACCCCAAATGGGGTCACAGAGTTGGACATGACTGAAACAACTGAACAGAAAAAATAACCAAGTAAGTACATAGGGTGCCCATCAGTGATTTTTTGATCAGATCTGCTTTCAGTTAAGAGAACCAGCAATATAAAGTCTCATCACTAAAAGGTTGGCCACATGGTTATAATCTTTGAGTCATGGCAACCCACGAAAAGAGGCCCAATGAACTTTGGTATCTCACCCTCCTTCAGAAAGTGTGTGAATAGATCTCAGGATCCTCACAATTTTGTCCTACGGTATGAATCACATCTGTGTTGACTTGGTCTAGTCCAGTTCTTTTCCTTTTTTTCTTTTTCTTCGATCTAGTGCCACCTACATTTATCTTTTTGTAACTCTTACATTTACAGAGAAGCATATCTAGGACTGTGGGATATGACCCCATATATGATGATTTCACATCTCTTGATGGTGAAAAAATATTATATAACAATTTTCATATTTCTTCCATTTGTTGACATCCTGCAATTGTAATCCTTAGAATAATGTTGCTTATTACTCCAAGCTACTTTAAAATGATTTTATTATTCTTTATATAAAAAGGATAGTACACTGCTTCTTTATGCTTAAATGAAACAATACTATTCAGAATCTCTCCATTCTCTGCATGAGTTTATAAATAAGTTTATAATGTAGACCCAGTAGGCAGGGAAAAAACAGCCTTTGACTATGATCTCCCTTAACTTAGAAAGTGAAGTGTGTATTAACAAAGAGATTTATTATTTTCTTTTGCTCTCCTTGTCATGGAAATTAATTTACATTGGTTAAACATATATGAGATTATTATAATTAATGACATTTTCCATCTTCTATCCACTACACACACAAACACACATACCACAGGCACACACACTTACCACAAATACACACACACAAATACACACAAACAATCCTCTGGTAAGATTTCAACTGGCCTAAAAGACCTTGGACTTTGGATTTATTCTCAGTTTAGGAAGAGAGGAAATTGATGCAAGATCAGGAATGGAAGGCTTTTTTTTCCCTTTGAAGTGGGAATTTTTAGAAGATTGTTTGAGAAGTACAGGGGAGAGAACTGACCCCTGATACATGGAGCATCAATAATACTACCAAGGATACTAGTGGTAGTGCCATCTGCAGGTCCTTTTTTTTTTCAAAAGGTAAATGCCAAAGAGACAAGGGAGAGGTATATAGGACTGTACTTTCTACCCAGATGTATATACTTCTTTAAGTGGATTGAACAGTGAGATAAAATTAGTAGGAAATGGCAAAACTTACCTTCCACCCCCTGCCTTGCTGTAAAGGGCTGTTACATACACCCACTTCTAATTTTGCCCTTTTATTCTGTTAAAGACTGAATCTGACTGATCTAACATCATTGCTCACAAAAAAGCTGTAGCTGATCTTGTCCCTGAATTTCTTTGTATACTATATTGTTTCGGGGCATGAGGACTTGGGACATTTCTGAAAGCCATAAAAGGGAAATGGAACTTCCTCTCTTGGGACTAGGATCCCAACTCTTTCAGCACATTGCTAGAAAATTTTAGCCATCTTACTGGGGGTATAATCAGAAACCATTCATGTGTTTCATAACTATAGTTCCAAGAATGACTATGAACTTGAGTCTTTTAAATTCTGCCCATCTCCTCAAAACCTTAAGTAAGGCCCTATAGATTTGCATAGAAATTAGAATATAAGATCCTTGAGAGTAGGGATTATCTTGTTCTTTATATTTGTTTCAAAATGTCTGGGACATAATAGATACTTAATGAATGCTTTTGGATTGATTACTTGGTTGGTTGATGTTATGGAAATATTACTCATCTGTGTTGTCTGTAAGTCTCAGGCCTCTCTCTTTTCTTGTTCCTCCCCGATACTTTTCCATATATCTCTTGCCATCTTCATCTATATAGAATATTTCATTGAAGTCACTGATTATCAACCCATGTTGACTTAATGTCAAAGATCTTTTTAGGTGTGTAATATTTTTTCTTCACCTCTTCATAGTCTGTAATAGATATTAGCATATAAACTGTAATTAGTTTCATGGTGATCTTTTTGTAAATGCTTATCATGAAAATGATAATATAAAGCCAACAAATATCCTCTTGAAATAGATATTTATTTGCATCTTTGGGTCTATCATAAAATTCAAATCAACCAATCGCACTTTTGTATATCCAAAACATTCCTGAGTGATATTTCCATTTAACTATAACTTACTTCTCTCTTCTGATTTCCTTTATGCTATAAATACCAAGACTGAAATGATTTAGTCCATGTTTTATATACACTTGTTGATCATTGGATTAGGGTCTTACATTTCTGGTACCATCAGTGGATTATGTAGTCTCAACACCTATTTTTAGCACCCTCTGCCCTCTTTTCCTCCTTTCCTCCTTTATGTCATGGTCGTTCAGTACCAAAATGGAAGGGGGTTATACAGGACTGAGCAAAATTTTACATAATTTATTGTCTCATGGTTTTCCATGGCTAAAGAATTAATCAAATTGGCAGCCTATTGGTGTTCAGTATCTCCATATTTAGTTAGACTTGTCTTCATAAGACATGATTATAAAGTTTCTGGCATTAGAATAAAGTTTGTTCAAGCTGGTGGAACATGCCAAAATCTCCAATATCTCGGCATAATCTTCAAGAATGCAGTCACCTCCATGCTATGATAAGGTATTAAAGTAGGATCACATGAAGAACTTTATTCAATTATTTAGGTTATTTAATGAATCTGAACATCAGAAAAGTATTTTAATTTTAATAGTCCTTGGTTATTATCAGTTTTTAACAGATGAGAACTCTGCCATCTCTAAGGCAGGAATAATTCTGCTAAGAAATATTTTGTTAACCCTGCTGAGCAAAACAGGCTATTGTGAGATTTATAATTGGATATTAGATCATAAATCTCCCCTCTTTAACCTTTCCCTTAATTTATCTCCCAGACTAGTAAATGGAAGAAGCTTCTGGTTCTCTAGTTAGAGCTTTTATGGTATGTATGGTAGTCACAAGGTGATGTTGATTAGAAGGATAGGAAAGTAGAAACACAATACAAATCGTCTTAAATCTAAGCTTAGTCTATATTCCGTATAAAACTCACCAAAACCGAAGGCCACCTTTGAGAAGAGAGACACCGTGTGCTGCTGCTGCTAACCGCGAGCCGGGCCCAGTCAAAACTCTCATCAGCATTAGCCTGTGCAGCGCAGTCAGGAGACCAGCAGAGCAGGAAAAAAGCCCCACTTCCATTCTCTCCTTGCCTTTTAAGCTCGCACCCCGGAAGTCAAGTGCTTAGCAGGCAGTCTGATGTGCGCAGCATGCGGACTGGCGTGCGTAGCTCATGCTGTTGGTCTCCTCCCCGAAAGGGTGGTCCTTCAAAAACTGGTGTCTTTCAGTTATCCTAACCGACTGTTAAAAAACTTTCATATTTTTTACCACACTATCAACTATTAATCCTTCAAAATGAAAGAAGTTATCCTCAAAGGTATATTACATAACTTGTAACTACTGACAAAACAGTATTGACCACTGTTATTATTTTCATAATCCTGCTTTTATAGTGTCCATAAAGTATGAAATTCATTTCTATCTTATTTTACAGGAATAGAGAATGGACCTGTGATTTCATTACTGCAGGAAACTCCCAGTTAAGAAAATTCCCTTTACCAATGCAAATTGACATGCTCCCTGCAACTTACAGCCTTGGTAGTTATTATATAAAGTGGTTAACTTTAAAATAGGTCAGCTTCTACTATGGCTTTCTGGGGAAAAATCGGAGTCTGAAATGCTCTTTCCATCATTCTCTTCCCAACACCTTATAGCCTTTCCAGATTGTTTTGAGTGAAGGGAATTAGAAGAATGTGTTGAGGAGTGATTAAAGAATATAGATGGAAAGGAGACTGAAGGTCAGGGAGCAAAGTCCTACATTCCTCTAATAAAATAGGAATCACCCCACTTTTCTACCAGTTTCAACATTATTTTGTTTCTTCTGATGGTGAGGGTTTCCATTTTCTAAGAGCACTTACCCTCTCTGCTGATTTAATATTCAGGTTTTTTGATCACCCAATATTTGATTGAGTTCATTAAAAGTTCATGTAGAAGAGGAAATGAGAAAACCTAAATTATTAGCCTGACTAAGTTATCCTTATAGATTAATTATCACTTATTACTTCATTACCATCTATCTATTTGGAAGGTAGGAATAATAATATGTCCCACCTCCATTTCCTGACAGAACAATAAATACATCTTAAAAAGAAGACTAGAAATAGACCATGTGACTGGATTGAGGAAAAGGCATTCTGTATTTAACACTATTGGATCTCCCTCTTTGCACTATATTGACTTGGGGGGACTCCAGCTCTTATATCAGGCAAGCAAGCAAATTCAGGAAGGTATGATGGAAAGGTATTGATTTGATATCTAATTCAATGCTATTTTCAAGACTGCTTGTGCACTTGTATCTTTGGGGGTTATTGCTAAGAATAATATACACAATTTATAGAAGTAATTTTAATGGATTTGCATATTTGTCCTGAGCTAGAACATTTCTTGAGAGACATATTTTTGCAATTTCCCTTTTAAAACCTTGCATCCCTTTTTTTACTAGGAAAATTAAATACATTTTATTGAGATTCAGCCTATAATAGCATCTGATGGGCCACTTGCTAAAATTCCATAAAGTTGTTTACTTCTAAGAGAAGACTAATGTACCATTCAATGATTAGTACAGTGGATTTGTAATTAGGGGACTTATGTTCAAATTCTGCTTCTTTCTGGGCCTTAGTTTCTTTATCTATAAAATAAGGGGTTTGGACTAAATGATTTACAGGGTACCTGTCAGCTCTCTAAATTTTTGATCCTTTTCCTTTTCAAAAAGTCATCCTCTTGAGTTTTATGTGTTAGAGGAAATGAAGGAGTCATAACATTATGGGGAAAGATGTGGCCAGAAGGTTTTAAAAGATTAGTGTCTGATTAAGACTTAGTGAAAAGTGAATACAACTTAACTGTGGTGGGGTGAGGCAAATAGGTCATGAGGGAAGAAATATAGGAATTAGATGTACAGTCAGTTTAACCACTTCAGCTATTTAATCCAATACCAATTTTCACTTGTGTGTTCATGTGTTTTTGCTGTTTAATTATTCAAATAATTTCAATGATTTTGATCTTAAGTATATTTTCATGAAAAATTTGCAAATTCAAATTAATTAAATAATCAGTCAAGAAACATTTTTTTTTGCTGGGCAATGGGGGTTAAGTGACTTGCCCAGGGTCACACAGCTAGTAAGTCAAGTGTCTGAGGTCAAATTTGAACTCAGGTACTCCTGAATCCAAGGCTGATGCTTTACCCACTGTGCCACCTAGCCACCCCAAGAAACATTTATTAAAGGTTTGCTATATGCCAGGCACTTTGTTAAGTCATAGAGATACAAATAAAACCAAAAACCATCATATCTGTCCTCAGCGAGGTCACAATCTAAGGGAAGAGACTACATGAAAATACCTGTTAACTCTGCATCATATATAGATAGATATAGATAGAGACAGATATAGATAAGCAAATAGAGGATAATTTCAGAGGAAAGACACTGGAGAATGGTATAGAATGATGTGGAAGGTAGTATTTGAGCTACTTTGAAGGAAGTAAAGGAAGCCCAGAGGTAGAAGTAAGAGAGAAGGACATTTAAGGCATGAATCCTATGAGAAGAGAGGAAATGGGGGCAGCATGTATAGATATCTTTCTCATGAAGGTTATCTAAGAAGAAGAGGAAAGAATTAAAACCATAGTGGAGATAGCAGGACTGAATAAGGTGGATTTTTAAAATTATTTTTAGGATGAGGAAGACATGGACATATTAGCAGGAAGCAAAGATGTCAGGACATAGGGAAAGATTGATGATTAGACAGAAAATGGAAATAATAGAGGCAATAGTATACTGGGGAAGATTGGAAAGGATAGGTTCAAGGATGCATGGGATTGAGGTTTCACTTATCAAGGAGCACCACATTTTTATGAGAGAGAGATGAAGGAAGAAATTGTGGTAAAAGGCGTTTGAGTATGTGAGATGAAGAGGAGAGAAAAGGGAACCACTATTGAAGGAATAGGCTCATTTTTTTTCAGTGAAGTAAGAATGAGACAAGGCCCTCACCTGAGAGGGAAAATTGATGGGACAGGAAAAGGAAGAAAAGGTTCAGAGGAGTCACTGTAATGAGTGAGATAGTGCAATGATTAGGGGCATGTAAAAGGATTGCTTTGCTATAATGAAGATCCATTTGAAATTATGTGATATTAATTGGTTTGAACCCAGTTAGCATAGATTAGTGATTTTCTCTTGCTTTCTTTAACATCATATATATATATATAAGCAAAAATGGTGATTTCTAGGAGTGGTCTATTATTATAGTTTAGTAATATGTGATTGGAAATAAAGCAAGGAAATTTACTGTAGAGGATAGGTTCAACAGAGGGAAGAAAGAAGAGTGTAACCAGTGCAGAATGTATTTCCTGGGGTAGAATTGAAGGGCAGAGGGACTGGAGATTGATTTGAGGATGAGTAACAGGGTTAGAGGTCATAAGGAAGAGGAAACTATGGAATAATAAATGGTTACTAGTAGATAATTGAATGTGGGGGTTTATGAACTCAGAAGTGAAACACTTGTAGGCAAACTTTATGATCATCACTGTGGGGATTTGAAGTGGAATGAAGTACAGCATAAGATCTGAGTAGATTTGAGTAGAGAAACTGAGAAGTCAAAGCATTTGAGAGAACCTTTCTTTCTGCCTCTCTCCATATATATATATATATACACATACATACACACATATATACATATATATGCATATGTATACATACACATACATACATACACATATATGCATATGTATACATATACACATATATACACATACACATATACATATACACATACTACATACATGTACATGCATATATGCATATTTATGTGCACACATATATCCTGTATATGCTAATATAAGGGTGCACGTGTGCAGAGATATATATGTGTGTATGTACATATATGCATATGCATGTGTATCTATATATGTGTATGTGTGTATATATATGTGTGTGTATATGTATGTCTGTATATATATACATGTGTATGTGTGTATGTATATATAGTGTGTGTATGTGTATACATATACATGCATACATACATACACACACACATATATATATATATATATATATCTCCTAATACAGGGATAAGTTGAAGAGAAAAGGACTCATTAAGAAAGCAAGTAGAATGTCTTTGAAGTTGATAAAATCAAGAATTGAGATTTGGTGATATATTTTAATTTTTTAATCTCAGAGGAGGGGTAGTTGCTGAGAGATGGGTATTTTGACTCTCTCACCATTGATCAGTGAGCTGGGAGTATTATGTAAGTTCAATCAGTGATGGAAATTGTTACCAGGGTTGTTATGTCATCTCTGGAGGGAGACAAATGTCAGTGAATAAAAAATATAGAATCAGTTAGAAAGGACAAGATTTTAGATGAAAATATTTGCTGATTTTGGAGCAAAAATTCTAGAAAACTGAGTGAAAAAGTTGGGTAGGTCTGGAGTGGTACCATTTGGGAGTAGGGTTAAGGGCAATCAGAGTATTTCAGCAGCCAGTGGATTCAGAATCACTGGAATTAAGGCAAGCAGGAGAAAAAAACAGAATATGATAACCTTTAAGGAATGAATCCAGGCTATGTATTATTGGTTGGATAGAGGTTATTTGGGAAGCCAGATGATTAGACTATTCAAAATCCTCCCTCAGTGTCATGATAGTGTGATCTGTGAGGCAGGATTGCTCAGTGAGAGGTGTGTCTGATCCAGAGACGGCCCCTAATACACTGTAGCAAGCCGTGGACTGTTAGGTCCAAGGCTTTTATGCAAACATTTTGCAAAGCTTGCTGGAAAGGTGAAAGAGTTCTGAATACAGGTGGCCTAAATCTTATATAGACGTGTCTGGGAAGGCCCAACATTGAAGAGGTGAGTTGATGGGTGGTAAATCTCTAGTCAGTCCCCATCTATCACCAAGTCCTATCCTTTGAAATATTATTACCCATTATTAAATTTCTATTCCAACCTCTGGAAGACCAAAGTTTAATCATATAATAGAACACTAAAGACTTATGCCAAGACCTTATTGCGGCATAAAGGCAGGGATGTGTTTCTTAAGGCTCTGCCTATTGAACATAAGCTCCAAAAAATCTAACCAAATTATAAAGGCTACAAATATGGACACAACAGAAAGATTGTATGTTTAATCTTAGTATGAGTTAACTATATTTGTAGAGTCACATTACCAGGCTAATAACATAACAGTCTTCTTCAGATTCAATTAAATTCTTAACTTTCACATCTAATATTTAATTCAAATCATTGTATATACAACTGCTTCCATATTGAAGACCACAGATTTACCATAAGGGGAAGAATTTGGGGCAATGTAATCTTAAAAAGCTCATCTGCTAAGACATAGAAAAATTACAGTTTGTGCCCATGTCAGGAGTCCCTACGTGAATGAATGTGAGATAATCGAAGGGTAGAATTTTCAAGTAGTTGTCCTCACAGCTTGGGATAAATTATGGAATTAGGAGAGAGTGAAAAGAAGTGTTTGATCAATGTTTCTTCACTTTAAAAATGCTTTTTCAGAGTTAGGCCAAACACTATAACAACCACTATAGCCATCACCATTATCAATAATAATGAACATATATCAAACACATCCTAGTTGCTTGCAAGGAAGTTCTAAGGGCAATGGAATAATTATAAATTCTTCTGGTTCTTGGAGGAAAAATTAGCAAAAGAAAAGTGAGACGTTAGCTCAAAATTCCTTGGATTGTTTTTATAAATAGGGACAATAAAATAGTCTGAAAAATCCTTCAAAATGTCCTTCAAGATTCTAAGAAGGACTATAAAATTCTTGTTAATAAAATAATTAATTAAGGTTAATTATATGTCCAATTTCCAAGTTTACTAACCAGTCATTTTCTGTCCCTTAGAATATATTCAATTTTATTTTTCTGATGTTATTTTATTGCTTCACTCATGAAACCTTAGACTTTTCCATCATCCCTCAGCTGCTTTTTCACTCAAGAAGGGCCCACCATCCTGCAGCCTTCTCAATCTGGAAGATCACTTATCTCCATTCAAAAGTTTTTCTCAGAAATTCCATTTTGAGGAAATGTCTAAGTAATCCATTCCTTTACTACTCTTCTGGTTCTGCTCATGACTTGCCAGATTTTTCCATCCTGTCCTACACAGGTACTTTCTCTTCTTCCTTCCTACCTACTTTTTCTTTATTGTGTTCTCTCAATAGAATATAAGCTTATAGAAGGTAGAGACTTTTTCATTTTTTCCTCTTGCATTATTATTTCTAGGAATTAACAGAGTACCTGACATATAGTAAAAAATAAATAGGGGGCAGCTAGGTGGTGCAGTGGATAAAGCACCGACCCTGGATTCAGGAGTACCTAAGTTCAAATCCGGCCTCAGACACTTGACACATACTAACTGTGTGACCCTGGGCAAGTCACTTAACCCCCATTGCCCTGCAAAAACAAAAACAAAAACAAAAGAAAAAAGCTAAATGCTTGTAGATGACTTCCAATCTCACAATTTCCAGCACCTAAGGACTCTGTTCTTGAAGAAATTAGTCATGATATGTGATATGAAATGACACAACAGTTATGAGGTTCCTCTATAATAGTTATTGATTGTTTTTGTCTGTTTTTTTTTTTTTGGTTTGGGTTTTTTTTTTTTTTTTTGCAGGGCAATGAGGGTTAAGTGACTTGCCCAGGATCACATAGCTAGTATGTGTCAAATTTCTGAGGACGGATTTGAACTCAGGTCCTCCTGAATCCAGTGCCAGTGGTTTACCCACTGTGCCACGTAGCTTCCCCTATAATATTTATTGTTGTTAAGTCATGTGTCAGTTGTGTCTGACTCTTTATGATCCCATTTGGGATTTTTTTGGCAATGATACTAAAGTACTTTGCCATTTCCTTCTTCAACTAATTTAATATATGAGGAAACTGAGGCAAACAGGGTTAATTGACTTGCTCAGAGTTACACTGCTAGTGAGTGTCTGAGGTCAGATTTGAACATAGGAAGTTGAGTGTTCCTGACTCACACTCTAACCACTGAGCCACCTACCAGCCCTTCTATATTATATACAAGTCTATAATATACAAATATTTTGTCTCATTTCTTGCTCTTGGATAATATTTTTCAACTTCTATTTCTGAAGTTCTCAACAACTGCCTCTGTGGATTATTTACATATGTGTTGATTTGTCTGGAGGATCATAAATAAGTACTTAATAAACATTTGTGTAATTGATTAATAATAAAATTTTTCTTCCTTATAGAAGAAAAACTAATAACCAGTACACAAGGGGTCAGTGGATATGAACTAACAATTTTAAAAGAATTACAAACCATTAACAACCATATGTATGAATATGCCAAACCACTAATCATAAAAGAAATAAATATCAAAATAACTTTGAGGCAGCTGAAATGGATAATGTGTTATTCTAGAATCAAGAAGATCTGAATTTGAGTCTTTCCTCAGACACTTTTCTATGTGACTCTGGGAAAATTATTGAGACTCTCTGTGTCCTAGTTTCCTCATCTAAAATCCCAACTAGGAATCAAACAATGATCTTATTTTTAACAAAGATAAAAAAATCTTGAAATCATCAAATTTAGAGGAATTGTGGAAAGATGAAAGCACTATTTGGAATTATATTTTTAAAATAACTAAAATGTTTATTCATTTTGATTCAGTGGTTCCATTGCTACATACATGCCCCAGAGAGATCAATAACAAAAAGAAAGGTCCTGAATTCAATAAAATATTTGTAAAAGGACTCTTTGTAGTTACAGACACATAAATACATTATGACCATCCATAGGTTGGGGAATGCTGAAACACATTGTAGCATGTGAACAAAATGAAAGATTATACTATTATAGTGTTGAAAGAAATTATGGGCATGATTAGTACAGAAAATTATGAAAAGACACATAAAATGATGCAAAGTAAATAGAACCAAGAAAATATCACAAAATGACTACAGCACTGCAAATTGAAAGAACAACAACAAAACAAGAGAAACTGAGTGCTGCCAAATTATAATGCTTATTTCGACCTCAAGGAAGAGATATGAGAAAATACTTTATCCAGCTTCTTGTTTGCCAATTTGTATGCCACATGATATATAAGTACTGTATAAATGTGTGATGTGGTAGATATATTCTATAGGTATATTTTATAGGGTATTGTAGCCATATGAGTTTTCATTGTTGATAGCAGCCATCCCTATTTTATGCATAGTTGTAATGTTTTAAATGGTTATAGAGGTTTAAGTTTTCTATACTTCTGAAGTGTCAACTATGTTTGCTTCTCTCTCATCAATCCCCTCCTTTCCAATATCAATGAAAATACCCTAATTCAGATCCCCTTCTCTTTATACTTAAACTTTTGTAGCTGTTCTCATTTGTCTTCCTGCCTATCTCTAGTCTATTCCTTTTCTATTCTTTCTTTTGCAGTACTTCTCAAGTGAGTTTTCTTCTGTTCAGGAAGCCCTGGGTTCAAATCCTACTTCAAAACCTCAAAACTACATCATGTACCTCAGCTTTTTCAGCTGTAAAATTGGGGTTAGAATGTTACTAGGTATATTATGGGGCTCAAATGAGGTAATCTATGTAAACTTCTATGTAAACATATTATTATCATTATTTTCCCCTCTCAAACACACACACACACACACACACACACACACACAAACAAACCTTTAGTGGATCTCCATTGCTTACTTTAAAAAAAAATAATAATTCTGAAATTCAAGACTCCTTAAAATGTGTCACAATCTACCCCACTAGTCATCTCATCTTACTAACTTTAGTTCTTTTATATTCCAGTCACTTTGGAGTACACATCATTTCTTATTCTCAGTCTTCTGTCTGCTCTCCTCTTTGTGCTTTGAGTGCATTCCACATGTCTAGAATGGAATCTCTCACATTTCTCTGTACAATGAAATCCTCTTCCTTCAATGAAGGTTCAAGTCAAGTCTCACCTCTTCAGGGAAACTTTCCCTGAGATCTTCAGCCCATTCAATATCAACAAATGCCTTTATTCTCAAATTTTGCATAAAATTTGCATAGGATCATAGATTTAGAGAACAAAAGTGCTTAGAGGACATTTAGTCCAATATTGTAATTTTAAAATTTATTTTATTTATTTTGTTAATTATTTTCTAATTATGTGTAAATCATTTTTAGCATTCATTATTAAATTTTTAAGTACCAAATTTTCTCCCTTACACCCACCCATTTGCTACCCCTTGAAAAGGCGAGCCATGTGATACTGATTACATATGTGAAGTCATGCAAAATATGTTTTCATAGCAGCTATGTTGCAAAAGAAAACACAAAAAAATACCCAGAAAAAATAAAGAATCCCCAAAAGATCATAAAAAGGGGAAAGAACACACATTTATAAAGATATTTATAGCAGCTCTCTTTGTGGTGTCAAAGAATTGGAAATCAAGGAGATACTCATCAATTAGGGAATGTCTGAACAAGTTGTGGTATATGAATGTAATGGAATAATATTGTGCTATAAGAAATGATAAGCAAACAGATTGCAGAAAAACCTGGAAAGATTTAAATGGAATGATACTGTGTGAAATGAACAGAACCAGAAGAACATTATACAGAGTAATAGCAACATTATGTGATGGCCAACTGTGATTGACTTAGTTCTCAGCAATACAATGATCCAAGACAATTCCAAAGGACTCATGTTGGAAAATGCTTTCCACAAAAAAAAGTACTGTGGAATTGGAATGCAGATTGAACCATGCTATTTCTACTTTCTTTTTCTGTTTTTAGCTTTTTCCCTTTTGTTTTGATTTTTCTTTCACAACATGACTAATGTGGAAATATGTTTAATGTGATTGTACATTTATAACCTATATCAGATTGCTTTCTATCTTAGAGAAATGGGAGAAAAGAGGAGAAAGAAATAATTGGAACTCAATATCTTATAATAATAAATGTTGAAAATTATCTTTATATTTTACTGGAAAAATACTATTAAGATTTGGGAAAAAAGAGAAAAAAAAGATTTTTTTTTAAAGTATACTTCACTCTGTATTCAAAGTTCAATTCTCTCTCTAGAGGTAAATAGCATTTTTCATGATGGATCCTTTGGACTTCTCTTGGATCATTATGTGAATTAAAGTAGCTAAGTCTTTCACAATGGAGAATTCTTACAATATTGCTCTTACTTTGTACAATGTTCTTCTGGTTCTCCTCATTTGACTTTATATAAGTTCTTATAGGTTTTCCCAGGTTTTCCTGAAACCATCGTCTTAATCATTTCTTATAACATAATACTATTCCATCATAATCATGTACTACAACTTGTTCAGCCATTCCCCAATTGATGGACATTCCTTCCATTTTCAATCCCTTACTATTACAAAAGGAGTTCCTATAAATATTTTTATATAAATAGATCATTTTCCCTTTTCTTTGTTTCTTTGGGATACAGAAATAGTAATGGTATTGTTGGGTCAAAGGTTATGAAGAGTTTTTATAAGTCTTTGGATATAGCTCAAAATTCTTCTCCAGATGCTTGACCAAGTTTACACCTGCACCAATAGGGCATTAATGTCTCATTTTTTTTTCACATCCACTCCAACATTTGCCATTTTCCTTTTCTTTAATGTTAGCCAATCTGATAGGTATCAGATGGTAACTCAGAACTATGTTAATTTTCATTTATCTAATCAGTAGTGATTTAGAGCATTTTTCATGTGATTACTGATATCTTTTATTTTTTTTTCTTCTGAAAATTGCCTCTTCATATACTTTAATCATTTATCAATTGGTGATTGTTACTTATTTTTATAAATTTAGCTCAGTTCCCTATATATTTGAGAATTGAGGCCTTTATCATGGAAAACTAATACAATTTTTCCCAGTTATTTTTCCTTTTAATTTTGGCTACATTAGTACTGTTTGTGCAAAAAAAAAACATTTTGATTGCAAATTATCAAAATTATCTATTTTACTTCCTGTGATCCTCTTTATCTCTTGTTTGGATATAATATTTTCCATTATCCACAGATCTAACAGGTATATTTTTCTAAACTCCCCTGATTACTTACAATATCACCCTTTATGTCTAGATAATTTGTGCATTTTTACCTTATCTTGGTATATGATGTGACATATTGGTCTATGCCTAGTTTCTTTAAAAATATTTTCTAGTTTTCCCAGGAGTTTTTGCCAAATGGTCAGTTCTCACCCCAAAAGCTTGGATCTTTGGTTAATTAAACACTAGATGACTGTGGTCATTTACTATTGTGTTAATACTCTTGTGGTAAAGGTTATTTGTGGTAAAAGTTATTGGAGTTTTAGCTGACTTATTTGGGAGGGGCCACACCTGACCCACCCTGAAGTTACATATGCTACAAAGATCAGAAGGAGAACTCTCCATAGGCAGTTCTTGAAGGACCTCCCCTTTTGGAGGAGGAAGATTGAATGCTCACTGAGGGGAGGCTGAGGCGCTTCCAAAACACTATCTCTCTCTCTCTCTTCTGCCTTTCCTGTGGCTCGAGCAACTGCACACATCCCAAGTGTGGTAAGTGAACACAAGTTCCTTTGAATTAGCTAAATTGGAAATGATCTGGGAATTTCATAGACTTAGTTTAGA
This sequence comes from Dromiciops gliroides, assembly GCF_019393635.1. Classification (NCBI taxonomy): domain Eukaryota; kingdom Metazoa; phylum Chordata; class Mammalia; order Microbiotheria; family Microbiotheriidae; genus Dromiciops; species Dromiciops gliroides. Next base: position 201,630,391 of record NC_057861.1, on the reverse strand, counting down.
GTTAAGAGAATTTATCTGTATTTTTTCCTACTTCCTTATCTTTGATTTTTATTAATTTTACCTTTGTTGTTTAATTAATTCCCAAGTAATAAAATCTGATCCTTTTGTGGAAAAGAAGCTGTAAGGCTCTTTTCTTATTGGCCTGGGAGAAATATCTAAAAGGGCAGTTGAGAGGGGAGGGAGCTTTGAACCTAAAGGTCCCTTATTATTTTCAGGACCCCAATATTTCAGCGAGTCACCCAATTAATGTTCTGTATATTAAATTTCGGCCCTCACACTCTTATTTTACAGATGAGGAAAATAAAGGCCAGAAAGATTATGACCTCATATCAGTTGTAATCTAAGGTTCAAATTCAAATCTTCTGTCTCCAAATCCCCCATTTTCTCCATTATATCTTACTAGCTATGTCCCTTCTTTGCAGTACTGTACCCCTCCCTTACTTTTCTCTGTAGCAGAATGTTATACAGCACAATTGTGCTTATGGCAAATTGTATATATGTCTATTACATCAGGAGGTCCATATAAAAATATTGATCTTTATATCTTTAGAGCCTAGCATAGTGATTTGCACTGTCAGTACTTTATGTTTTTAGTCAAATTGAATCATATCCTTAATTCTATGGTCAATTGTTGGTTGTACCTATATTTATATAGTGTTCCCTCTTTGGTCAAGAACTCACCTTTCCCACCTCCAATTATATTATTCTTCCTTTGGGAAAATATAGTCTTTTCTATATCCCAGTTCCCAGGAATTGAAAAAGTATGATTTACTTATATTGCAAGTTCTTTTTTTCTTTGGTAGATGAACTCTAGTCAAATAAGCAAATCTAAAACAAATGGAGCTGTCATTTGCATAATCTCACATTTCCAGCTGCCCTACTGAGAAACAACAACAAAAAAGCCAATATTTTATTTAAAATCTTCACTTAGAGAGAGCAGATATGAAGAAATGGAGCCGTTTCCCCATCACTGCTTGCAGTAACTCTGCATTCGAACCATCCAGAATTTGTGGCCCTTAAAGTATTCTTAGATTTCATCATATAATATAATATATTATTTTACTGTCTTGGTTATCAAACTAAGAATGTTCTGCTTGTTGATTACTGATGTGTCTCAGCATTGACCAATGAATCCAACACCATTTTTTCTGATATGAAATGTGTACTTTTGTGCTTAAGATATCCAAGGAAGAAATCTATTTTATAGCTACAGAAAACACAAATATTCTGTGTGAGGTTTGTTTGGAAACTCATTTATGGAGAATTATTGTAAACATAAGAAATCATATAGTAAACTATTAAATGGCATTGAATGGAAATCTCCATTTGTCAGCCCATGTAAGGGTGTCTGACAATACTGTCAATAGCAATCTGTTCAATGAAAACTGTGTAAAACAATAATTTAAAACACATTTTTTGATTGTGAATGCCCAATGCAAGCCATGCTGGTTAGGATTTCATTTCAGGGGAATTATTTAAGACCAGAAACTTCTCCCTTGTTTTATTTCCTTGCTGATGTAGAAATTTTCAAATCACACATAAATTTGTAATCTCTGGTACTAATTAAGTTGTTCAAAAAAGAAAGATTATGTTCTACCTATCAGTAGTGCCCAACAGAATAGAATTGCAGAACCTCAGAATTTCAGAGTTGGAGGGAATCTCAGAGGATATCTAGTCCAGTGTCTAACCTATATAATCATCTGTACAACATATACCTAATGATGGGTCATCTAGCCCTTGCCTGAAGACCTCCAGTGAGGTGAGGGGACACACTATTTTTTTTTGTTTTGGCAATTGGGGTTAAGTGACTTACCCAGGGTCACACAGCTAGTAAGTGTCAAGTGCAAGGGACAAGATTTGAATTCAGGTCCTACTGAATTCAGGGCCAGTGCTCTATCCACTGTGTCACCTAGCTGTCTCAGGGACCCACTAATTCTAAAGGCAACCCATTCCTTTTTTATGGCATCAATTGTTAGAAAAGTCCCACCCCTCCCACATGCTCCATTCCCTACTTTTGTAATCAAGCTTTAATTTGCCTGTTCCCAACTTCCACCCCCTGCTTGTGATTCTGCCCTCTGGGGCCACACTGAGGAAGTCTAATTCTTTTTCCATGTGTTTTCACATAAGATGTATGAGAAAATAATCCTCTAAAGACTACTTACTTTCATGAAGTAGAGCAAGTAAGCCTGCAAATAAGACTAGGAGAAGCATTCAAGAAATAAACAAATAGACAATTGGGACCACAAAAGAAACTTTGAGGCCCTGCTTCTGGCATTCTAAAAGGTGGTGGAGTTAAAGAGATCCATGGCTAGGTTTTGTATATCACTACATTGAGTCAATCACCATGGAACTGTGAAATTAAAGTCTCTGACACATGGTCAGGGAGGAAAACATACTTCAGGGACAAAACAAAGTCATCTTCCTTTTTTTGACTCACAGACTACATCAAATAACAGGGCAAGGAGGATTCTGGTGAGCTGATAAAGCAGGGAAGGTTGATCATTCACATTAGCAATTTCCACATGCCATATGGATCAAAAGATCAAACAACTTGAACTGTGGACCTACATAAACAAGTCTGTTGTTGTTGTTACAAAAACAGAATTTGGATCTGTGGAAACATATGCCATTTTGAACCACCATAGCAAGAACAAAACAACCACAGTAGCATAAGCTGCAGTAGCTCCCTTTCTGTGATGTACCATAGAAGGTCAGAAGAATTACAAGATGAAAAAAAACATATTGCAAATTTTCCTGGAATCATTAAAAGGATCGGAAATTCCATTTAGAGCCCTGTTACACTCCACTTGACAGTGTGAGTACAGAAATAGAAAAATAAATTCATATCTGTCAGCACTGAATACAATTTAAATGTTGTTAGTATGCATGTAGGCATCCCACAATTCCGTAACATTTTCCTTAATTATTTTAAGCTGGTTGTAGAGATGTTAACTTATCAACATGAACCACAGCCCAGAAAGAAGAATTGAAGTGTGCATTCTGCAATTAACACTGCTTAGGACCTCAGGCAGGTATGACATGACTGGGAGAAGGTAAGCAGAAGTGGCATTACAATTATTCTCTCAAAAGTATAACTCATGTCAAAGGTGCCTCTAGCTTGGAGGGCCTAGATTTCTGGAATAGCCAGATGGGGGGAAAGCATTTGGTTATAATTAGATAATGGGTGTTCAGTTATTTGTTTTTTCACCATGTTACTAGGAAAGTTGATCAACCCCTCTGAACCTCAGTTCTCTCATCTTTAAAATGGGTATACTATTACTTGACTATATACCTCAATGGACTTGTAGTGGAGACAGTACTTATTCATCTTCAAGTGTCATATAAATGTGAACTATTGCTCTTCTAGCCCTGGCCAGAATGGTGGTGGTGGTGGTGGTGAAGCAAGAAAGAGAGAGACAGAGACAGAGACAGAGACAGAGACAGAGAGAGAGAGAGAGAGAGAGAGAGAGAGAGAGAGAGAGAGAGAGAGAGAGAGAGAGAGATTGATTTACTCCATTTTCTAGTTCTGTGAAGGATGATTATTGAACCATAGAATATGTTAACTTTCTCAGTTGGTATCAGATACTTAATCTATATGGTCTGTTAAGGCAATGTCCCTGGCATTAGACTCAGTCTTGCTCAAACTCCCAGGTGTTCTGGTCATAATATTTATTTTTTATTACTACTTAATTTTTAAAAGTTTCCAATTACATGTAAAGTTTATTTTTGAGTTCCAAATTTTTCTCCCGCTCTCTCTTGCCTCCCCCATCCTGAAGCCAGCAAGCAATCTGATATAGGTTATACATTACAATCATATTAAACCTATTCCACATTAATCTTGTTGTAAGAAAAGAATCAGAACAAAAGGAAAAAAATCAAGAAAGAATGAACAACAAGAACAAAATGCAACAACAAAAATGAAAATAGTATGCTTCAATCTGCATTCAGACTCCATAGTTCTTGTTCTAAATGTGGAGAGCATTTTCTACCACAAGGTCTTTTGGTATTGTCTTGGATCATTGTATTGCTGAGAAGAGTTAAGTTTATCACAGTTGATCATCACACAATGTTGTTGATACTGTGTACAATGTTCTCTTGTTTCTGCTCATTTCAGTCAGCATCAATTCATGTAAGTTCAGGTTTTTCTGAAATCCATCTGCTTCTCATTTCATACAGTACTATATAGAAATCCATGATATTCATATAACACAACTTGTTTAGCCATTTCTCCAATTCCCAATTGAGACATCCCCTAAATTTCCAATTCTTTGCCACCACAAAAATAGAAGCTAGAAATATATTTGTATACATGGGTCCTTTTTCCCTTTTTTATGATCTTTTTGGGACACAGACCTAGGAGTGGTATTGTTGGGTCAAAGGTTATGCAGTTTTATAGACTTTTGGGCATGGTTCCAAATTGCTCTCCAGAATGGTTGGACCAGTTTATCACTCCACCAACAGTGCATTAGTGTTCTGATTTTCTCACATATTCCGCAACATTTATCATTTCCCTATTTTGTCATATTAGTCAATTAGATAGGTATGAGTTGGTACCTCAGAATATTTTTAATTTGCATTTCTCTAATCAGTAGTGATTGAGAACATTTTTTTCATATTGCTGCAGAGAGCTTTAATTTCTTCATCTGCAAACTGCCTGTTCATATTCTTGGACCATTTCTCAATTGGAGAATGCTGGTCATAATATTTTTTTAAATGACAAGAATTTTTTAAACACTTTTTAGGTGTTATATACTGTACTAGGCACCAGGGATACAAATACAAAAGTCTTTGCTCTCAGTGGGCTTAAATTTAATGAGAGACAAATTTGATTTGAAATTTTCAGCGAGCAAAACTAGAAATAATAGTGGATGGGAAGAGGGAAGCAAGAATGTCAGAAACACATAAATATATATCTGGTTTTCATGGAAAGGAAACATGTTAAATATTAGAATTATAAGAAAAGTAAAATAGGTTTTCCAAGCAAATAGTGAACTCCACTTCCCTTGAGACCTTTTAGCCAATGTACCTTTCTGTGCATGTTGAAGAGAACACTTTTATTCAGATAGTGGTTAGACTAGACTGAATCAGATTTTGTGAGTCTGTATGTACAGGGTGTTACAAAAGTCATGATATTTTAATAACTTTTTAAAGTATTTGTTTTATTCTGAACTTAAATAGAATAAACATTTCCATATTACAATAGAATACTATTAGAGATTGATCCTTTGCCCCCTCCCCAGGTGGCAAACAATCTGCTATGGGCCATCCATGTATGATCATGTAAAACAACACCATCCTTGTCACTTTGTACAAGCAAAGTTAATTTTTTTTTTAAATTGTAAGAATGTAAAAAATAGCATGTGACAGTCTGTTCCATCAATATCAGTTCTTTCATTGGATGTGCATAGTATATTTCTTCCACAGTCCTTTGAAATTGTTCTGGATTTAAAAAGAAAAAAAAAGGAAAAAGGGGGAAGCTAGGTGGTGCAGTAGATAAAGCATCGGCCATAAATTCAGGAGGACCTGAGTTCAAATCTGACCTCATCCACTTGACACTTACTAGCTGTGTGACCCTAGGCAAGTCACCTAACCCCCATTGCCCCTCCCCACCCCCCAAAAAAGGAGATTGTCTTGGATCATTTTATTGTTGAGAATAGTCAAGTCATTCACAGTTCTTGACAAAACAATATTGCTGTCCCTGTGTACAGTGTTCTATTGGTTCTGCTCACTTCCCAATACATCATATAATGTCTTTCCAAGCTTTTCTAAAGTCACTCTGCTTGTCATTTCTTATTGAAAAATACTATTCCATATACCATATACCACAGTTTGTTTAGCCTTCCCTAACTAATGGGCATTCCTTTGATTTCCAATTCTTAGCCACCACAAAAAGACCTGCTATAAATATCTTTGTACAAATAGGTCTTTTTTTTTCTCTTTTTGGGGATGTCTTTGGGATATAAACCTAGCAGTGGTATTGCTGGATCAAAGAGCATGCACAATTCTATAGCACTTTGGGCATAGTTCCAAATTTCTCTCCAGAATGGTTGGATCTTTTCACAACTCAACCAACAGTGCATTAGCAACCCAGCTTTCTGACATCCCCTCCAACAACCAATATTTTCCATTTTTGTTATATTTGCCACTCTGATAGGTATGAGGTGATACCTTAGAATTGTTTTAATTTGCATTCCTCTGACCAATAATGATTTAGAGCATTTTTTTTCATATAATCCTAGATCACTTTGATTTCTCCGTATGAAAACTCTCTGTTCAAATCCTTTGACTATTAATTGGGGAATGATTTGTATTTTGAAAAATTGATTCAGTTGTTTATATATTTGAGATATGAGGCATTTAACAGAGATATTTGTTTAAAAAATTCTTTCCCAGTTTTCTACTTCCCTTGTAATCTTGGTTACATTAGTTTTGCTTGTGCAAAAGCTTTTAAATTTTATATAATCAAAATGATCTCTTTTACATTTAACTTTATTCTCTATATCTTCTTTGGTCCTAAATTCTTCCCCTGTCCATAAATTAGACAGATACATAATTCCATCCTCCCTTAATTTTCTTATGTTATCATCCTTAATGTGTAAATCATGTACCCATTTTGACCTTATTTTCGCATACGGTGTGAAATGTTGGTCTGTATCTTGTTTCTGCCACAGTTTTCCAGTTTTCCCAGCAGTTTCTGTTAAATAATGTGTTTTGTTCCAAAAGCTTGGATATTTGGGTTTATTATATATTAGATTACAATATTCATTAACTATAGTTTCTTTTCTTTTTTTTTTTTTATTTTGTTGAGGCAATTGGGGTTAAATGACTTGCCCAGTGTCACACAGCTAGTAAGTGTTAAGTGTCTGAGGCCAGATTTGAACTCAGGTCCTCCTGAATCCAGGGCCAGTGCTCTATTCACTGTGCCACCTAGCTGCCCCCTATAGTGTAGTTTCTATCTATTCTATTCCACTGATTTATCTCTCTATTTCTTAGCCAGTACCAGATTGTTTTGATAATTAATGCTTTATAGTACAGTTTGAAATCTAGTACTGCTAGACCATCTTCTATTATATTTTTTCATTGATTCCCATAATATCCTTGAACTTTTGATTTCTTAAGATGAATTTTGTTATTTTTTCTAGCTCTATAAAATATTTTTTGATATTTTAATTTGTATAGCACAAAATAAATTAACTTAGGTAGGACTATAATTTTTATTATTTTGGCTCTGCCTACCCATGAGCAATTAATATTTTTTTTCCAATTGTTTAAATCTGACTTTATTTTTGTGAAACGTGTTTTGTACTTCTGGTCACATAGATGCTATGTTAATCTTGATAGACTCCCAAGAATTTTATATTAGTCAGTTATTTTATTTGGAAATATTTTGGGGGGTGGGGCAATGATGGTTAAGTGACTTCCCCAGGATCACACAGCTAGTAAATGTCAAGTGTTTGAGGTCAGATTTAAACTCTGGTCCTCCTTAATCCAGGGCTGGTACTTTATCCACTGTGCCACCTTGATGCCCCCAAGTCACAGTTATTTTAAATGGAATTCCTCTGTCTATCTGTTGTTGCTGGATTTCATTGATAATATATAGAAATCCTGATGATTTATGTGGATTATTTTGTATCCTGCAACTCTGCTAAAGTTATTAATAATTTCAAGTAGCTTTTTAGTTGACTCTAGAATTTCCTAAATATAATATCATATCATCTGCAAAGAGTGATATTTTTTTCCTTGTTACCTATTCTCATTCCTTTAATTTCTTTTTCTTCTCTTATTGCTATAGCTAACATTTCTAATACAATATTAAATGATAGAGATGTGATAATGGGCAACCTTGTTTTACCCCTAATTGTATTGGAAAGACTTTTAGGTTATCCACATTACATATAACACTTGCTGATGGTTTTCTATAAAAAGTACTTATAATTTTAAGGTAAACTCCTTTTATTCCTATGCTTTCAAGTGTTTTTAATAGTAATGAGTGCTGTATTTTTGTCAAAGGCCTTTTCTGTATCTATTGAGATAATCATATGATTTCTATTTCTTTTCATATTTATATGGTCAACTAGTTTTCCTAATAGTGAACCAGTCCTGAATTCCTGGTATAAATCCAACCTGTTCATAGTGTATGATCTTTGTGATATATTTCTGTAATCTATTTGCTAGTATTTTATTTTAAATGTTTGCACCAATATTAATTAGGGAGATTGGTCAATAATTTTCTTTCTCTGTTTTGGCTTTTCCTGGTTTGGGTATTAGTACCATATTTGTCTCATAAAAGGAATTTCGTAAGAAGACTCCATTTATTTTCATATAATTTATATAATATTGGGATGAATTGTTATTTAAATGTTCGGAAGAATTCACTTTTGAATCCTTCTGGCCCTGTTTGTTTTTTCTTCCCCAGAGGAAGTTCATTTATGGCTTGTTCAATTTCTTTTTCTAAAATTGGGTTATTTAAATATTTATTTTTCTGCTAATCTGGGTAATTTATATTCTTGTAGATATGCATCCATTTCATTTAGATTGTTGAATTTATTGACATATAATTGGGCAAAATATAATTCCTAATAATTGTCTTAATTTCATCTTCATTGCTGATGAGTTCACCCCTTTTATTTTTAATTCTTTTTTTTCCCTGGGCAATGAGGGTTACATGACTTGCCTATGGTCACACAACTAGTAAGTGTCAAGTGTCTAAGGTCAGATTTGAACACAGGTCCTCCTGAATTCAGGTCCAGTGTTTTATCCACTACACCACCTAGCTGCCCCTTCCACTTTCATTTTTGATACTAGTAATTTAATTTTTTTCTTTGATTTTTTTAAACAAATTAACCAATGGTTTATCTATTTTACTGTGTTTTTTTTTCATAAAACCAGATTCTAGTTTCATTTATTAATTCAATGGTTTGTCTTTCTTTTTGTTGCCACATGCTTAGCACAGTGTCTGGTACATAGTTGTTTCTTCATAAATGCTAATTGACTGACTATATATGCTACAATCCAATTAAAACCTACTTTCTGTTCCTTAAGAAGGGCACTTTTTTCCCTGCCTTGTGCCTTTGCATTGGCTGTTCCCCTATGGTTGGAATATCATGCCCCTCCTCCACCTCTTAGTTTTACTGACTTCTATTTCAGAATACCTTTCCTGCTTCCAATACTACCACCACTACCCTTACGAAGTACCTTTCCCTTCCCAGATTACCTTCTATCTAATCTGGATATATCTTGTATTTATCTAGAGTTTATTTATAACTGTATAAATCCAAAGATTAAGTGCTGAAAGGCATTTTAGCATCCACCAATTCAAACTACCTAATTGTTCATATGAGGAAAGTAAGACCCAAAAAGATTAAGTCACTTGTCCACATTTACAATGCTAATAAGTTTTTGAAGGATTATTTGAAGTAAGGGCTCCTTGGTTTCCAATTCAGTATTTTATCCACTGTTACACTAGCTGCTTGCTCATTGCTTTCTCATTGGAATATGAGTTTCTTTGTTTTGTTTGTTTGTTTTTGTTTTTGTTTTTGTTTTTTTTGCGGGGCAATGGGGGTTAAGTGACTTGCCCAGGGTCACACAGCTAGTAAGTGTCAAGTGTCTGAGGCCGGATTTGAACTCAGGTACTCCTGAATCCAGGGCTGGTGCTTAATCCACTGGGCCACCTAGCCGCCCCCGGAATATGAGTTTCTTAAGGATATGAACTGTTGCTGTCACATTGCTCTTCTTTTAAGCATAGTGCCTTATATTCTGTAATCATTTAATAAATGCTTTTTGAATGCCTGACTGCCAGATTAAAGTATTTCAAAGCATTTATGCAGTTATTCTTCAAGGTCATAGGTTTTGGTTGTTGTTGCTGTTGTTTGTTTGTTTTTGTTTTTGTTTTTTGGCAGGACAAGGAGGGTTAAGTGACTTGCCTAGGATCACACAGCTAGTAAGTGTCAAGTGTCTGAAGTTGGATTTGAACTCAGGTCCTCCTGAATCCAGTGTCAGTGCATTATCTACTGAGACACCTAGCTGCCCCAAGGTCATAGTTTTTAATGAAGAATCTTTTAATAATGTGGTCTTTCAACTGTTGCTGTGTCCTCTGCTAGTGTAAGCAGAAATGTCACTACTTCAAAATTGTGTCATCAAATACTCCTGGAATTCCCAACTCACTGTAGTTTTCTGTGTCTGCTACTATTCACATGAAGCCATTGGTATCATGGTCTACTAACCTTTTCTAATATTCTAGAAGAGTTTGTACCTCTTCTTAGAGTCTTTGAGTTTTAATTGGACCTTGGAAGTTTCCTTCCTGTTCTACTCAATGGTAAATCAATAAAGATTTAGTAAGCTCCTACTATGTGCTAGGAATTGTGCTAAGTGCTGGAGATACAGAAAAAGAAAATGAAAAGATAGTCCCTCTTTGCAAGGAACTTACAATCTAATGGGAGAAATAAAATGCAAATATATTCAAAACAAGCCATATACAGGATAAATAAATAATTAACAGAGGTGATATATCCTCGGACCCAGCTCACAAGTTTCATTAAAGTACTGGATCAGGTTCCCTTCTCTTAAAATGTGCCTTTCTGTAGTTTAATTATGTCTGAATAGACGGACGTTGATCTAGCATCACACTTTGTTTATCCACACACTAAGATATTTGGCTTAAATGTTAGCTATATTTCCCCTAACTGTTTATAGAAACAGTGACTCAAGCCACAGTACAGCTCTGCTGTTCTTCCAAATACCTTTTGGTTTTCTCTTTCACATGAGGCTATTCCTTATATACCCAGTAGTTGAAAAGTCTCACAAGGGTCCACCATTTTGGCCCTGGGACATTTTAGCCTGGACAGACCAGTTCAATGGTATTGTATTCAGTTGGGATACCACTTTTTAGAAACACTATGGAGAAGTTGGAGAATATGAATGACTAACCAGGATGGTAAAGGGTCTAGAGATCACTACATAAAGCATATAATATAGTTAACATGGAGATGAGAAAACCTTAAAGGGGTAGTATGGTGCCTTTTAATGGATTGTTACATAAAAGAATGATAAAACATGTTCTTGACCTCAGAAGACAGAATTAGAGCAATGAATGGAAATAATAGTCAAAATCAGACTTTACATAATTTAAAAAAAAGAAAACTTTGTAACAATGAGATCTATCCCCAAACCTCCTTCCTTAGAAAAAAGTGAATTCCTTGTTATGTTAAGTGTTCACAGAAAGCACTTCTCAAGGACTGTGTTAAGAACATTCTTATTGAGGAATAGATTGGACTATATGGCCTCTGAGGTCCTTTTCAACTCTTGAGTTTCTATGATTCATTGTTGTTGAGTCATTTTTTAGTTGTGACCCTATTTAGAGTTTTCTTGGCAAAGATACTGGAGTGTTTTGCCATTTTCTTCTCCAGCTCATTTTACAGATGAGAAACTGTGACAAACAAGGTTATGTGACTTATCCAAGGTCATACATTTAAATAAGTGGATGAAGCCAGATTGTAACTCAGGTCCTCCTGACTCCAGAGGTGGTGTTCTATCTACTAAGCCATCTAGGTGTATACCTCTATGATTCATATTAATTATTAAATATATGTGGGGAAAATCCTAGGATTCATTCACAAGTAGTGCCCATTAATATCCATTCCAGATAAAGCCTTATTCTAAGTAGCTCCATAAATAAACTTTAATGCATTTCAAATATGCTTGCAATTCTTGTAAGTATTAGCAATAGGAGAAAGAGAAAATTCATGTTCCCTTCCATTTTCCTGGGGTTATCTAAGCATAGCAAAACAAACAATAAAAGCTGTTTTTGAATGAGAAAGCTACCTATGGAAAGACACAAAGGAAGGAAATAAAACGCCAGGTACAAAGTGGTGTACTCTGTAAGGCTGCAACATAGGTTGTGTGAAGGATCAAAATATTCAATGAGTCTGAAAGGGCAGAGTTGAGGCAAAATGTGAAGCTGACCATTTTCCTTCCTTCACAAGTAGCTCTTGGAACTTTTCTCTCAAGCATACATATTGTTTCCTCTCTCTCCAAATGAAATTTGACACCTGGTTTGTTAACTGGACGCCCAAGGGAGACAAGTTCTTTCTAGTTCTCTCTTACAAAATGATGTGCACCATGAATTTATTCATAGTATGAACACTCACTATTCTCTAGGGACTAAGAAAATGCTACAAGTATAACACGCACATTTTTGTCCATGAACATTATATGGGCAAATGTATGCGATTTTTAAATAATTTTTAATAGTCCTATGGTATTTGGAAGGCTACCAAAACTTCCAAATCTCAGCCATTTAAGACTTTTCCTAAAATGTCTTTTTGAGCAGCCTGTAAAGTCTTTCAGCATAGCAAGTTTGGGGCATTTAAAGTATGCATCCTCTGAGAATCACCATCATACTCTGTTGAGAATTGCAAATTGTATATTGTTCTGAGATTCAATTGTCTCCCTCCTTCAGGAAAAACCAAAAGTACTTCACTTCTTCTCTGTCAGTAATGGCAAGGCAACTTAAACATCATAGCCTTTTCCTCCTTTACAGTAGATGATTGGAACAAATGAAATAACAGTTGTAAAGCACTTTGAAAACCTTAAAGAACTATAGAAATGCTAACTATTTTTATGATGGTTATGATTGTGCATCATTGTTATCTGTGCATAAGAAAAGTATAAAGCAAAAAGGTAGATGAACTCTTTCCCCCTCCTAGATTGGAATCTGTGTGTTGAGGTAAAAGAAATATCCCTCTCATCTATAGAAAAGCAGCAGCATAGTGTAGTGGAAAGAGTAGGGAATTTGGATTCTGAAGAATAGAAGAAGGTCTGTTACATTAGTAGTATGAACTTGGGCAAGTAAATTAACTTCTTTAAGCATCAGGTTCTTCATCTACCATATGAAAATAATATTTTTTTTTATCATCGTGTTGTAGGGATCAAAAGAGGAAATGAACATTACCTGACATGATTTGAAAAACATAAAGGGGCTATGTAAATGCCACTGATTAGGATCTAAATGTTGTACTTTCTTCTAGGAACTAAGGATACTCAGAAAACAGGAGGTACATAATAACTGTTTGCTGAACTTAAAGGAATTCTGTGGTTACCTTTTCATAGAGCCAGGAGCTAAGCAATAAAGTGAAACAATCAGTTAATAAGGATTTATTAAGCTCCAACAATGTGCCAGGGTTTGTGGTAGGCACTAGGAATATAGATAGAAAAAAAAAAACTGTCTTAAAAGGAGCTTACATTTTCCATGAAGAAACAATAATAAAGATATAAATCTTTGTAGAATTTTATGTCAAAATAATGTGGTGTTTTTTTACCAAAATATATGATGTTTAGGGTAACAAATATTACAAAAACATAGGTTACATTGCTATACCTTTTTGCAGTTACAATGGGGTTTATATACTTCATTTTATCTGCTAATAACAAAAGCAATAATGACTATACTTCCATAACAATAATGTTGACAAAGGGTTTTCCACATAACAATACTTTGAATTATGTTATGAATATAATTATCCCCATTTTAGAAATGAGGACCTCGGGGCAGCTACGTGGTGCAGTGGATAGAGCACCGGCCCTGGAGTCAGGAGTACCTGAGTTCAAATCCGGCCTCAGACACTTAACATTTACTAGCTGTGTGACCTTGGGCAAGTCACTTAACCCCAATTGCCTCACTAAAAAAAAAAAAAAAAAAAGAAATGAGGATCTTTAGGATTGAGGAGGTTAAATGATGTTACATGATAAGCAACGGTGTTGAGGTTTAAAACCAGGTTTCTAACTCTATTACTTTTTCTCATTGCACTGTGCTGCCTCAGAAATGCTGCCATCCTCAACACTCAAAGGGTTCAGCTTAGTTCAAATTCAGTTGGCAAAAAAAAAAAATGCATTATTGAGAAGTTGATTACTTAAGTAGCTTAGATATGCTAGGCAGCTTATCATTAGGGACTTGATTATGATCTGCAGAATGTAATGAAGACAAATCCATGAATCAAGAAAAATAATGGCTGCTTAGTCAAAGATGTAGAACAGGAAAATAACCAGTAAGCCTTAAAATATGGATAAAAAATGCTTTTCTTTTTGTTTCAGAATAACACTGTGTTAACGGTAACCCTGAACCTAGGGCTTCATTTTGGTTTAATGGCGACTAATGAAAGATTATTATGCAACTTAAAGGGAGATTTTTTTTTAATTGAAATGCTAGAATTCTATTCTCTCAAAAAAAGTTTTAAAAAAAGAATTCTATTCTCTCTTGTCATATGGAGAAAGATGTAAGAAATTACAGGAATTTATATTTGTTCATTTATCTTATGTATATGGAAATAGAAGGCAACATGGATAAAATGTCAGAATTGTAAATATGGAGGATTTCTTTGCTGATAAGCAAAGTAGACCACAAATAATTTCTTTACTTTAGAATAGGGTACATATAGCCAGATTCTCTTGGTGGTTTGAATAATTCATTAATTTCATGATTATTATGAATATAATGACATTAAAATACAAATCTATGAGGAGAGAATTGAATGTTAATTCTTCCTGATTTGTGCTTTTCATAAAATGTCAGCAAAGAATTTTTATAAAAATAAGAAAACATTTAATTAGTTCATAGTGTGGTGGAAAGAGCATTGGTCATGGAAACAAAAGATCTGGGTTCAAGTCCCATCACTTAATAGTTGTATGTTGAATTTAGACAAGATATTTGGTTTCTGGAAGGACTTGCATGAACTGATGATGAATGAGATGAGCAGAACCAGAAGAATATTATATGCAGTATCATCAACATTATGTGTTGATCAACTGTGATAGAGTAGATTATTCTCACCAATACAAGAGTACAAGAAAGTCCCAAAGGACTCATGATGGAAAAGGCTTTCCAAATCCAGAAGAAAAAAAAAAAGAACTGTGGAATATGGATGCTGATTGAACCATATTATTTCTTTGTTTTTGGTGTTGTTGTTTTTCTTTTTTTAAGGTTTTTCCTTTCTGCTCTGATTTTTCTCTTATAAGAAGACTAATGCAGAAATGTGTTTAATGTTTTATATATATATATATATATATATATAGGGGATGGGGGAAGGGAGGGGAGGGAGGGAGAAAAATTGGAAATTGGAAATCTTATAAAAACAAATGTTGAAAACTATCTCTACATGTAACTGGAAAATAATAACAAAAAAAACCTATTTATTTTCTATGAGCCTCAATTTCTTATCTTCTAAATTAAAATAATACTGGCTTATCCATAGTGCAGGGTTGTTTTGAAGAAAATTGTATGAATCATGAAAATCTATATAATAGGTCAACATATTTTATTATCTGTTTTATATAACTGTAAGTGATATTGGTCTTTAAGTTCATTTTATATTTAAAAGATCAATGAGGTCATGGTTTAGAAATTCACTAAGCTACATAAAACACAGATTCTCTATGCCTTAATTCAGAGTCCCTGACACTTTTTGCATATGACTCCTTTGGCCATCTGGTGAAGCCTATGAACCATTTTTCCGAATGATATTATTAAATAAATAAAATAACATACATTGCATTGCAAAGAACACCACTTGTATTGAAATATTATGTTCAATTTTTTAAAAAAAAATTAAATATTCACAGATCCCAGGCCAAGAATCAATTCCCTAATAGATAATTTTTGTGAGTTGCTGAGATAGCTTTAAAAAAAGAAAAAGAAAATGTCACCTGACATTCAAAGTCCTAGAGATAGGTTAATTTCACCAAACTTAATTAGGACAGTCTAAGTCACAGACTCAAGTTCCATTGCTAGGCTTTCATTCAAAGTCTTTCCAGCTTGGTAAGGCATAATGTCACTTGAACTCTGCTGACATGGCCTTCAACTGCCCAATTATGTCCACTCTGCAATGAAGAATTGGAGGAAGACTCTACTGCTATTACATTTATAAGTAGAAGTGGTGAACTACTCATTTTATGAGTCAACACAGTTATACAATTGATTAAGAAAGGTATAGAGGAAAAAAAAGTCATAACACTGTGCTGTGGGGACATGTAGGTGGTATAACAGATAAAGCACCAGCCCAGGATTCAGGAGGACCTGAGTTCAAATATGGCCTCAGTCACTTGACACTTACTAGATGTGACTCTGGGCAGGTCACTTAATCCTCATTGCCCTGCAAAAAGTAAAAGAAAAAAGAGCACTCTGCTGATAATTAGTAGAGACAGAAAGTCTGAGTAAGAGATTGTGTGTGCTCATGGAACTCAAAGTCTTTTACAGTTGATAAAGCAAATTCAGATGAATGTTATATGTAGTATTGCATTGTAATAAGTAGAGTAGAAAGATATAAAATAAATTACATGATATTTGTTCTTCAACCCATTACTGAAAATAAAAAGGGTTAGTTTAGTTTGAATTTCTATCTGTATTCCAATCTGTCTACAACTTGTTTTTCATTCAATAATTCATACATTAATTATCTCCTTGATATCCTTAAGTATCACCTTGCTATTTGTACTTCAATGCATCAGTAGACTAGCAGTGTCATCAGAGTGGACTCATTATACATGACTACATTTTCCCATATTCTATGTTCTAAACAAGTCTTCTCTCTGTTCCTTGTGCCCACTGCTTTTGGACTGGCTATCTCTCAAGCTGGAATGCACTCTGTTTCACATCTACTTCATATAATTTTTCACTTTCTTCAAGACACAGCTCTTGCGCCATTTACTACAGGAATCCTTTTCTGAGCACCCCAACCAATATTGCTTTCTCTCGCTAACTTTTATTCCAATGTACTTATATAGATTTACGTTATCTCTACAATAAGCACTTTATATTTTCATTTTTTTAAATCTTCCCATCCCCAGAGCTTAGCATATAATAGGAACTGAGTTTGATAAGTGCTTGTTGATTGAGTAATTGATTGATTGGTTGCCCTCTTCATCAATACAGATTATGACCCATCCTTTCCTTCTTACCCTCTGTGAATTTTGCCTATGTTTTCTGCTAGACTCTGCTGAGTCTATCCAAACATTGAAATAATCCTAGTTATTTTAACTTAGTTACATAATTGATATCTTGCCAAGCTTTGTTTTTCTGTGACTTAGCAGTGTCCCAAATATGAACACAGTTGACAATAAGGAAAATCACATTAAGAGGAACTAAAGTGTAAATTTAGACTTCTAGCCAAATTTCAATTAATTTTCTAGAAAGTATTTTGTGTGAGTCAGGGAATGTGATCAATGGCCCTAATCATAGCACTATCTAATATTTAAATTGCATCTCTTGAACTGTGACAACTAGATTTGTCACTATTCTTCCCAAATTCTTACTTCTGGAAATTCTTTTTCAAGAACATAATTAGATAGTTTAATTAAAATCCACAAACATTTATTAAGCACATACTATGGTTCCAACTATATTAGATACTGGAGATACAAAAAAAAGTGAAGCATTTCCCCTCAAGGAGCTTATGTTCTTTATTATTCCCCAAAACAACAAAAGCTCTAGGAGGTAGTGGAGAGAGGAGATATGCATACCTTTTATGGTCTTTGCCTCAATTATGTAAGATGCCCCTGGTAAAGATTAACCTCTACCAGTGTAGGCCTGCTTTGGCATTTATATTCTCAAAAAGTGGAAATAATCTCAAGTAAATAAAAGATAAGTGACTTTTTTCTCAAGATCAAACAGTTGGAATGTGTCCCACTTCTGAGTGGGACATCATCACCATCACCATCAAATCTAGAATTTGTATAGTGATTTAAAGTTTACATAGTACTTTTTTGTGAGTTATCTTATTTGATATTCACAACAGCCCTGGAAGGGAGATGCTATTATTATGTTCATTTTAGAAAAAGAGGAAACTGAAACTGAGAGTGCTTTAATGATTCATCCAGGGTCACATACCTAGGAGGTATTTGAAGTAGGATTTGAACTCAGGTCTTTCTGACTCAAGTCCAGAATTCCATCCATTGTACTACTTATCTACTAAGTAAAAAAGACTTCAGATATAAAACTGATAGTAGAGTCTCAGATAAAAAGTAACTCAACCAAGTTTAAGGAAGATCTGCCCCATCCTTCTGTGCATTTTAAAATTATAAATGTGGGTTCTAATCCATCCCCCCAGTTTTTTTTTTGGGGGGGGAATGGCTAAAATCACTGATAAATTAGTGTAGGTTTTTAAGGGTTTATTAAAAGATATAAGATAGTAAAGAAAGAGAATGATTGAGAACAGATTTCTTATAGCATGGAAATTCTAGCCTTCCTAAACCTCCCACTTGAAGTCCTTTGCCACCAAATGGATGTCTCAAGCCGAAAGTGGAAGAAATCCTCCACCAGAGTCAATTTCTTCCTTCATATTCTCCTCCCAGAAATAGGAAGTTCTTCAAGCTGATTGGCTAGCATCATTCAAATTCATTGGTTCACTGGATCCGAAGGTGCCCTCAAGTTAATTTCAAAGTTTGTAGCTTCTGAGAACAATACCCTCTTAAGGGCCAGCCTCATGTGCTAAGAATCTAGTTAACTGGTAGTAAGCTAATCAGGAGTCAATCACTCTCACTAAATTCAATCAGTTTTGATTAATCTCCAGGTGGGCCATTGAGTATCTGCTAAATCCCCTTATCTACCACATTCCATTATCTTGACACATTCCCTCTTTTGCTTCTTGGAGGAACAGAGTGTTCCCTTGATGAAACACACCCTATGGTAACAAACTATGTAAATAACAATATAGGAAAAGGAGAAAGGGGAAATTTTGTCCAGAGGGGCAGTCCCTCATGAATAGGCACTGTGACACTGCTAATAGAGGGAGGGCCTCTGCAGAGAATACATATTACAAATAGTGTATATAATAACAGAAGGAAAAAAAAGAAACAAAAACCAAAATGAAGCTATTCATTTAAAGTCTTTGAGACCTTGTTTTCTTGGAGTGGTGGGATGTCTTCAGGAAAACTGGACTCTGGTTGTCTCTGGACTCTTTTACTTCTTTAGTTGTTGAACTGCTGGGTTTTCACTAATCCTTAGCATAGCATTGTTAATGATCAAATTAAACAGTGAGAGTTCTTCAAAATATAACTCATACTCAAAGTATATATAAATAGATAGATAGATGAAAGATAGATAGATAGATAGATACATGTGTGTGTATATATGATATATATGTGTGTGTGTATATATATAATATTATATCCCCCCTTTTGGAGGATTTATACCCATATAATACAGAGTTGAGGCAGTTATACAATCTATAACACTTCTTAACACCATATGTCTGGATCAAGGCCAAATTTAGTAATGTGTCCATGATGAAACCTGAAAATGTTATGGAAAGGTTACCATACCACATCTTGTGGTTCCCAAGACATCCAACAATTGTGCTAGGCCACAGGGGGATGTATTCTGACCATGCCATCAGACTGAGTGAAAGAAAAAGAAAACAAGTTAAATTAAACTAGGTGCATGTGTTGGAGCTTCCATGACACCAGGCTATTTTAGGAGGGAGAGAAGAAGAAACTGGACTACATCCAGCTACTGTGGTCTACGTAGTCGCTATCATAAGCAAACGTCACTTCCTGATGCCAAGAAACTGACCATATGGCTTGCCCTCAGACGCATTATCCTCATGGCAGAGCTTTCCTACAGTAGCTCCCCAGAAGGTGGCACCATTCCAATTGTTACACTTCTCATCTACTTTGTCCCTTGCATTTATATTATACTTTAAGTCTTGTGAGATAATAAAAATATTATCCCTCTTTTACTGATGAGAAACTGAGATTCTCTGAGTCAAAGTGACTTGTTCACAGTCACACCTATGACCTTCTGTTTCCAAAACTAGTGCTCTTTCTATGACATTAAAAATCTGGCTGCTAATGGGTGAATTTTCTAGCTGCAGAAACTTTCTTCTAAGCTTTTGAAATTTTACAATCTAAGGCATGGAGAAGTGAACATCTAGGTCATAGAGGGAGTACATAATACCAGTGGTGTTTCATATCTTTTGAAGTATTGAATTAGACGACTTCCCAAATTTAGATTTACAGACCATTTTCTTCACAATGATCCTATTATATAGCTAGTGCCAATATGTAGTAGCCACTTTACAGATGAGGAAAACAGGGCTCAGAAAGTAACTTGTTTGAGCTCATCCAGTTAGTAATTGATGGAGCTGGGATGTAAATTCAAGTCTCTTCTGACCCCATGTAAGGAACCTTCTACTATATCACACCAATCCTAATGTATATTTTAATGAATACCTATCTATACATCTAGAATTTTAAATCCCATGAATTTTGAATTGTAAAAAAAAATCCACCTGGTAATTAATATAGGCATTGATTATAAATAATTATTCTATTAGTTGACAGTCAAAAAATTATAGGTTTCTGTTAGCTTCTTAAAGCTCAGTTGAGAGAAGTGAGATTAAAGTGGGGGCAGAGCCAAGATGGTGGAGAAAAGACATTGAATGCACAGAGTTCCTGACACAATTACCCATAAAAAACAATAAAGCAACCCCTGCAGCAAAAAAAACAAAAACAAAAACAAAAAACACACAAAAAGCTGGGCTGAGATAATTTTCTAGCCAAAGACAGCTTGGATGGGGCCATGCTGGGTTGTAAGCAGAGTGCAAACCTGTGATCATGCCATCAAAGAGCCCAGGCATGCTGCACCAGCAGAACTTACCCCTTGAGCCTCCAAATCAGCTGCATCAGCAGGGTCTTCTGGAAATAAGCTTATAGTCAAGTGAGAGGGCTGAAAGCCTGGCAGGGGTCGGGGAGTGGGAATACAGGGGTGCCTGTGGGATCTAAGGAGGAAATTGGCTATCCCACCCCAGCTGAGAACAGGAAGAAATTGTGAGTGTAAGGAGGCACAGGTTGGGGAGAGGTATAGGCTCATTGTAGCTAAGAACCACCACAGCACACAAAGTTCTGCTGTCTGGTTAATTAGCAAGTTGACTTGCGGTTATCTTCAGATGAGAGAACAGGCCAGGCAAGAGAAAAACCTGCCCTCCCTTAAACCAAAACACCTCAGACCCTCTGCAGCTTGGAACAGTGTAGCTTGGAAGTAGGGATGCAGCGTAAGAGGGAGTTAAAAGTCAAGTAAAAGAAAGCAAGATGAGAAAGCAAAGAACACTGAGAACTATAGAAAGTTTCTTTAGAGACAAGGAAGATCAAGGTGCACCCTCAGAAGAGGATAAAAATCTAGCTTCCAAGAAAAATATGAGTTGGTCTCAGGCCATGAAAGTGCTCAAAAGGGACTTTCAAGAGAAAGTAGGAGAGATAGAAGAATGATTTAGAGAGGTGGAGGAAAGAATGGAAAGAGAAATGAGAGCAATGCAGGAGAGTCATGAGAAAAAAAAAAGTCAACAGCTTGAAAATCCAAATGGAAAAGGAGATAAAAAAGCTCTTTGAAGAAAATTATTGCCTAAGTATTAGGATTGAACAAATGGAAGCTAGTGACTTTATGAGAAACCAAGACACAGAAAAGCAAATCCAAATGAATAAAAAAAAAATAGAGGGCAATATGAAATATCTCCTTAAAAAAACAGCTGACCTGGAAAATAGATCCAGGAGAAACCATTTGAAAATCATTGGACTACTTAAAAAGAATGGCCAAAATAAGAGTTTAGACAGCATCTTCCAAGAGACTATCAGGGAAAATTGCTCTGATATTCTAGAAGCAGAAGGAAAAATAGAAATGGAAAGAATCTACCAGTCACCTCTTGAAAGAGATCCCAAAAGGAAAACCTCCAGGAATATTATAGCCAAATTCCAGACCTCCCAGGTCAAGGAGAAACTATTGCAAGCAGCTAGAAAAAAGGAATTCAAATACTGGGGAGCAACAATAAGGATAAGAAAAGATCTAGCAAGATCTACATTAAAGGACTGGAGGGCATGGAATATGATATTCCTGAGGGAAAATGAGCTGGGACTACAACCAATAATTACATACCAAGCAAAACTGATTATAATATTTCAGAGGAAAATATGTGATTTCAATTGAAAAGAATACTTTCAGGCATTTATGATGAAAAGACCTGAACTGAATAGAAAATTCAACTTTCAAATATAAGACCCTAGAGAAGCGTAAAAAAGAGAAACAGGAAAAAGAAATTATGAGGGAGATTAAAAAATTAAACTGTTTATATTCCTACATGGGAAGATAATCCTTTGAACTCATAAGAACTTTCTCAGTGTTAGGATAACTCAAAGGAATACATTGAGACAGAGGACACAGGTCTGAATTGAATATGAAGGAATGATATTTGTAAGGAATTTATATTTGTTTATCCTTGTTCTTTGTGTGGCAAGCAGAATGGGGTGTCTTCTGTCTGGAGGCAGATTTGGGCTCTGGTCCTCCAGGGTCCAGTGTTCATGTTTTGTCCAATATTCCACCTAACTAACCCATGATGACATCTTTAAAATAGGGTTGAAGGGTATGCAGAATGCACTGAGGGAGGGGGAACAGGAGAGGTGGACTTGGCAGAGATAGATCCCATGAAGGAATCAAGAAAAAAGCTTATGGAGAGGAGGGGAAGAGGGGGAAGGAGTGGGGGAGCAAGTGAACATCATTATCATCAGAATTGGCTCAAAGAGCGAATAACATACATACTCAAGCAGGTATTGTAAAATATTTTTGCCCTGAGGTAAAGTGGAAATGGAAGGAGATAAGGGGCATGAGGAAAAGAGGGGAAGGTGGGAAGGGCAGATTGGGGGAAAGAGCAGCAAAAATCAAAACACTTTAGAGGAAAGTGAAGATGTTCTGCATAACTGTACCTGTAAGGCTTATATTGAATTGCTTGATTTCATAGGGAGGGTTGAGGTAAGAAAGAAGAAGAAAAATTTAGAACACAGAATTAGCTCAAAGACCTTAATCTTATCAGAGTCACCTCAAGGAGGGAAGAACAAACACACCCAATTAAGAGGAGTAATCTATTTAACCCTACAGGAAAAGTAGGAGCTGAAGAGGATAAGGAGGGAATGATGAAAGAAGGGAGGGCAGAGCAAGGGAGGGTGCAGTCAGAAGGAAAACACTTTTGAGGAGGAATAGGGTAAAAGAAGATAGAAAATAGAGTAAATATCATGGGGAGGGAAAAGGATGGAGGGAAATAGTAATGATGATTGACTATAATGGCAAAACATTTGGTACCTACTCTGCTGGGCTATTGTAAAGGAAATGATCAAGTTTAAGGTACTCTGTAAAAGTTATCATGAACAGGATGCTATCAGAAAAACCTGAAAAGACCTACATGAACTGAAGCAGAGTGAAATGTACTGTATACAAAATAACAGCAATAATGTGAGATGATCTCCTGGGAAGCACATGGTTATTTTCAGCAAGACAATGATTCAATATACCTCTGAAGGACTTGTGAATATTGCAATCTATCTACAGAGAAAGAAGGATGAAATACGAAAACAGATTGGAAAAAAATTTTTGACAATTCCTTTATTTGAAGTTTTGTTTTTGTCTGTTTTCTCTCACAACTTAGGTAATGTAGAAATGTTTTCCATGACTACTCATGTATAATTTATATTGAATTGCTTGAATTCTTGGGGATGGGGGGTGGAAAGGGAGGGTCAAAGAGAAGTTGGAACACAAAGTTTTAAAAACTGATGTCAATATCTGTTTTTACATGTAATTTGGAAAATAAAATTCCAAACAAAGAAACAAAGCTCAGTTGAGGACAAAATGCAATTCTCTAAATTTATTTTTCCACCCAGAATTTATTCATATTAAATGTGATTAACTGACAAAATGTTATTATTGCTGAACTGTTGTTGGTTTACTTTTTTTCTTACTTATTTTCTAAACATAGTAACAACCAGCACTGAACAGTCTTTCAATCTGGTACTCTATCTGGGAATCAATCTGTCTTTATTCTTCTTCACACATTTCTACCAACTATTTTAGATTCAAAATTTACCTGGCAGCATTGTTGATGATGAATGAGGCAGAACACCAAGCATCTGGTCTACCTGAAAGCCTGCTGCTTCCGCAAAGCTAATAATTATCAATATTTGTGGTTGCCAGTGAGAGATATCACTGAGAGCTAACCAACCTCCTCTGCTAATGATTCCTAAAATACAAAAGTACAATAGACAAATATTTTCAATGACTACCAAAAGGTAGAAAGATAGTTTAAAATTATACAGCACCTTAAGATAAACAAAGTATATGAGACAATATCACACTTGATATGCAAAACAACCTGTTAGGTAAACAGGATGGGTATTATCATCCCATTAAAAAACTGAGGCTTTAAGAACTGGAGAGACTGGTTTAAGATCAAACAGCCAACATTTGTCCCATCTTGAAGTCAAATCTGGTTCTTCACAGTAAAAAGATCCCATTTTAGCCACTTAAAAAGATGGAGAAAAAAAGTCTTTATGATTCTCTGATTCCATGTTAGAAAATCACACAACTAACACATAGAATATCTATTTAACATAGTTTTGTCACAGACAATTTGTTGCATTATAACCATTACTCTCAAGAAACTCTGCTAGACAAAACAGGCTAGCATTTCATAGAGGTCACTTGCTTAATAGAAACACAGAATTCAGGAAAGGCTGCATACTTGACACAAGGTTAAGAACTAATCTTAAGTGCAAGGTTATTCCATAGGGCAAGTTAATTTTAAAAATGAAAAAGGAGGGGCAGAACCAAGATGGTAGAGGAAAGGCAGTGACTTGCCTGGACTTTCCCCAAGACCCCTCAAAATACTTTCAAATAATGCCATAAGACAATTCTTGGAACTGCAGAAGCCACAAAAATAGAGTGAAATTAATTTCCAGACAAAGACAACTTTGAAGGTTAGCATGAAAGATCTGTATTACAAAGGTGAGAGTGGAGTGCAGCCCAGCACAGGCCACACCAGAGCAGACCCAGCTTCAGAACAAACCCAGCCACAGCAAAAACCAAGAGCAGGCCTTGGGAGCCTCTGAATCAGCAGCAGCAGCAACTGCTTCTGGAATTCAGCCCACGTACAATAAGACGGTTAAGCAATTGGGCAGAAGGAGATTACCAGGTTCACTTTGCTAGCACTGAGGCAGGAACTTTTTGTTTTGCCCATACTCAGATCCAGGTCACTGTAACTGTTAAAACTAAATGTGTAGTTGCCTTATTCTTGTCCCAAGTGTAGGGAAAACTAGCTAGGCTTTACTTATAAATTAGAAGCTTTAGCACCAATTTTTAGTATTAAGCATTTATAAAAGCATACCAGGTATTAGTAAAAAGAAAATACCTGGGTTAAAAATTAAGAAAAGGCCTATCTAGCCTAGAGCTCCAGCCTGGTCTGGTTCTTCCTCAAATTCTGTACCACAAGCCTGTCTGAGCAACAAACTGCTGACTAACTGTGTGTGGAAACTTTTTATGGGTCCAGAGGGGATGTGGTCTTTACACTTCTTCAAGGTAATTGGCTATCATCAACCAAATCTATTGGTTCACAGGACTTTAGGGTGGTACCGTGTTGAGGTCAGAGTTCACAGCCTCTGAGAACACTCCCTTTTGGGAGTCAGGCAGGTATGGTTTTGATCAAGTCAACTTTAAGTGAGTTAATCAGAAAAGTCAATCACTATCAGTCAATCCAATCAGTCCAAATCAATCTGGGGCCTTTGGTTGTTGGCAAAAGCCGATTATTTTCTTACATTACAGTCTTGGGTGGTAGTCCCAGATGAGGGTGGGGGGAGCACAAGAACACAAGAGCTAGCAGGCACAGTGGAGCAGTACTCTGTTCATAGTTCCTGGGCAGAAAAGTAGGCCTGTGGTTGCTTGCAGACCAGAGCATAAGCCAGGATAGTGGTAAATATACCTCTCCTTAAATCATACCACCTTGGAAGAACTAAAAACTTACAAATACCTAGAAGAATCTGAAAACAGCTTCATAAAATCCCTGAACCTTGGGAGGGTGTGCCCTTCACCCTGGAAGCAATGCCCCACTTTAACAAAGAGTGAAAAGTCAAGAAATAGGCTGCGGCCTTCTTTTGTTGTTTTTTATCAAATTAAAAAATGGTTAATCTATTTGATGTTTTTTTCATAAAATCAGCTTTTAGTTGTATTTATTGATTCAATGGTTTTCTTATTTTTAATTTTATTGATCTCTCCTTTGATTTTCAGGATTTCCACTTTAGTGTTTAGTATAGGATTTTTAATTTGTTCATTTTCTAGGGTTTTGTTTTTTTTTAGTTGCATGCACAATTCTTTGATCTGCTTTTTCTCTATTTTATTGATGCAAGCAGTTAGGTATATAAATTTTCCCCTAAGCTTAGGCTGCATCCTATAAATTTTGATATGTGTTTCTTTTTGGCTTCTTGAGATACTTTTTCTTTGAACTGTGAGCTTAAAAATATGGCTATGATGTTTGAAGGAGTTTTCATTTTGGGATTTCTTTCATGTGGTGATCAGTGGATTCTTCCAATTTCTATTTTGCCCTCTGGTTCTAGTATTTCAAAGAAGTTTTCTATGATACTTTCTTGAAAGATATTTTCCACGCCTTTTCTTTTTTTTTTGATCATGGCTTTCAGTTAGTCCAGTAATTCTTTTATTATCTTTCCTGCATCTACTTTCTAGGTCATTTGGTGTTCCAGTGAGAAATTTCACATTTTTGTATTTTCTTCTATTTTATTTTACTTGTTTGATTTTGTTTTATTGTATCTTGGTGTCTCATTGAGTCATTAGTTTTCATTTTTTTCATTTTAATTTTTAAAAAATTATTTTCTTCAGTGACATTTTGTACTTCCTTTTCCATTTGGCTAAATTTGTTTTCTTTTTCATGGTTCTCTTGCATTATTTTTATTTCTTTCCCCATTTTTTCTTCTATTTCTCTAATTTGCTATTTTTGTTTTGTTTTTCTGACCAGGTTATTTATTTTTAAAAAAATGTTTAGAATTTTATTTTCCCTAATTACATGTAAAAACAAATTTTAACATCAATTTTTAAAACTTTGTCCTCCACATTCTTTTCCTCTCTCCCTCTCCACACCCTCCCCCCTTAAGAATTCAAGCAATTTAATATGTTATACATTTGTAGTCATGCAAAATATTTCCTCATTAGTTCGGTTGTCTAACAAAAAATAATATGTTTCAATCTGTATTCAGATACCATCAGTTCTTTCTCTCTAGATGGATTACATTTTTCATAAGTCCTTCAGAGTTGTCTTAGATCATTACATTGCCAAAAATAACTAAGTCATTTACAAGAGATCATCTTATGATATTGCTATTATATTATATACAGTACATTTCACTTTGCATCAGCAAATTATGTCTTTCCAGATTTTTCTTATGGCATGCTGCTCATCATTTCTTACAACACAATAGTGTTCCATCACAACATCCCACAATTTTTCAGCCATTCCACAATTGATGGGCATCACCCCAATTTTGAATTCAACTTTTTTTTGAAATTTCTTTTAAGGGGCAGCTAGGTGGCATGGTGGATAAAACACTGGCCCTGGATTCAGGAATACTTGAGTTCAAATCTGGCCTCAGACACTTGATACTTACTAGCTGTGTGACCCTGGACAAGTCACTTAACCCCCATTGCTCCACCAAAAAAAAAAAAAAAAAGAAATCTCTTTTAGGATATCAACCTAGTAGTAGTATTACTAGGTCAAAGAGTATACATGGTTTTATAACCCTTTTGCTGTAGCTCCAAATTGTGCTACAGAATGTTTGAATCAGTTTACCAAAAGTATATTGATGTCTCATTTTCCCCATATCCCCTACAAAATTTGTTAGATTCCTCTGCTGTCTGACTATCCAATCCAGTAGGTATGAAGCCGTGCCCAGAATCATTTTAATCTCAATCCCTCGAAGGGGGCCAAGCCAAGATGGCTGAGGAGAGGCTGTGACTCCCACAAGCTCCAGATAAACCCGTCCATTCATGCCCAAATAATGTGGTAAAAATCAAAACCCAGAACAGCCTAATTCACATAAGAATAGAGTGAGACTATTTCTCCACAAAAGAGGGCAATTCTGATGACCTACTGATCAGGCTGAACAGCTCAGCACGCGGTTCGGACCCAGCCAGGGACACTGCTTCCAGTGCATGTCAGTGTCTTCAGCACCAGCAGCTTCTGAGGCTCCCATCACGGACTGGTGAGGGGGTTCAGCGGTAGGCCGGGGTGAAGTGAAGGCAGTATCTACTGGAGTTGGGGCAAAGCTCCCTGGGTCTGAACCAGTGAGCTGAATCAAGTTGTGGTGGCCCAGTGGGGGAGCGGTAAAAACACGCCAAGCTTCCAACCATAGAGAATCAGAGTTCAATCAGACTTCTGTTTCCGGGTCAAAGAGAAAGCGGCGGTGATTACTCACAAGCCAGGCAGGCTGAGGAGAAGCCCTATCATCCCCTGGGCCATGCTGTAGGAGGAAGAGTGTGTTCTGGAAGCAGCGCTACACTTTAAGGAGTAAAAAGCCAAGAAATAGTAAGCCAGGATGAGTAGGCAGAGAAAGCAGAAGACCATCGAAAACTTCTTTGGGAGAAAGGTAGACCACAATACATCCTCAGAAGAAGAAGATAATAATAGGGTCAAAGCCCCAACATTTAAAGCTTCCAAGAAAAATATGAACTGGTCTCAGGCCATGGAAGCTATCAAAAGGGACTTTGAAGAGAAAGTAGGAGAAATAGAATGAAGATGTAGAGAAAGAGAGGAAGGAATGGAAAGAGAAATGAGAGCAATGCAGGAGAGTCATGAGAAAAAAGTCAACAGTTTGATAAGCCAAATGGAAAAGGAGATTAAAAAACTGTCTGCTGAAAATAATTACCTAAGAATTAGGATTGAACAAATGGAAGCTAGTGACCTTATGAGAAACCAAGACACAGTAAAGCAAATCCAATTGAATGAAAAAATAGAGGGCAATGTGAAATATCTCCTTGGAAAAACAGCTGACCTAGAAAATAAATCTAGGAGAGATCATTTGAAAATCATTGGACTACCTGAAAACCATAACCAAAACAAGAGCTTAGACACCATCCTCCAAGAGATTGTGAGGGAAAATTGCCCTGATATTCTAGAAGCAGAAGCTAAAATAGAAATTGAAAGAATCCACCGATCACCTTCTGAAAGAGATCCCAAAAGGAAAACCTCCAGGAATATTATAGCCAAATTCCAGAACTCCCAGGTCAAGGAGAAAATATTGCAAGCAGCTAGAAAAAAAGGAATTTAAATACTGTGGACCTCCAATAAGGATAAAGCAAGATCTAGCAGCTTCTACATTAAAGGACCGGAGGGCATGGAATATGATATTCCAGAGGGCAAAGGAACTGGGACTACAGCCAAAAATCATGTACCCAGAAAAACTAAGCATCATCTTTCAGAGGCAAACATGGAATTTCAAGGAGAAAGAAGACTTTCAGTCATTTGTTATGAAAAGACCTGAACTGAATAGAAAATTTGACTTTCAAATACAAGACCCTGGAGAAGCATAAAAAGATAAACAGGAAAAAAGACTTCATGAGGGATATTAAAAGATCAACTATTTTTATTCCTACATGGGAAGAAAATACTTCAAACTCATAAGAACTATCTCAGTAAGGGTTTAACAGAGGACACAGGTCTGAACTGAATACAAAGGGATGTTATGTTTAGTTCTTTGTGGGGTGTCTTATGTCTGGGGCCGGATTTCGGCTTGGGGCCTCCTGGGTCCAGGGCTGGTGCATTGTCCACTGTACCACCTAACTAACCCATAATGACATCCTTAAAATAGGGTTGAGGTGTAGGAGAAATAGACTGGGGGAGGGGGAAGGGGAGAGATGGTCTGGGGTGAGGTTGCTCACATGAAGGAAACAAGAAAAAAGCTTATGGAGGGGAGGGGAAGAGGGGGAAGGAATTGGGGAGTGAGTGAACCTTAATATCATCAGAATTGACTCAAAGAAGGACTAACATACATACTCAAGTGGGTATAGTAATATATTTTTGCCCTGAGGGAGGGGAGGGAGATAGGAGGAGGGGGAGGAGAAGGGGAAGGAGGGAAGGGCAGATTGGGGGAGAGAGCAGTAAAAAGCAAAATACTTTTGAGGAAGGTAAAGATGTTCTGCATAACGGCACAAGTATGACATATTGAATTGCTTGATTTCATAGGGAGGGATGAGGAGGGAGGGAGGAAGAAAATTTGGAACATAGAATTAGCTCAAAGACCTTAAACTCATTAGAGTTGGGTCATGGAGGGAATAACATTCACACCCAGTTGGGAGGAGTAACGTATTTAACCCTACAGGAAAGTATGAGGGGAAGAGGATAGGAAGGAAGGGTGGAAAAAAAAGGGAGTGCAGAGTAGGGGAGGGGACAGTCAGAAGTAAAACACTTTTGAGGAGAAATAGTTTAAAAGACGATAGAAAATAGAGAAAATATCATGGGAAGGGAATAGGATGGAGGGAAATAGTTATGATGATAGAATATAATGGCAAAACATATGGTACCTACTTTGCTGGGCTAATAAGAATAAAATTCTTTGTCAAGTTTAAGGTACCTTATTTAGGTTATGATGAACAGGATACTATCAGAAAAACCTGGAAAGACCTACATGAACTGAAGCAGAGTGAAATTTACTGTATATAAAATAACAGCAATAGTGTAAGATGATCTGCTGGGAAGCATGTGGTTATTTTCAGCAAGGCAATGGTCCAATATAACCCTGAAGAACTTATGAAAATGGCAACCCATCTACAGAGAAAGAAGTGATAGTATCTGAAAATAGATGGAAACACATTTTTTTTCTTTTCTTTTTTTTTTTCTTTGTGAGGCAATTGGGGTTAGGTGGCTTGCCTGTGTTCACAGGGCTGGTGGGTGTTGGGTGTCTGAGGCCAGATTTGGGCTCGGGTGCTCCTGGTTCCAGGGCCGGTGCTCTGTCCACTGTGCCACCTAGCTGCCCCTGGAAACACATTTTTAATTTTTTTTTCTCTTTGACAATTCCTCAGTCTGAAGTTTTGGGAGTTTTTTGACTGTTTTCTCTCACAACCTAGCTAATGTGGGAATGTTTCCCATGACTACTCATGTATAACTTATTTTGAAATGCTGGAGTTCTAGTGGGTGGGGGGTGAATTCCTCCAATCAATAGTGATTTAGAGGATTTTTTTTCCACATTGCTATAAGTGGCCATGATTATTTCATCTGAAAACTTCATGCCTTTTGATCATCTATCAATTGGGGAATGGCTCCCATTTTAACAAATTTGACTCAGTTCTCTATATGTTTGAGCAAACTGAGGCCTTTCATACAAACTTGCTTCAAATTTTTCTTTACTATTGGTAATTGTATTTCCCTCCATCCTATTCCCTCCCCCTTGATATTTACTCCATTTTCTTTATTCTTTAACCCTATCCCTTCTCAAAAGTGTTTTCCTTCTGACTG
Source organism: Dromiciops gliroides (assembly GCF_019393635.1). Taxonomy (NCBI): domain Eukaryota; kingdom Metazoa; phylum Chordata; class Mammalia; order Microbiotheria; family Microbiotheriidae; genus Dromiciops; species Dromiciops gliroides. Next base: position 201,599,081 of record NC_057861.1, on the reverse strand, counting down.
TCCCCTCCCTTAATCTATGCTCCCTTCTTTCAGCCCTGACCCCTTACTCCCTTCCCCTCATACTTTTCTGCAGGGTTAAATAGATTACTATACTCAATTGAGTGTCTATGTTATTCCCTCTTTGAGCCAATTCTGATGAGAGTAAGGCTCACTTATTCATCCACATTTCACCCATCTTCCCGTCCACTCCACAAGTTTTTTCCTGATTCTTTTATGTGAGATACTTTGCTCCATTCCACCTCTCCCTTTCTCTTTCTCTCAGTGCATTCCTCTCAACACTTTATTTTATTTTTAATATATCATCCCTTCATATTCAACTCATACCTGTGCCCTCTGTGTAAATAAACTCCATTCAGCTACCCTAATAATGAGAAAGTTTTTATGAGTTACAAGTATCATCTTCTCATGAAGCAATGTAAACAGTTGAACTTTTTAGTATCCTTTATGATTTATTTCTCGTTTACCTTTTTATGTTTCTCTAGGATCTTATATTTGAAAGACATATTTTCTATTCAGTATAGGTCTTTTCATCATGAATGCCTGAGAGTCCTCCCCCCCCCCCCAAATATTACACTCAGTTTTCCTGAGTAGGTGATTCTTGGTTGTAATCCCAGTCCCTTTGCCCTCTGGAACATCATATTCCAAGCCCTCCTATCCTTTAAGATAGAAGCTGCTAGATCTTGGGTTATCTTGATGGTGGCTCTACAGTGCTTGATTTATTTATTTCTGGCTGCTTGCAATATTTCTCTTTGACATGGGAGCTCAGGAATTTGGCTATAACATTCCTGAAAGTTTTTCTTTTGAGATCTCTTTCAAGAGGTGATTGGTGGATTATTTCAATTTCTATTTTACCTTCTGCTTCTACAATATCAGGGCATTTCCCCTGACAATTTCTTGGAAGATGATGTCTAAGCTCTTTTTTTTTTTTTTTTGATAATGGCTTTTAGGTAGTCCAATAATTTACAACTTATCTCTCCCAGATCTATTTCCCAGGTCAGCCATTTTTCTAAGGAGATATTTCACATAGCCCTCTATTTTTTCATTCATTTGGATTTGCTTTATTGTGTCTTTATTTCTCATAAAGTCATTAGCTTCCATTTGCTCAATCCTAACATTTAAAGAGTTATTTTCTTCAGAGAGCTTTTGTATCTCCTTTTTCATTTCGCTTTTCAAGTTGTTGACATTTTTTTTCTTGACTTTCCTACATCACACTCATTTCTCTTTCCACTTTTTTTCCCTCTGTCTCTCTTACCTTGCTTTCAATGTCCTTTTTGAGGGCTTCCTTAGCCTGAAACCAATTCATATTTTTCTTGGAAGCTTTGTATGTAGGAGATTTGACTTTGTTATCTTCTTCTGAGTGTGTATTTTGACCTTCCTTGTCACCAAAGAAACTTTCTAGGGTCAGAATTTTTTTTTTCTGTTTTCTCATTTCATTAATTTTAACTAAAGTGGGGCACTGCTTCCAGCATTCACTGTCCAAAGCTTCAGGGGGTCCCAGATCATATAATTTAAGGAGAGGCAGGTTCACTATTCTTCTGGCCTGTGCTCTGTTCTGCAAGCAACCATAGGCCTGTTTGACCTCTGACCTGGAGGATAATCCAGATCTACTGTGGCTTTAGGCTCTAGCATGACTAGGAGCCTCCCTCACCTTGGCCCCCATCCAAGACCTTGACCTGTATCTGATCCCAGGAAAAACAGTAGACTCCTGCCTCTGCCCACAGAAATCCCTGTAATTTTCCCCTGGCCAACTACTTGACCCCCTTACTGTCTGTGGCCTGAGTTCCAGAAGCATCTGTTGCCATAGCCAATACTGAAGTTCCTCTTCAGCACAGCCTGCCCCAGGATGGACCTGCATGGTGTATCTCTGCTCCACTCTCACCCTGCAATAACAGATCTTTCCTACTGACCCTCTAAATCATCTTTAGCTGGAGAATTATCTCATCCTGTCCCTTTTTTTTTTTTTTTAGTGAGGCAATTGGGGTTAAATGACTTGTCCAGGGTCACACAGCTAGTAAGTGTTAAGTGTCTGAAGCCAATTGAACTCAGGTACTCCTGACTCCAGGGCCGGTGCTCTATCCACTGCACCATCTAGCTGCCCTCACCCTGTCCTTTTGTGGATTCTGTTGCTCCAGAAATTGTCTTATGGCATTATTTGAAGGAATTTGGATGGATTTTGGGGTGTGCTCTGAGAAGTCACTTCATTTTCTCCACCATCTTGGCTCTGCTTCCCTCTAATTTGCGTTTTTTGTTTTGTCTTGTTTGTTTGTTTGTTTTTAGTGAGGCAACTGGGGTGAATTGATTTGCCCAGGGTCACACAGCTTTTAAGTGTTAAGTGTCTGAGGCCAGATTTGAACTCAGGTACTCCTGACTCCAGGGCCGGTGCTCTATCCACTGCACTACCTAGTTGCCCCTCTGATTTGCTTTTTAAAGTACTTTTTAACCTCTTTCAGGAATTCTTTTAGATCTGAGATCAATTTGCATTTTTCTTTGAGGCTTCACCTGTAGGCATTTTGTTACTCTTCTCTTCTGTCCCAATCACTGTAGAAGCTGTCAATATTCAAGATTTTTGTTATTGTTGTTTTGCTCATTTTTGTGCTTTTTTGTGCCTTGATGTTTTTGTTTTTTGTTTTGTTTTTTTGTTTTTCGAGTTGGGCTCTATTCCTAAACTGTCCCAAGGTTTGTGCTGAGGCTCTGGGTCTTATTGGTGGTTTTCACTGGGCTTCAGGGCTTAGCTGCTTACTTTTGCTGTGTTGCTAAAATTAACAAAGTCTTTCTTGTGTCTGGCCCTGGAGGAGTGATCTTCTTGTTCTGTCCCAGGCTTGGTGCTTTGTTGCTTTGTTACTCTGTTAGCAGGGCCTCTCTGTTAACAGGATGTGGAGAAGTAATTTTGTTTCTAATCTGCTCAAGTGTGTATGTGTGGGGGCAGGTTGGGGCTTCTATGGTAACCTGTCACTCTGCTATCAGACCCTGGAAGGGTAATTTTTTCTGATCTATTGAGTACCTGATGCTAGTTTGCCCTGGAAATAATCTCTCTTCTGGGAGATCACAGGAGTGGGAATTTGCTGTTGACCCTGCTTGGCAGGGCTTCACTACTGATCAGCAGTGGGGTCAAAGCCTCCCTGGTGGTTTGATCAGCAGTGGGCTCAAAGCCTCCCTGGTGGTTTGTGCTAACTTTGGGGTGCATGGTGAGGACCACTACAATGCTTCCAAGACTGCTCACATTTCCAGGGAGCTGCTGGTTTGTAGGTGGGTGGAAGTGCTTCACTAATGGATTGCCCTAGGCTCAGAGCCCTGCTGCTGCTGTTCTTGGACCTCCTTTCCTACACCAGGAAGACAGATCATTCCTGCCAGGCTAGTAGGCTGTTTCCCTGCTCCTGGAATGATTTAGAGGCAATTTCATTTATGTTTGGAAGGAAAACATGGAAGAGCTTCTGTGGGTTGCTACTTCCCTTGGCCATCTTGGCACAGGATGCCTTTCAGGTATTCTTGATGAAAAGACCTGAGCAGAATAGAAAATTTTACATTCAAATACAAAACCCTAGAGAAGCATAAAAAGATAAACAGGAAAAAGAAACCATAAGGGATATTAAAAGCTTAAACTGCTTACATTCCTACATGTGAAGATGATTCTTGTAACTCATAAGAACTTTCTCATTATTAGGACAGGTTGATGAAATACATTTAGACAGAGGGCACAGATGTGAGTTGAATATGAGGGGATGATATCTAAAAAAATAAAATTAAGGGTTGAGAGGAATGCACTGGGAGAAAGAGAAAGCTATAGGTGGAATGGGGTAATGTATCCCACATAAAAGAAACAAGAAAAAGCTTATCCAGTGGAGGGCAAGATCGGGGAGGTGATGGGAAGAGAGTGAACCTTACTCTCATCAGAATTGGCTCAAAGAGGGAATAACATACATACTCAATTGGGTTTAGTTATCTGTCTTACACTTCAGGAAAGTAAAAGGGGAAGGAGATAAGTGGTGGAGGAGAGATGATAGATTGGAGAATGGAGAAGAGGGCAGTCAGAAGCAAAAACTTTTGAGGAGGGAAATGGCCAAAGGAGATAGAGATTACAGTAAATGTAATGGGGATGGAGTAGGATGAATGGAAATTCAGTAACTGAGAAATGATAAGCAGAATGCTCCCAGAAACACCTAGAAGGACTTACATGAGATGATGCAAGGTGACATGTACTATATACAAAGTAACAGCAATATTGTAAGATGATTAGCTGTGAATAACTTGGCTAATCTCAGCAGTGAAATGATTCAGGAAAACTCTGAAACTCATAAAAATGTGATCCATCTCCAGAGAAAGAATTGATGGTGTCTGAATACAGATTAAAGCATTTTTTTTGTCTGTTTTCTTTCACAACCTGACTATCATGGAAATATTTTGCATGACTACACATGTATAACTTATTTTGAATTGCTTCTATTCTTCGGGGAGGAGGTAGGGAGGAAGACAATTTGGAATACAAAGTTTTAAAAATGGACATTAAAATTGATTTTACATGTAAAAGGGGAGAATGAAATTCTAAATGAAAAAGGGGGGGATTGAAAAGGGAGAACAATCAGCTGGTGACACTTTTTTTTTTATTTTTGGCAATTCCTGTATTTCTGTATGGCTATGTTTGGTGCCAGGATGCTGAAGATTGAGGTTTTAATAAAAGCACTCAATTAAATATACTGTGTTATTAGATCCCTGTGGGATGTTTCTTTCCCCCCAGGCTTCTCTTCCCACCTCAATCACTAACCCCAGGAGTACAACTACTAAAATGTGTGTGTTATTGTAATTGAATTAGACATCTGTGTTTATGAACTAGATAATAAATAGACCTCTGGAGATCTCACTGAACAACCCTAGACTCTGATTAGTGAAGTAACAATCATAAAGAATTTTAGAACTGTGAGACCTTAGAGAGATCAACTAGAACCATTCTGTCAGTTTACAGATAAAGAAACTGAGGCCTAAAGAGGAGAAGGGGGATTGTAAACAATTGAGAGCTGTTAGTAAAAATCATAGAACTATGTGAGAAAGTATATTAGGATAACACAGGCATTTTCCCCTGTAACCCAGTGTAGACCTTGAAACACAAGAGTGTTAATAAGCCTATATGCTTGTGTTACATTATCTAAAACCAAAAAATGCTATAAAAACTTTCATAGGGAAGAACAATATGTTGGAACTACTAAAAATCAATTGTAAGAGACCTTAGAAGTTATCTTTTTGAATTTCTTTCTTTTTTTGTGAGGCAATTGGGGTTAAGTGACTTACATAGGGTCACACAGCTGGTAAGTGTTAAGTGTCTGAGGATGGATTTAAACTCAGGTCCTCCTGACTCCAGGGTGGGTGCTTTATCCACTGCACCACCCAGCTGCCCCTATCTTTTTGAATTTCAACACAAATGAAATTCAATTTTATTACATTCCTTCCACTTGAAGACTATGTTGTTATTTGTCCTTTGTTTTCAAAGAGAACCAATGACATCATGGGTGATATCTTAACTCATGAATGAATTGGATTTAAGTGAGGCAGAGTTGCACAAAGTTGTCAGCCTTACTCTCTCTTCCATAGTTATCAAAGTCTAATAGCAAGATAATAATTGGGCTGACTGGTGATGACCCAGGATACAGTCATCTTTGATGTCTGACCAAGTTCTAAGCACTCCATAGCACCTCTGTTTCAGCCATCTTTATGACCTTTGGAAAAAAAAAATTCTCATCCACCTATTCCCCCAGGGTGTTCAGGGATGAGTAGCACCTCTGGAGTGAGGCTTGCCAAGTACTTTTCAGAGCTTTTCATCAACTGTTGGTGTCAACCTTTCATGTAATTCTCACCTGTATCTCCAAGAAGTTGGAGCATGCACAGGGGCCACACTCCAGTAAAACTGTCTAGGCAGATGGGCTAAACTAGGTTGAAGATATCTGATAGGCTTCAAAACTTGAAGACTACCAATAATGGAAATATATGGACTCCTCTGTTTGACCTATTCTCTCCCAATTTGTTCACTAAACTTTTGAATACCTTTAATTCTTAGGGAGTTCTTCCTTACATTAAACACATCTTTCAAAAGATCTTATGATCATATTTTTAGAACTGGATGGGACTTTTTACATCATCTAGTCCAAACCCCTAATATTAAGGACAAGGAAACCAAGACCAAGTTCAGTGACTTAACCAAGGTCACAAAAGTAGTAAGTGCCAGAGCAAGAATTTATATCTAAGGTATCTGCCTCCAAATTCTTCACTTGTATTTCATATTGATTAGGAACACAATTTCGAATAAATATGATCATATAGTGAACTCAGTGAACCTGGATTCAGGCCTTGATTTTGTTGCTTAACTACCTGTCTACCCTTGGACCATCACTGAAACTGTCTGAGCCCCACTTTCCTTATCTCTAAGAAGAGGAACTTAATAAGAGGGTATCTATACATCATATTTGGATTTCTAGTCTATGGCTTTAAATATATGGACAAATGTAAAATCTAACTCATGGATTTGAAAATACCTAACATAAATTTATAATTTTAATGTCATCTAAAGCAAAAACTATTTATTAAGCAATATCTATATGCCAGGGACTGTGCTAAATACTGGAGATAAAAAGAAAAGTAGAATTACACACAGTGTTTTGTTAGCCAAGAAAAAATGGAATTTGAGACTGAACTGTAAGATATAATCCACAAAAACAACTAGGACCCTGAGAAGTCAGTATCTGGAGTTTTCTGTACAATTTGGGGTACTCATTTTGAGAAAATCTATCAATAATTTGGAAAATAACCAGAGGATGGTAAGTAAGATGGTGAAAGGTCTTGAGATGAGGCTTAGATGAGGTTCCCTTGAAGGAACTAGGGATGTTGAACCTGAAGAAGTAACCATTTAGGAAGAACATAGTATCTATTGCCTAGTGTTTGAAGGGCCTTCTAGAAGGAGGATTTATTTGTTCTCATTTCCATGAGTCCTGACCTAAATGGGGTTGCAAATGAAAAGAGGAAAATATGGACTTAAAAAGGGGAAAAATATAATTCCTAATCATTAGAATTATTTTAATGTAGAATAGGCTGACTCAGGACTTAATGGACTCTCCTACTATATAGATATTCAATCAATGGCTGTATGGCTGCTTATAGTATATATTGTAGTAGAGATTCCTATTCAAGTATGGGTTGAAGTGGGTAATCTTGGAAAATCCTTTGTCAACTGTGCAATTCTTGAATGTGTGATGAGGTGACATCTTTGATACCACAGAGATCCTAACACCTTAAAGGAAAGAACTAGAAATTTACTTTTTTTTTTTTTTTTTGCATTCAGAAGAAATACTTCGGGGGTGGCTAGGTGGCACAGTGGATAAAGCACCGGCCCTGGATTCAGGAGTTCCTGAGTTCAAATCCGGCCTCAGACACTTGAAACTTACTAGCTGTGTGACCTTGGGCAAGTCACTTAACCCCCATTGCCCCGCAAAAAAACAACAACAACAACAAAAAAAATTAAAAAAAAATACTTAAAAGCAACTAAACTGACATAAAATAATTACAAGGAGAGGCTATAACAAGATGAAAATCAACCTAAACAAACGTAAGATTGAAAAAGATAGTCTTTATCTCATATTGGCTGAAAAGGAACAATCATTTTAATCATCTTTGATTTAATGTTTCAGGAAAATTTAGTATATGTAGGCCAATCCAAGTGAAGGCTGAACCCCTCCTCTTTTTTTCATTTCTAGACATCATGATTCACTGGAGGACCACAATCAGGAGTAAAGAGAGAAAATATTAAAATAAGTAGCATAAGATGGGTAAGAGACATAAAATAGCATTCAACCTTTGCTCACATTGTCCTGGAACTGATTTTATTTAATAATTTAATAATAATAAACATTTTTATTTAACATTTTTATTTCCAAATTCTATCCCTACTTCTCTTCCTCCCCTCCCTCCCTAAAAGGGAACATCATGACTTATAAACAATAGGTTAATGTTAAAAATTGTAAGATAATGTTTTTATTTGGTATCACTTATGTCTTTATTAAAGGCTTTTTTAAAATTCCAGATTTATGATCTACAAATAAGTAGAAATGAAATACATTGACTAAAAGATGAGAACAAAGAAATGTGAATGATTAAAATCTTAGAATTATAAAACCTTTCCAATTATATAGTGTTTGAACTGCTTGCTTCAATCCTGAGTGTGAGGTAGCAGAACTGTTATTATTTAAGAAAACATGAGCTTTGCATAGATACAATAATTCCACTAGAAAGTACTAGAATCTCCCTCCTTTTCAGTGTTTTAGTGTCTTTTTATTATTTTGAGGTTTGGCACCCCAAGGCAATTTTAAATAGTTACAGAAGGTCATAAATGTAACTGGAAATGCAAATGCAAAAGAGTGTGTTTATACCTAGCTTCAGTAGAAGATTCAATAGCCTTAGGAGGGGCAGAGCCAAGATGAGAATCCTTTAAGCATTTCCCTAAAGCCCTCCAAACCCCTTTAAATAATGCCCCCCAAAAAATTCTAGAGTAGAGGAAACCAAAAAAAAGATGGAGTGAAATTATTTTTCAGTGCAAGGCAACTTCAGAGGTAGCCATGAAAGGTCTGTTGCACCAGGGTGGGAGTAAAGCACAGTCTAGCAAAGGCCTCAACAATACATACAGGGCCCCAGCAGAAGAAGAACAGGCCTTTAAAAACAACAACAACAACAGCAACAACAACCAAAATATGCCAGATGGTAAAGGAGGCACAAAAATTCTATGAAGAGAAATATGCCCTGAAAAGTTGAATTGACAAATTGGAAAAAGAGGCACACAAATTCACTAAAGAAGAAAAGAATTCCTTAAAAATAGAATTGGACAAATGTAAAAGGAGGTACAAAAGCTCACTGAAGAAAATAACTCATTAGAAATTCAAATAAAACAAATAGAAGCTAATGACTTTATGAGAAATCAAGAAACAATAATATAAAATTAAAAGAATGAAAAATAGAAGAAAATGTAAAATATACCATTCAAAAACAACTGAACTGGAAAATAGATCCAGGACACATAATTTATGAATTATTGGACTACCTGAAAGGCATGGTCAAAAAAAGAGCCTAGACATCATCTTTCAAGAAATTATCAAGGAAAACTGCCCTGATATTCTAGAACCAGAGGGTAAAATAGAAATTGAAAGAATATACCAAAGACCTCCTATAAGAGAGACAAAAATGAAAATTCCCAGGAATATTATAGCCAAATTTCAGAGCTCTCAGGTCAAGGGGAAAATATTGTGAGTAGCATACAAGAAACAATTCAAATATCATAGAACCACCACAGTCAGGATAGGAATTTCTACATTAAAGGATCTGAAGGCATGGAATATGATATTCTAGAGGGCAACAGAGCTATGATTGCAACCAAAAATCACCTATGAAACAAAATTTTTCATAATCTTTCAGGGAAAGAAATGGACATTCAATTTTATAGAGGACTTTCAAGTGCTCCTGAAGATGCCAGAGCTGAATGAAAATTTATCTTTCAAATACAAGATTCAAAAGAAGCATAAAAAGGTAAACAGAAAAGAGGAATCATAGGAGATTCTATAAGTTCAAAGTATTTGAATTATTATATGGAAAAATTATTCTTGTAACTCCTAAAATTTTCTCATTATTAGAGCAGTTAGAAGAAGTCTACATAGACAGAGGCCATTAGGATGAGTTGAAGATGATGGGGTGGTTATCTAAAAAAAATTAAATTAAATTAAATTAAGGTTTGAGAAAGAATAATGCATTGGGAGAAGGGGAAAAGGAGAGGCAGAATGGAATAAATTAACTGAAATAAAAAGGCCTGAAAGAGATATTATGGTAGAGGGAAAGATGGAGAAATGATAGAAGAGGGAGAGAGCATGTAAACTTTACTTTCATTGGAATTATCTCTTTTTTTTCTTTTTCTTTCTTTTTTTGTGGGGCAATGAGGGTTAAGTGACTTGCCCAGGGTTACACAGCTGGTAAGTATCAAATGTCTGAAGCTGGATTTGAACTCAGGTATTCCTGAATCCAGGTCCAGGGCTTTATCCACTGTGCTACCCAGCTGCCCCCAGAAGTATCTCAAAGAAGGAATCACATGCACAGCTGTAGAAATCTATCTTACCATAAAGGAAAGTAGGAGAGGAAAGGGATGAAAGAAATGGAGAGCACTGATAGAAAGAAGGGAAAATTTGGGGAGAAATGAAAGGGGAAATGGAGAGGGAGAGGGGGGAGGGAGAGGGAAGGAGAGGAGAAGAGGGAGAGGGTGAAGGACAGGGAGAAGGAGAGGGAGAGGATAAACAGGGGAAATAGATTGGAGGGAAATACATAGTAATAATTACTGTGAGGAAAAAAGTATAGCAAATTTCTCTAATGAAGACCTTATTTCTCAAATATATAGAAAACTGCATCAATTTTATTAAAATAAGAGTCATTCCTCAATTGAAAAATGGTCAAAGATATGAACAGGCAGTTTTCAGACAAGGTTATCAAAGCTATCTAGAGTTATATAAAATGCACTAATTTTTTATTGATTAGAGAAGTGCAAATAAAAACAACTCTAAGCTACTACTACATACCTATCAGCCTGCCTAATATGACTGAAAAGGAAAATGATAAATTTTGGAGGGGATGTGAGGCAATTAAAACACGAATGCACTGTTGGCAAAGTTGTATACTTATTCAACCATTTTGGAGAGCAATTTGGCACTATGACCAAAGGGCTATAAAACCATGCATACCCTTTGATTCAGCAATACCACTATTAGTTCTGTATCTCAAAGAGATAAAACAAATCAACAAAAATATTTAAGACAGCCATTTCAGTGGTGGCCAAAAATTAGAAAATGAGAGGATATCCATCTATTGTACATGTTCTTGTACAGGGGGATCAAAAGTCATGAAGGGGGTTGATGTTTTACTAACTTTTTACAAATTATTTTTATTTTTACCATTTATGATTTTTTACATACAATATAAACTTATTTCATATATACACTACATATGATGCTATAATATTATAAATTAAAAACAAAAAATGAAGAAGTCATCAAATATTTGTGACTTTTGGCCCACCTTGTATATGGTTATGATGAAATATTATTGCGCTATAAGAAGTGATAAGCAGGTAGATTTCTGAAAAACCTAGAAAGAGTTAAATGAACTGTGAAAAATTGAAGATATTATGTCTAAGATCTTTCTCCATTCTAAAGTTCTATGACCCTATAAAGAAACTAAGTGTTCAGGGTTGTAGAAAGACAACAGAGACTGAAATAGCACTTAACATCGCTGTACCTCAGCTTCATCCATAAAATATATAACCATTGTAGCAACCACCCATGGTTGTTTTAAAGTTAAAATGAATTAAAATATGAATTAGATTATGTAAAACATTTTGAAAATCTTAAAGCAGTATATGAATATTAGCTATTATTATAATTACTTTCTTCAGATTTTGCCGCAGGTTCACAATGGGATGTCTTTAAATGTAGACTTGTAATAAATATAGTGACATATCCTTCTTTCTACAGCTTTGTATTGTTTTTCTCAACAATTTTTTATACTACTGTTACTTCTGTCTTCCTTTTTTATGATACATAATTTGTGACATTAATAAACACTCTGTGTGTCACACTAAGTCCTCTCTCCCTTTCACCCCAAAAGGGAACTACATTTTTTTTACAAACAACTTTTCCCTTTCGTAATCATCAATCAACTATCTTCCTTTCTTTTCTCTTCCCATTTTTCCCCTAGAAGATAACAGTAGTTATTTCACTTTATAGATCTCTTACAGTCTAGTTGCCACTTCTCAGAAATGTACTTATCTTTCTGGGATATTGTGGTATTTCATCTCCACAAATCTCCCATGCTAAATTACATTTATTGGAACTTTATTAGTACAACCAGAAAGCGTCATGGAGTTTAACATCTTTACTTAATGTTTTTTTTTGTTTTGTTTTGTTTTGTTTTGTTATTAGTACTAATTGTATGTATTCCTTTAAAAAACATTTCACAAGTAGATTTAAAACATTGTGCTCTTAAATATTGCTCTGGAAAGAAAGTCAAGAAATACTCTTATACTTGCTTTATCCAAGAAGGGGGGGGGGCTTTTCCCTCCTGTTAATTAGCTTTTCATTTTTATTTGCTTATTTGTTTATTTGTTTTGTTGGAACTTGAGATTTCATTGGTGTAAGGTTCTCCCTCATGAGAAATGGATAGGGCTAACTAGACTTGGAATCAGGGAAAAGGAAAATCTTGGTTCAAATCTTGTCTCTGATACTTAATAGATATGTGACCCTGGGAAATTTACTCATCCTCTGTGAGCCTTTTTTCCTCATATGTTAAATGAGGAGGAGAAGGAAGAGGAATTAGTTTGCAATGGATTTTTTTAAAGACCATTTTTTTCTTTTAAGTAACTTTTAAAAAATTTTCTAATTTAGGGGCAGCTTGGTGGTGCAGTGGATAGAGCACCGGTCCTGGAGTCAGGAGTACCTGAGTTCAAATCCGGCCTCAGACACTTAACACTTACTAGCTGTGTGACCTTGGGCAAGTCACTTAACCCCAATTGCCTCACTAAAAAAAAAATTTAAATTTAAATTTAAAAAAAAATTACTAATTTATAGAATAGAACAAGCATTTCTATAACAGAGTATAATAAAAAAGATTACACATGAAACTTACACTAATTTATAGTTAACATGTTAGTACAAAATCACATAGATAGTAATTTCAGACCTGTGAAAGAAATCACAGAAATAGAGGGAAATCATCCATGAAACCACTGAGGGAATACTATCTGCATCACTGGAGAACACTCCCACACTGATGAACCCATAGATATTTGAAGTGAATAGAGATGAGAAAAAACTCTGTAAATGTTAAACTTGTTAGCATCATAAGGGATGAAGAGATCATATTTACATGACATTTCCCTATCAAAAGTACTGCCTTTTATAAATTCAATCTAACCTCTATCACTTCCTTATTTGCCCTTGTCTTCCCAAAGCTGTAAAAAATTGGGAACATTTTGAATTCCCATATACTGGAACATTTGTGAGCACCAAAGCAGGCAAAGATAGCATCTGCTCTGTCCATTAATTATGATTCTGACCAAAACAATTGTCACACCAGGCATTTTTTTAACAATCAGCTGCTTGCTTCCTGAAAGTTTCTATGAAGCTCTCTAAAAAAAATCACCTACCTCTATGAAAGTACTTTATTGTTTTATTTCTTTCCCATATCACAGAAGTGGCAGCAGGTGTGTGAGCTGCAGGTGTGATCATGGCAGAATTCCTGGGAATGATTGGCACACAGATACACATGCATACATACACAAACTCAAACACACATGCATATGCACACATATACACATACAAATCAGAGAAATTTAAGCATGGGGGTACTTCACTATTTTTGGATTAAGATTTACCCAATTTACCAATTTTGTAAAAATTGTTCAGTGCAGACATGGATAATTGGCTTTGGTTCTGCTTGTCGGAGAACCAAATAGCAAATCTACCACTGAGGTTCATCTTGATCCTGTGAAGTTAAGTAGGAAAAAAGAAACAATACTTTTGCACAGATGTTAGAAAAGAGTATATGGAACCTGGTGAAACAGGCAACTATTAAACGTTACGATTATGAAATGTGTGCTTTAGTTCATATTGAGATATGTGAGAATAAAGTTTAGTAAAAGCAAGCTAAATGCATTACATATTTTTTCAGATCTCAATATGACATGGATGATGGCAATATTCCACTAAGCTTTTTCTAAACAGCTTCTTACCATGATTTATGAACTATACTGGCACTGTTCTTTCTCTACTTTTAGCACTGGCTTACTTTGTGTTTTTTTTTTCCATTTAGAGTAAATCAGTATATTGAAAAAGTGGTTTCTCTAGGACAGATAACCCTAACCCTAACCCTAACCCTAATCCTTTTCCCCTCACCTTCCAACATTCACACCCACAGTGTGTCACTTAGTTGAAAGGCTTAGTGGCTATTAATTGCAAAGGCAGTCTGGCTAATGGTTAGCTTCTATGGGCCCCATTGACATGCATCCACTCCAGAATATGAAGTTTAATAGAATAATCTCATAATTAATTGTTCCATTGAAATATCAGGAAGGCACTGGTTGGGGCACCAGAATGTTGTGACCAAACCTAATACTTGAAACAAGTATTTTGTGAATACAATTGTAATGCAGTGGAAAAGATCATGATTCATAGTCCAGATGACCTAGGTTCAAATCTCAGCTCTGTTACTTAATTCCTGGTTTGAAACAAATCATTTAAGTTCTCTGAGTCTCAGTATCTTTACCTGTAAGATGAGAGGGTTGGACTAGATGACTTATAAGTTCCCTCCTAGTTGTCAAAATATGATCCAAGGATTTAACTCTTTTTAAATTATTCCATTTAATCAAATCTTTGGTATATTTTCTTCTGTGCAAAACAATAATGAAATCCTACTGCTATTCCTTGTTGTATCTACTTCTTTTCTTTGTGCCCAAACAATTCCTCTAGAACAGTGGATGCTTAAAAATGTTTTTAACTGTATTCTTTATGAAGATTTATTGGTTAATTGCTGTAGATTCTGGGCCATATTCTAAGAGATAAAGGAAGGAGAGATCTGGTAATTATCTGGTTAATCTAGTAGATGACTAGGAAACAAAAATCAACCTCCTTCTCCATTCCCACAAACCCCTTTTCCCTGTAATTTTAATTTGGAAACCACTCATTCTATTCCTGTGTGAATGTCAACTTCAACAGTCATTTCAAATAACATCACATTCTTTACAAAGTCTATCACTTCATTGCTCCAAATTAAGAATCTGATTTTCGGGAGTTTTTTATGTGTCTTTGGAAGTTGGTCATTGGATGTATTGGCTGGTGTAGAATTTCTATACATACACTGTTTCTGGTAATAGGTTAATGTTCTCTTCATATCAAATAAGCCTACTTTATATAGTTTCATCATTTTCTCTGAACTCATGAATTTACCTGCATGCATTCACTTGGTTTCTCCTCTCATAATTAAGGTCCTTAGACCTACATTTGGCAAATTAAAGTAATATTTTCCAGACATCTGCTGCATTTACTGCCACATAAATCTAAATTGTGGGGAGAAATCATGTGGCTACAAGTATATTAAAAGTATATTTTAATTAATGTCTAGTTATATTATTTTTTGAGTAATAGCATTTAACATGATATAGTTTATGATAAAATCTGCTTTTATGATTAGGCTAAATTAGTGAGGTTATCATCACTAATACTTGGATACTCTAATGATTTACCTTCACTCCTTGTTGAAATTACTAATGATACTCTTATTCTATCTTTCTTTCCCTTCTGAAATTGTTTTCTTTCTCTTCTCATATATTTTAATTTACCTTCCTATATATGCCATTCTACATTCTCTCACTGTTTTTCTTTTCTCATATAAGTTACTAAGATCGGGAAATAAAGTGGGTTTATATTACCCTTATATCTTGTTTATTTGTTTGTTTTGCAGGGCAATGAGGGTTAAGTGAATTGACCAGGGTCACACAGCTAGTAAGTGTCAAGTGTCTGATTTGAACTCAGGTCCTCCTGAATCCAGGGCTGGTGCTTTATCCACTGTGCCATCTAGCTGCCCCCTATTCAGGTAGCATTTTAACATTTTTTTTATAAATGTTTAACACTCTTACTGCTGCTAAGGATTATATGCAATTGTAAGACTACAGGTAAAGTATGTTTTCTATAGTAATATTTTAAGAATTAGATTCTGGAAGCCAAATCCCATGGGGAAACTTCTGAAGATATCATCAAAGATAACTTGGCATAGTAGGCAGAGATGGTAATCTAAATCAGGGGAAAATGAGTTCATTCACTGATTTTTGTTTATGCTTGTTATCTTTTTTTTGTGGGGCAATGAGGGTTAAGTGACTTGCTCAGGGTCACACATCTATTAAGTGTCAAGTGTCTGAAGCTGGATTTGAACCCAGGCCCTCCTGAATCCAGGGACAGTGCTTTATGCACTGTTCTACCTAGCTGCCCCCCTATGCTTGTTATCTTTCCTCTATCATGCATTGAGAGCTTGAGTCTTAATACTGACATAAAATAGAAAGTTATTCAATGGTTCAAGCAATGGTACAGGAAGAAATATTTCTAGGAGATAAGTGACCTAAAATAGAACTCAAGGAATGATATCATTTTGGAGGTATCATAGGCTTAGGAGAAATTATACCTAGACATTAGGCTAGAGCAAAAGATGAAAGAACCCAGGTTCATCAATGAGTAAAACCCATCTTTATAAACTAAGTAGGCAAAATAAGCAAGATAGAGTTAAATAGTTCAGGTGTAATACAGAATTTTTAAAGTGAAGCAAACATAGCTAAGAAAATAATATACATTAACTATAATAATATAAATGGCAAAAACAATCACAATGCAAAAATAAAACATAAATTGCAAAATGATAAAGAACAACCATTGCTTTAAAAAAGAAAGACATGGGAAGGATCTTATATCTCACCCATTAGGAAAAATGAGAAATCCAAAAGTCTTTCACCTTGCACATATTTTCAGATATTCAATGATTGGTCAGTTATGCTGCTTTTTATCTCTTCTTTTCCTCTGTCTTTAAGAGAATGGGGGGTTATATGGGATAATTCTCAAGACCAGAGGGAGATACTGCAGAAACCTTGTCATGTAAAAGGGCAAAATATATTGACAGAAAGTTATTTTAAAAATAAACTATAAAAACTCAATTTATTTCCTAAGAAGGGAAAGCTGCTAGCAGTTTGACCAGTCTTCCTTAGTATGCTATATTTTTCATTTAAAAATATATATTTTAAAGTTTGGTGTCAATTAGGATTCCAGAAATGGCATGAAAGGCAATTATATGACCAATTTATCTTGGTCTAAAACTCAGGAAGAACTAGGTCTTTGGTTATAAAAAACAAACAAAAAAATGTTTAAGACTATCTTTGCACATGACTATAAAATAATGAAATCATTTTGTGATTAAAAAAAAGAAGTAAGGGGGCAGCTAGGTGGTGCAGTGGATAGAGCACCGGCCCTGGAGTCAGGAGTACCTGAGTTCAAATCTGGCCTCAGACACTTAACACTAGCTGTGTGACCCTGGGCAAGTCACTTAACCCCAATTGCCTCACTAAAAAAAAAAAAAAAAAAAAGAAGTAGGTCTTGGGGAGCAAAACAGAGAAGTATCTTCCTTGACATGGGAGCACACATCTGTAACTAGAAATTATGGATAATTTTAGATAGGACCTAGAATTTTAGAGTCCTTATAAATCAAGATTTACATGAGGCTTGAAATCTCTGAGTTTGGTTTAAGTGAAATATTATTGTGGGAAAAATGCAGAAGGCTCCAGGTATAATTCAATTAATTAAATAAACATATAATTTACATTTCTATGATGCTTTGCAGTTTAGAAAGCCTTATCTTAAAATTATTGTGTGAATTGGGCAATAGCAGTATTATTATTGCCACTTTATACTTGAGGAAAACAAGGCTTATGAGGGGAAAGTGGATTTCCCAAGGTTGCAGAGTTGCTAAGTGACCGAACCAGGATGAGAACCTAATTCTTCTGAGTTGAAGTCCAGTATACCTTGTTTCTATTACATCATACTGTCTTGCATGCAACTATAAATTATCCTGTAAAAGGGAGTACATATGCCCTCCTACAGAGTATAGATATATGCATTGGCATCTAGTCCTCCTTCCCCCATCTGCACCTATTTATCATTTTAGGGAGTTCTCCATAAGGAAGCTCCCCTTACCAATGTTAATTAGCAGCTGCTTGACAAATTATGAACTTAGAGATTTGTCAGGGGACACTGAGAGGTCATGCCTTGCTGAGGGTCACGGAGTTAGTATGTTCATTGAGACGTTGGTAAGAGCACAAATTTCAACTTTCGATTGATTTCCAGTGTTTGGCACTGCCCACAAAATGATTACTGACTAAGGCTCAGGAAGATAGACCATTATTGTAGAAGTCATCACTTTGACTGGTCTCTAAAGAAGAGCAACAGACCTTTTCTTAGTCCTTCTGTATTTTCCATTTAAGTGACCCTGATCAGAAAGAAATACTAGCCTATGCCAGAGTAGATCTGTCCTTCAGGAGTGGGAGAAGAGCCCAAAGAATCCAAAGACTCCCATAGATTTCTTAGCATATAGAGACTAGAACTGTGAAAATGGATTTTCTAGGTCAATAAATGACAGAAATCAGGGTATTCATAGATTCTCTCCTCAATCATTTAATATCACCAGATATTCTTATATATTTGGCCTTTGATGGGAATTCATGGGAAATGATCTTATACCCCAACCTCATATATACAAAAGGAATGGAATCTGAATTCTGAGGCTCTTCTCAAGAGAGAAAACAAGATCCTGAATAGCATCCTCCTTGGAGACAAAATATTGCCTATATACTTCTTGAATTCTTTCATAGAAAATAAAGTCGTGATGTTTGTAGAATGAGAAGAGGGGAGTCAAAAGATCTTGACCTTGCTGTCTATTACACTGAATTAATAGGACAGTGCAGATCCAATAAGAAGAGGATTCTTATTCAGGTGTCCCCAAAGGATCATTTTATTTATAGGAAGAAGAGTTTAGTGATAAAGTGATACTACCAATCACAGGAGGGGGAGTTTTTAAAGTAGAGTATAAAAGAACTCCCTGTAATACCAAAAAGTCACCCTACTGGAAATCCAAAGATCAGTTCCCTTCTGGGGGAAGTATTTTAGTGTTTTATGTATTTCTGCATATATTTTGGGCTTCTGAAAATCCTTTGTATCTTCTTCATATTCTCTGTAATGAAATAAATCTGACTCATTCATTTGTATTGCTACCTTGAGTGGTTGTACTGAAAGTTATAACATTGTTACCCAGATTTTGGATAATTTAGATAAAAGCTACCTCTAAGAAATATTAGTTTTTAAAAATATTTTCCATGTTGGAAAAAAGAGTCAAAAAGTCAGTACCCAGTGGGGCAGCTAGGTGGCACAGTAGATAAAGCACCGGCCCTGGATTCAGGAGGACTTGAGTTCAAATCTGACCTCAGACACTTGACACTTACTAGCTATGTGACCATGGGCAAGTCACTTAACCCAAATTGCCCCGCAAAAACAAAACAAAATAAAACATAACAACAAAAACAAATACAACCAAAAAAAAGTTAGCACCCAGTACTTAAACCATTTCTGGGGGGTTGGACGAGAAGGGAAGGCCTGGGAAATGGGTTACAAATCTTACTTCATTTGGTTGGGTATAGTTTAAGTTATGGGGGAAAAGAATACAAATATAAAATAGCATATTATAAAATAATGAGTCAGTAAATGGCAGAAAGATAATCAAAACTAAAGCTTAGATCTATTTTTACCCAAAGAATAGACTATACATAAACTGATACATTTAAAAATATTTGAAATCATACTCCTTTTATAATAAATCCTTCTACATTTCTCTGATTATAGTTACTGCAGCTTGGGGTGGGGGCAATTTAAAAGAATTAAAGTTAGAAGACATTTTATTTCAGAGACAGCAGGTTGGTGAGAAGTTTAAACCTATGTCCATTCTTTTTCACAGAGAGAACTGAGCATAAGCAAACCGTTAAAAAGGGTTTAATCTACTGTGATCTCAAGTATTGAGTGAAAATAAACCTCACAATTGGTATCTTTTATTACTGAGCTAACTACATAAAAAAGCATAATGCAACCAAGATGAATGAGGGAACATGTGAAACCAAATGTTAAATCATTCTGTCGAATGTTAGCCTGACATTGCAACAGTCAGCAGCATTTCTGCCACACACACTTCCTCCTTCATGGTACAGTGAATTCCACTTGAAGGGCTTTCAGCTATATCTTTTGAAAGACTTAAGCAAAACATAGAGATAATGTTTCTCACTTTTGGAGTTTTATTTGTTTTTACTTGTCTGTCCTGTCAAAAAATAAAGTGATTCTCCTTTGTATTAGTACACATAAGTTCCAGATATTCAAAAATGTAGCAACTAGTTGTTCTGTGAAAGCTCAGAGAGAAATGAGAGGAGAAATTAATGATGACATTCATAATGAAAAGTCCTAGAGAGATATCAGGATTATGTACTTTGAAATATATTCCTTTAAAGTTATAAGAGTGAATACCCAAGTGAATATTTTGAAAGTACATGGGTGTATACGGAAAGGTAATATTGTTAAAAGTATACAATTCATGAGCAGGGAATGCTGATGTTTTGATGAATGTTGCTCAGTTTGCTAAAAGGAAAATATTATTCCTGGAATCAGGTTTGAGTAAAATAGTTGTCCAGTTAGCCAATACTATTTTGAGCGGTGAACTGTATTCACATCCCAGGCCTGTTATTGCCTACCTTTATGGCCTTAGGCAAGCCATGTTACTGCTCTGAACCTCAGTTTGTTCACTTTTCAAAGGAGTTGGATGGAAATTATAAGGGAGTTTTGACTGTGGGTATGCATGTGTGTGCATGTGGGTTTCTCAGAATAAAATTTTTAATCAATTGAATGAAATTCTAAATTTCAGGTAGAAGTTAATGAAAATAAAGATGTATTTTTCTCATCAAATTTCATGGAAAGCCTGAAAACAATCAATGAATCATAGACCCCTGTTAAGGAATCCTGGGACTTGAACATTAAAGAAATAATAGTTCTGCTATATTCTGAGAACACATCTCAGATGTTGTATTCAATTCTGTGTGATATATTCTAGTCAGGGGATTCACAATCTGGATAGTATTTAGAAGGAGTTGACCAAGATGGAGAAAAACCTTCAAATATGAATATTATTTTAAAATAATAGAGGCATTTTACCTGGAGGAAAGAAGAGTTGGGATGGGGTTATGACAACTTCTTTGGGTATTTGAAAGGTAATCACATGGAGAAGGTTGAAAATTGTTCTACTTGATGAGGTCTGGGTGGTTGATCCACAACCAATTAGTGGAAGATGAAAAGAGGAAAATTGAGACGATATAAGGGAGGGAGGCAACTCCTAACAATAATTCTGTCAACAAAAACCAAAGGGGAAAAAACCCAGAAAAGAAAACTTATGAAGATAATGGGTTCCCCTTCAATGGAGATATTCAATTAAAGACTCTATAATTAATTGTGAGGTATGGAGACTTAATGGAGACTTTATATCTGTCTTAAAATATTTGAAGTTTTGTCACATAGAAGAGAGATCACACTCATTCTATATATCTTCAGAAAGCAAGGCCAAGGATTGGAGATGATACAGAGTCAAGGAACTTTCTGTTTTTTAAGCTCTTTATTTACCACTTCAAGTAGTACTTTTAAAAGTCAGCTCACTATAGATAAGATCTGACCTATTTAAAGTGATTTATTATTTAACAGAATTTTATTTTCTCCAATTACATGTAAAGATAGTTTTGAACATTAATTTTTATGAGGGTTTGAGTTCCAAATTTTTCTCCCTTCCTCTATTCCCTCTCTCCTCCTCAGGAGAGCAAGCAATCCGATACAAGTTATATATGTATGATCACATTACACATATTTCTGCATTACTCGTGTTGTGAAAGAAGAATCAGAACAAAAGGAACATAGGCAAATTAGGGGAGGAAGGAAAGAAAAAACAAAACAAAAAATCACCACCAACAACAAATTGAACATAGTATGTTTCACTCTGATTTCAGACTCCATAGTCCTTTTTCTGCATGTAGAGAGCATTTTCCATCATGAGTCTATTAGAATGGTTGTGGATTACTGTATTGCTGAGAACTAAGTCTATCACAGTTGATCATTGCACAATGTGCTTTGACGGTGTACAATGCTTCCCTGGTTCTGCTCACTTCACTCAGTTCAAATAAGCCATTCCAGTTTTTTTTTTCTGAAATCTGCCTGCTCATCATTTCTTATAGCACAATAGTATTCCATTACATTCAGATACCACAACTTGATCAGCCATTCCACAGTTAATGGGCATCCCCTCCATTTCCACTTATTTGCACCACAAAAAGATGTACTATAAATATTTTTTACATGTAGGTCATTTTTCCTTTTTTATGATCTATTTGGGCTACAGACCTAGTAGTGGTATTTCTCGGCAAAGGGTATGCCTTTGGACATAGTTCCAAACTGCTCTCCAGAATGGTTGGATCAGTTCACAACTCTACCAACAATGCATTAGTGTTCCAATTTTCCCACATCTTTTCCACTTATCATTTTCCTTTTTTGTCACATTAGCCAATTGAATAGGTATGAGGTGGCACCTCAGGGTTGTCCTAATTTGCATTTCTCTAATCAATAGTGATTTAGAACATTTTTCTTATGAGTATCTGAAAACTGCCTCTTCATATCTTTTGACCATTTCTCCATTGGTGAATGACTTGTATTCTAATAAATTTGACTCAGTTCTCTATACATTTGCAAAGTGAGGCCTTTGTCAGAAATATTGGCTCTATTGATTTTTCCTATCTTTCTAGTTTCCTTATTTTTTATGTATTTATTTATTCATTAATTTATTCATCTATGCATCCATTTATTTATGTTTTAGTTATTTGCTTATCTGTCTATCCATCCATCCACACACTCATTTTTCAGCTTATTTTTTTATCATTCATTATGTTCATTCATTCATTCAGTCATTCATTCATTTGTTTATTCATTCATTTATTTTTAGAATCATAAAAGTATTTTTTTATTTTCCAGTCACATGCAAAGATAGTTTTCAACATTTGTTTACATAAGATTTTTAGTTCCAAATTTTTCTCCCTCCCTCCTTTCCCTCCCCTTCCCCAAGACAGAAAGTAATCTGGCATAAGTACAATCACATTAAACATATTTCTTCATTAGTCAGTTGTGAAAGAAGCAGAACAAAAGGGAAAAACCTCAAAACAAAAACCACAAAAAATGGAAACAGTAAGGTTCCATCTGCATTCAGAATCCACGGTTCTTTTTTCTGGATGTGAAAACATTTTTTATCATGAATCCTTTGGAATTATCTTGCATCATTGTATTGCAGAGAAGAGCCAAGTCTATTACAGTTGATCATCACACAATGTTGCTATTACTATGCAAAATGTTCTCCTGATTCAGCTCACTTCACTCAGCATCAGTCCACTTAACTCTTTCCAGGTTTCTCTGAAATATGCCTGATCATCATTTCTTATAGCACAATTCTACTTTTCTTCTAAACTTGGTTTTGTTTTTGCAGAATCTTTTTAATTTAATATAATCAAAATGATCCATTTTGTATTTCATAATGTTCTCTATCACTTGTTTGGTCATAAATTCTTACCCTCTCTACAGATCTGACAGGTAAATTATTCCTTACTCCCCTAATTTGCCTATGGTATCACCCTTTATGTCTAAATCATATTCCCACTTTTCCATTGTTTTTGTATATGGTATAAGATGTTAGTCTATGCCTAGTTTATGCCATACTATTTTCCAGTTTTCCCAGCAGTTTTTTGTCAAATAATCACTTCTTATCCCAGAAGCTGGAATGTTTGGGTTTATTAAACAGTAGGTTACTATAGTCATTTACTACTGTGTCTTGCAAGGGGCAAGTAGGTGGTGCAGTGGATAGAGCAGTTGGTCCTGCAGTTGTGAGGACCTGAGTTCAAATCTGATCTTACACACTTACTAGCTGTGTGACCCTTGGCAAGTCACTTAACCCCAATTGTCTTAAACATCTGGGGTCATCTCTAGTCATCCTAATAATATATCATGCTACTGAACCCAGATGGCTCTGGAGGAGAGAGTGAGTCTTGAGAATTTGCATAGCCCTCCCCCACTTAAATCCAATTCACTGCAAGTCATGACATCACCCTGATGTCATGGTTCTCTTTAAGAACAAAGGACAAACACCAACTGTGTCTTATTTGCCTAACCTATTCCACTGATCCCACACTCTATTTCTTCATATTAAATGGTTTTGATGATTGCTGCTTTATAATATAGTTTTAGGTCTGGTATGGCTAGGTGACTTTCGGGGCAAAGAACTTTCTTAAAATTGGAGCTAACAATGGAACTGATTGTCACATGGTAAGGAGTCAAATATGTTTTTCATTGGAAGATTTTTAAGCAGTGAATATTTCATTTGAAAATGACCTAGAATTTTTATTGGACTATGAGCTCAACATGAATCAGCAGTACAATTAGGCAAACTTTAAAAGAAAATAAAACTTATTCTATAATTACATGGATATTGCTACTGAAAACCTTAAAGAGTTTCCTAGAGCCCCAAAATGTTCCATGACTTGCTTAGGGTTATAAGACCATAGGTGTTATACCTAGAAGAAATGTTAGAGGCAATTTGGCCCAAACCTCTCCCTTAACAGATCAGAAAGCTAAGGCTAAGAAAAATTAAGTGACTTCATCAAGGTCACATAATGTCACACACAAAATATCTGAAGCAGGATTTGAATTCAGGTTTTCCTGACTCCAAATCTGATATATTTTTTTTTCCATTGGAACATCAAATGCCAACCAGTATATCCCAGAAATGAGAGTTGAACATAATTGTTTTGTTTGGGTTTTTCTGTTCTCCTTTAAGGCTGACTTTCTAGCCACTATATCCTGCTGCCTCTCAGCCATATTAACTTATACATAACTTATAATAATATTGTTATACTAATAGCAATATTTTCCACTATACTTTGTCCTAGTCAGACTACATTTGTCATAGTCTAACTCTCAACAATATACTTTTGAAGAGACACTGATGAAATGGAATTTACCTTGAGAAGGGTAACTAGTCTTTTGATGACACTTGAAACACTTCAGTTGATGGATCAGTTGAAAAATTTGGATATCCTTGGCTTGAATTAGAAGAGAATAATTAGTAGTAATAAATATTTAAAGGGTTACAATATAGAAAAGTTATTGTATTTATTGGTCTTAGTTCTAAAGAACAAAAGAAGGATAGCTGGTTGGAAGTAATAGGCAGAGATTTTGACAAGAGTATATACAGATGGATATATAGATAGAGATTCATATGGATATATATGTATACATACATGTATACACACATATATGCACAAGCACGCATACATGCACATACATGCATATATGTATGTGTATATGTACATATTTGTGTATGCATGTGTGTGTGTGTGTGTATATATATATATATATATATATATATACGTGTATGTATGTGTATATATACCCATAACTATAGAAACCATTAGAACCAGACAAAAATGGAACTGACTTCCTCGAAAGGTAGTAAATTTATCACCCAGAGAGGTCTTCAATCAGAATCTGAATAACCACTTTCTAATTTTGTATAGGATAAGAATTGAACCAGATTATGCCTAAGGCCCCTTCCATCTATAAGGTGATATTGTTATTCAGTTCGTTTTCAGCCACATTCTATTCTTCTTGACTCCATTTGGGGTTTTCTTGGAAAGGATACTAGAGTGGTTTGCCATTTCCTTCTCCAGCTTATTTTAGATATGAGCAAACTGAAGCAAATAAATTTAATGACTTGCCAAAGGTCACATGGCTAGTAAGTACCAAAGGCCAGATTTGAACTCAGGAAGGTAAGTTTTTCTGACTCCAGGCACTGCACTGTAAACATTATGCCACTTAGCTATCCATATAAGAAGATATATACATCAATGATATATTCAGGGACATTTTAATGGAAATTGATTACTGCATCTTAAGGAATTAAGTTAGGTGACTTCTGGACATAGTGCTGCATCAAATAATAGGAAGTTTCAAATGTTTGACTTTATTTTGGAAAATAAAATTGTTAAGAAAAATCTTTTTCAATTAAAAAAAGAATTTATGCAATTTTAGCCATATTCATAGATTTCAAAGGTACTTTTAATGTCCATAAAATTTGAGAAAAATCCAAACCTTCTGGGGAACTTTTGCAGCTATTTAGAGGTAATGTGATGCTAAACAAGTTAGAAGTTAAGAACAAATCAAGACTCTGACAGCAGATCGTAGTAGGCTAAAATCTGGTAAACATAGTTTCAAGTACCCAGGGATGCTAGGTGAAATTGTCTTGTAATCTCTGATGATTCTAGGATTTGATTCAGTTGTCAATCTAAAAAGGTTTTAGGAGTCATTAAAGATTGAGTGTTCTCCCTCATCTAAATTATTTTTGCACATTATTTATTTCTAAACATGTTATATGTCACCAGTGGAAGATGAACTGCCTTCAGGGTTCAAATTAGCCTGGAGCTATTTCTTTTTGTTGGTTTGTTTGTTTTTAAATTACCAAAACTTAGCATAATGATTTGCATATGTTATATTCCTAATAAATGTTTGATTTGCTAAAGTGTTCCTTGCTATTTACAGTAAAGTCTAAGTTTTTTTAAAGGATTCTTTAATCCCTATTTCCCAATATAAATAATATCACCAATAATTCCTAAAATGAATATAGAAGACAATATTTCCCATAAGGAAAGGGAGGAGTAGGGGTACAGAGAAGAAGTTTCTGAGATGGAAATTAAAGTAAATTATAGATTTCAGAACTGATTTAAGACTGATGTTTGTGACTGAAACTTTCAATAGAGTATTCCTGCAGGCAGTATAACAAATGGTGTGAAGAAGGCAAGGGAGACCAACTCAGAAAGGAAAGAAAAGAGCCATTGATTTCTCTTCCTGCTACGTATGACTGCATTTCTCATTCACATTAATTCTTTAGGCCACTAGTTGCACTGAGCTGTCAGAGGACATATGTGTGGATGAGAGTAGAGGAAGATGCAAACATAAAAAATACTAAAAATCAATCTTTTTATTGTTGCTGAACATGAGTTCAACTCAGCAGTAAACATAACTATTCTTTTGGTATCTGTTTGCAATACTGAGTTGTGAAAAGAGATGCTATAAGGAGATGTCCTATTTTCGATTTTTCCTCTGACTTTGTCAGAGGCTCAAAATAACAATCTACCATGCATAGAAAGAAGGAAAGAATATAATTAGAGAAGAGAATTATGGGGAAGAGTGTAATAGCCCAGTTGAACACATACCTGCAGCCATGCATTCAATGGCAGGCTTTTCTGTTCTCTACCAATATCTCCCTCATCGTTTTGCCACAGTGTCTCAAGTTCCTACCATTAAGGAAACTTAATTTACTATTGGTGATACTTTCTTATTCATGGACTACAATAAACCAATTTGTTTTTTGGGCTGTTTTTGTTTTTTGTTTTGTTTTGTTTTGTTTTGTTTACGGGGCAATGAAGGTTAAATGACTTGCCCAGGGTGAGATAGCTAGTTAGTGTCCTGAATACAGGGCCCATGCTTTATCCACTGTACAACCTGGCAGCCCCCAATTTGTTTTATTTGTAAACCTGCATAGTGACCAAAATCTTTTAAATTTTACCCTAACATAAAGTTAGTCTTTCCATGAAAGTATAATTTGATGATCTAGAGCAATAGTTTGGTAAATGAAATCTGGCGAACATATAATTAAATCACTTTCTACAAATCGCCAGGACATTGCTCAGTAATATGGTTTGGATATTTGTGTCAAAAAATTGTAAACTTTAATTTCTGGGGCCTTTAATTTGAAAAATATTTTCATGACAATTTTCCCCCTAATTTTAGCTAGCTATACATTGTAGGAAGACTGCAAGTAAATGTTGTAGAGTTTGTACAAAAACCTGAGCAACACAAAGCATAAAAGAAGAATCAGGATATTTTAAAAGGAACATAGGGATAGATTTCTTGTTTTAAAAGATTACTTATTCACTGTTAAGACTAATGGAAGGAGGGTCAGCTAGGTGGCTCAGTGGATAAAGCACTGACCCTGGAGTCAGGAGGACCTGAGTTCAAACCTGGCCTCTGATACTTAACACTTACTAGCTGTGTGACCCTAGGCAAGTCACTTAACCCCAATTGCCTCAAAAAAAAAAAAAAAGAGCTAGATGGCACAGTGGATAAAGCACCAGCCCTGGATTCAGGAAGACCTGAGTTCAAATCTGAGCTCAGACACTTGCCACTTGCTAGTTGTGTGATCCTGGGCAAGTCACTTAACCATCATTGCCCCACAAAAAAAAGGGAGAATACTGTGGTCCCCCCAAGGTACTGATTATTAATAATTATCTCTCATACTCTATAGATAGATTCATATAAAAGATTCAGACAACTTTCACATAGTGAACTCTTCATTAAATCTAGAAATACCCCTGTTTGGAGGCAATGTAAAAAATTAAGGTAACTGTAAGTAAGATGTGGAAGCAACTAACGGTTTTGGGGGAAAGAAATTATATGAGACAATTGGGGTTAAGTGACTTGCCCAAGGTCACACAGCTAGTAAGTATTAAGTTTCTGAGCCCGGGTTTGAACTAAGGTCCTCCTGACTCCAGGGCCAGTGCTCTATCCACTGTGCAACCTAGCTGCCCCAGGAAAGTATTTCTTAATCATTAAACCTATTAAGGTATTTAATTAAATCAAGAGAATGAAAGTGAAGGAGTGAAAAATGCCTAGACTTTCAAGACTTGTTGACTGGAAGAATGGAGCTTCTATTGAGAAATCAGGGGACTTGGGAGGGGAACTTAATTACGATTATCTGTGTCCTTCTTGTGTATTTATATTAGGAATATGTCTGTGTGCTTTCAAGAAGAAAGAAGCAATATTTTAAGAAACATTTGGTCCTAGATACCTAATTCAGTGAGCTCCCTGCTGGACCATGTTTTCTACCTTCTTATTCATTAACTTAATAATGAATAGATGCCTAAAAGACATGTACGAAAAAAAAAAGATGCAAGTAAACAAGTCTATACCTGGATGGTTAATAAATCCTGAATGTGAGATGCCAGGAGAAAAATGAAGAGAACTGTATGAAGCCTTAATTAAAAGCTGTGTCAGAAAACTGATTTATTTGGCTGTTAGTACTACCATGTGGTGATACGACTACTCCACAAATTTTCATTTCAGAAGAGAACTCCCTTAAGACAGTAAGGCTTTAACATCCTGCATAGCAGACATTCTTAACTCTGAGGAATAGAATCTTCCTTGAGTCCAAATGTTGGTATAATAGGGAAATTTTTGATGTTATTTTTTTCTTGTTAGCATTAGCAATGAACATGACATATTTACAGGATCTTTTCTTTTAATACAAAAGAGACTAGATTTTGTCATCAATCCCATGAGCCAAGCTTGCATTAGCAATATATTAATTTTCATATGTGGATAATAGCTAAATAGCAGATAAGACTGTTTCTATTTGGCAAAAGCAGGTCCTACTATTTGAAAAATGTTACAAGCATTCTTAGAAGGTGGGTTGCCTAGTAACCAAGCACAGGATTCTTGTCTTTACTTGTCAAAAGGACTCTGGCTTGTTATCATTGCTTCAGATTCCTTCGGATGACTTAATCTATTTTTTACTAAAAGCACACCTTTCTACCACAGACAAGTAGTGGGTTCCCCCTGCTTAAGGAAAGAATAACAGACTTTATGCCTTCCAGAGCTTTTCAGGTTCAAGGCATCTTACTTACATTTGGCTTAATTCTTAGCACTGCCTCTGACCAGGGGAATTTCTAGCGTTTGTGAAGGGTTCGGTATGTGAAAGCTGTCTGCTCCATAAAGAAATTTAACAATATTTCAAAGAAGTTTAAAAGAAGTTTAACAATTTTTAGATATACTTTGAAAGCAAAATGGAATATAGTAGGCACTTTATAAATTCTGTAGTCAGAAGATCTAGGTCTGAAGCTACCTCTCATACTTAATATTTGTGTGACATTGAGCAAAGTTGTTAGCCTTCCTAGGCCTGAGTTCCTCATCTGTTTGATATAAAAGAATTCAACTAGAAGCCCTCTGAGGTCATTTCCAGATTGAAGTTTATGATTTTTTTCATCTTAAATCTCAATCTAGGAATGTAAAGTAACATGTCTCTCTGTCTTCCCATATATATTTTCAGATGGAATCATGATCTTTTTTTTGTTTGTTTTTCTAGGACCAGTAACCTCATCATCTTAGGCATTTTTTGGTGAAACTCTCACAAATAATATATATCAGCAACTGCTTCCAAATTTATAATCTTTGCGAGTTGCCTGGGAAACTGAGGGGCTAAATGATTTACCCAGGTTCCCACAGCCAGCACGTGTCAGAGGCAGGACTTGAATTCACACCTTCCTGAATCTTTTTCCCCACTGCCATGTTTCCTCCTTATAATAGGAGTTAGCATAAGATGCAAACTGCAATGTATCTAGATTGAAGCTGAGACTATCCCAATGAGACAATATCTTGAGACGGCATAGATACAGAAAAGATTTATTTCTTGATTTTGAACATCAAGGGACATATAGAGGTAAGAGAGAAAGAAAAATCACACTTCTTAATTTCAAAATGTACTACAAAGTAATAAGCATCAAAACACTGATACTAGTTATAAAACAGAAAAATAGATTAATGGAATGAACTATACAAAGAAGAATCAGAAATAATTAAAACCAATAAAGCTATTTTTGATAAACTTGAAAATATATTACTAGGAAAGGTGATATTTGAAAAGAATGCCTGAGAAAACTGGAAAGAACTCTGACAAAATTTTCATTTAGACCAACATCTTATATATTATATCACAACAACATAAAAATGGATGTATAACCTGAATATTAAAGATCATAATGTACCATAAGAGAATTAGAAGGAAAGCAGATCATATATTTTTCACAGCCAATGGTAGATGAGGATTTCTTAAGCAAAACATCGTGTAGAGGCAGGGGTATTTTGCTAAGTATTTAACAGCTGGTTCTCTGGTGAAAAATGCATATATGGCACACTTTTAAGCTTAATCTGTATTATTAGCATTTTATCCATCACTTTAAGTCTATATATCACGAATATAACAATAATTGAAGACCTGATTTATAGTATTTACTGATTTCGGAACTATAAATGCTCACACTGAAATTTTAACAATTGGCTTTCAAGACCTGGTTTCAGCTAGCTCCACTATACCACCTTTAGAGGTAATTACCAAAGACAAAATATATAATCATGATTTTAATTTCAATCATGAAATTGCAAGCTTTTTGCACAAACAAAATTAATAGCACTAGGGCAACAAAGGAAGAGGTCAAATGAGAAACAAAACAAAACAAAAACTCTTTGTATCAAATATATTCTATAAGGTTCTGATATCCAAGTTATAGATATAGTTAGATATGGAACACCTTAGGTGTGCAGTGGATAGAACACTGGACCTGGACTCAGGAGGACATGAGTTCACATCCAGCCTCAGACACTTACTAGCTGTGTGACCCTGGGCAAGTTACCTAACCCCAATTGTCTCAAACTTCCAGTCATTCTGATCTATATCTTGCCACTGGGCCCAGATGGCTCTGGAGGAGAGAGTGAAGCATTATTAGCATAATTGATGAAATCATATTTATCAGTATCCTTTTTTTCCACTTAATTGTTGTGAATTATTTTTAATCTTTGAAATAAACAATTTAGTTTTGATAATGACTTTTAAAAATCAGATTAGCTAACTTATTTATCATTACTTTAAAAAAATCAGTTCCTGGTTTTTACCAATTCAAGTTTCTTTTTGTCTTAATTTTGCTTCTTTTCTCATTTTTAGAATTTCCACTAAAATTTTTAGTTGTAAGGTTTAATTTCTTGTAGTACTTTTTATTTAACTTGTGTGCCCTGATTATTGATTTGTTCTTTCTCACTTTTTTGATGAAAATGTTTAGAGAAATATAGTTTCATTTAAAAAATTGCTGGGGCAGCTAGGTGGTGTAGTGGATAGAGCACTGGCCCTGGATTCAGGAGGACCTGAGTTCAAATCTGGCCTCAGACACTTAACGCTTACTAGCTGTGTGACCCTAGGGAAGTCACTTAACCCTTATTGCCCTGCAAAAAATAAAATTTGCTTTAGCTGTATCATGCTTTGGTTTGTTGTCTCATTGCCATTTTCTTAGATCAATTTTTCTATCATTTCTATAATTTATTCTTTTCCTCACTACTTCTTTAGAATTAAATTATTCAGTCCCAAGTTAATTTGTTTTTTTTTTCTTTTTACAGTTTTAAAATTATTATATGATATTTTCCTTTTTCTAGTTCAGAGGAGGTGAACAATCATGAGTTGCTTAAGCCGCTGCACCTCCTCCTTCATGATAAAATACCCTTCATCTTATGCACTTCTATTATATGAAGCAGTTATTTCCCACGTTGTTCTATTTCCTTCTTCTCCAGTATAGTCCTCATTTGTGTCTTCCCATAACACCATAAAAAAAAGAGCAAAACCACCCCAGGGCACCTGTCTCTCTTATTTACTTTTCTCTTTCACTCTTGAAAACATTATATTTATGAAATTGCATTTCTTTTTGTCCTGTTATTAGCAAACTTATTCCCATATAGTCCATTCCTATTAATCAAATGTGTCTATTTTTCTATTTCTCTTGAACTTACACCCATTTCAAAGTATCTATTTCTGTTTTGTTTTGTTTTTCCTTTAAGAATGCTTTGGGAATTCTATTTTTCATTAAAGGTCCATTTTACCACCTGGGATAATAATCAGTTTTATAATAACATATGTTATTCTTGGTGATAAGCCTTTATATTTTGATTTTTGGAACATAGTACTTTCATGTGCCCTCTCTTTTAAGGTGGCAGTAGCCAAGACTTGTATAAACTAATTGTATTGGCCCCTTATTACTTGAACTCCATTTTGGAGGAATGGGGGGCTTATTGAAATCTTTTCATCTTTTATATGCATACTCTGGATTTTGGCTCTCATGTTCCTGGGAGTTTTCATTTTTTTCCAACAAGGGACAGACAATTCTCCTGTTACAAGAGATCTGGTCAATTGTCATTTATGATTGAAATAACCATGTGCAGTCTTTTTTGTCATGATTTTCTGGCAGTCTATCAATTCTAAAACTCCCTCCTTGATATGTTTTCCAGAGAAATCTATCTATATTACTTTAATTTTTTTTTCTTTTTTACAAACTTTTAATTTTGTTTTAATATTTTTTTGTCTCATTGATTCATTGTTTTCTATTTGGTTCATTTAAATTTTCAAGACAGTTCTTTGACAAAGAACTCTTTCTCTCCGAGATATTCCATTTTGTAAAAATATCTTGTTTCATTTTTTTACAGATCCTCATTTAGTCCTTGTGACCAGGCCATTGTTCTTCTCTGAGGCTCTCCTTTGACTTGTGAATTAATGAATGAATGAATTGATCAAGCCCTTACTAGGTGCAAAGCACTAAGATAAGCTCTAAGAATTCACATAGAAAAGCACAGTCTCTGCTCTCAAGGAGTTTACATTCTAATAGGGGCCTCAACATAGAAAATATTTCAACTGCAAGATGGAAAGGTACCATGGTCCTTAGGGTACAGGGCATAGCAGATGGTTATATACCATCTTTAGGATCATTTCTATTGACAAAAATATATCTTGTTTTAATGTTGAACCATTTGAAAGGACCAGGAATTTTGGTAGCAATAACTTGAGCCCTAACCACCTCATCTTCAGCAGCTGTGGCTGCTAAAAAGGCAGAGAACAAATGTATTATCAGGACCACAGATCCTAGTTTTCTTCCTTCTATTCTACTGGAGAGTATGGAAGAGATCATTCACAGAATCAGGTAGCAGATTCATAAGTTATGTGCTGGTGGACAGTGGGCAGCAGGAGTTGTTGATTATGAAGTTACCATTTAGCAAAATTAGCCCACTCATATCAAAGCAATTTAAAATGTTGCAGGTTATTTCAGCTGATGATAGAAGGGATATTGGCAGATTATAGATGCTTTATGTCTCAGTTCTTATAAGTGTGTGGAAACCTATATCAGAAAAGTGATGTAACTAAAATAGACTTTAAAAATATGTTAAGAAGGGCTGAAACTAAACTTGTACATTAGAAGGGATGCTTAATTGGGACGAATCACTGTTGGAAATATTTCCCAATGGGTTGAAGTCTTTTAAGGACCAATTATTGGTAGACTAAAATCATCAACTATTTATTAAGCACCTATTAATTACAAGGAACTATGGTAGACACAGGGACAAGACAAAAAAAAAAGGAAGTACTTCTTGCATCCAAGGAGTCTCCATTCTAGAGAGAGACAGAAAGAGAGCGAGACAGATAGACAGACAGACAGAGACAGAGAGAGACAGAGATAGAAAGATAGACAAAGAGACAGGGATAGAGAAACAGGCAGAGAGATAGAGATAAGACAGACAGAGAAAAGGAGGAGGAGGAAGAAGAAGAAGAAAAAGAAGAAGACAAATAATTTGATGAAAAAGAAAAGAATAACTAGTAGTCTCTGGGACTCAGCAAAGACTTTCTTTAAGAAATGACATCTGAGTTGAGCCTTGGAGAAAAGTGAGTTCTAAGAGGTAGAGGTGAGAAGGAAGTATTTTCCAAGCACAGGAGAAAAGCTGTCAATCTGTACAAACACATGGACGTAGAATATGGCTTGCTAAATTGATGGGTCTCACTGCTCATCTCAGTGATTAGCTGGAAAAGAACAAGGGAGGATTCAGGAACATAGTAAAGAAAGTGGGAGACAGGAGTCTCAAGATGATATAATTGTGAACAAGTGAAAATGCATAATCTCTTAGGCTGAATGTATGCTGAGACCACTATGGGCTTTTTTTTATTTGTTTCTTTGTTTCCATTGCAGGACTCTTTATTTAAATGATACACATTTAGAAGAAGTCACATAGTCTGGGACTTCCTTCTAAGGCCTCAAAAAATAATTAAAGTCAAAGAGTGCGATGATCATTTCCAGTACCAAAAATGTCTTGAAAAGAACAGATTAAGAATCAAGAGGCATGGCTCAAGGTTCTGACCCAGGACAAAGGGAGTGCTGATTGATTTAGGAGTTAGTAGTACTATATTTTCTTCAGGCAATTCAAAAAATAAGGAATGACTATCTGACAAATGACCACAAAAAATATGTTGGTTATGGAGGAAAGGGGTGAGATGTGAGACCATTCTCATAAGAGAAACACAATTTCACAAGATGCAAGTGATTCTAAGAGTGATAGACAAGGCTTGTAGCCACAGAATTAAATGGAATTTGAGCTACTGCAGAATACCCAAGGAAGAATTTCCTGAGTAGACCTCTGGAAGGAATTAACACTCTGGAATAACAAAGAAAATTTGACCTTGTCTCTTGGTCCTTCCCTGAAACTGTGAAAGCAACAGTGGGACAGATTGCTGCTTCAGGTAATGAGAGAACATGCACTTTCCTCTCCTACTTTAACATCCAAGGTAATAATGCCATGTTCCTCTGCATCTTCCTGTGACAGATGTACAAGGAGTGGCCCTTCTCAATTCTAGCATCAGGGGCCTTTCCTTTCTCCCTCCATCTCTCCTTCACATCCTTTCTTCCTCTCTTCCTTCCTTCCTCCTTTCCCTCCTTCTCCCCTCCCTTCCTTCCTTCATTTTCCCTCTTCTCCCTTCCTTTGTTCTTTCCTTCCTTCCTTCTTTCCTTCCTTCCTTCTTTCCTTTCTTGCTTCCTTCCTTTTTTTCTTCCTTCCTTCCATTTAGAGGTTATCAATACTGATTTTCTTGTTTGCAGCTAATTAGTTATAAACAGTTCCTGCATCAGAGAGAATGACCATCAACAGGGGTTGAACTCCTGACACATGTTGCCAGAAGACTTGGACCTAAAGGGAACTGTTTGAATAGGATATAGTCAATGTAAAAAGTAAAAATACCTTTCAATCAGTGCTACAAAATGCAGCATGTCTTGCTGTTTTATGTATGAATCTCCCTGTGGAATCTAATGTTACAGTAATTTTATGTTACTGCTGCTTTCTTAAGATTTTCATCAACTTGTACTTAAGGGTATTTTCATCAACTTGCACTTATGGGTCTTATGTGTGTTAAGCATGCTTACAGGTAAGAGCTGAACACAAACTCAGATGAGGACAATACTCTCAAATTGCCTACATGTGAAGCCTCAAGAGGGAAGATCAATTGGTCCCAAGATCAAAAAGCCTTCTTGGAAGAACTCAAAAAGGACTTGAAAAATCAACTGAGAAAGGTAGGAGAAAAAATGAGAAGAGAAATGAAAGCAACAAAAGAAAATTATGAAAAGAGGATCAGCAGCTTGGAAAAAGAAGCACAAAGATTGACTGAAAAAAACAATGCCTTGAAAAATTCATTTGGCAAAATGGAAAAAAAGGTGCATAATCTCATTGAAGAAAACAATGCCTTAAAAATTAAAATTGGACAGTTGGAAGGTAATGAATCCATGAGACACCAGGAATCAGTCAAGCAGAATCAAAAGAATGAAAAAATAGAAGAAAATGTGAGATACCTCATTGGAAAGACAACTGACCTGGAAAATAGTTCCAGGAGAGACATTTTGAGAATTATTGGACTGCCTGAAAGCCATGATAAGAAAAATAGTCTAGACATCATATTCCAGGAAATTATCAAGGAGAACTGACCTGATATTATAGAATCAGAGCATAAAATCATCATTGAAAGAATCCATGTATCACCTCGTGAAAGAGACCCCAAAAGGAAAACTCCAAGGAATATTGTAGCCAAATTCCAGAATTATCAGGTAAAGGAGAAAATACTCCAGGCAGCCAGAAAGAAGCAATTTAAATATCATGGAGCCACAGTCAGGCTTGCACAGGACCTGGCAGCTTCAACATTAAGTAATTACAAGGCTTGGAATATGATATTCTGAGCAGCAAAGGAGCTTGGATTGCAGCCAAGAATCTATTACCCAGAAAAACTGTGCATTCTCTTTCAGGAGAAAAGATCGACATTCAATAAAATTGGGGACTTTCAAGGTTTCCTGATGAAAAGACCAGAACTAAATAGAAAATTCAATCTTAACATGCAAGGCTCAAGAGAAGTTTTAAAAGGTAAACGGCGGGGGGGGGGGGGCAGGGGGAAGTTATTCAATAAGGTTAAACTGTTTACATCCCTACATGGGAAACAATACTTATAACTCTTGAGAATTGTATACATATATTTGGGCAGACAGAAGAATTATACACAGAGGGCATAAATATAAATTGTCTTTGATGTAATGATGTAAAGAAAATTAAAGGGTTGGAAGGTGGAATGGGGTGAATTACATCATATGAAGAGGTGTAAAAAAACCTATTAGAATAGAGGGAAATAAGGGAGGGGGGAAGATTGCTTCAACCTTACTCTCACTAGATTTGATTCAAAGAGGTAATAACATATGCATTCATTTAGATAAAGAAACTTAGCATATTATTTAGGAAAGCAAAAGAGAATGGGGAAAGGGGGGTCTGATAGAAGGGAGGGCAGAAGCAGGGGAAAAAAGGGTAAAGAAAAGGGAGGGAAGCTGATAAAAGGGAGGGCAGATTAAGGGAGGCAGGGGTAAGAAGCAAAACATTGGTGAGGAGGAATAGGGTGAAAAGAAGGGGAAAAAAGTACAAAGGGGGTAAACAGACTGGAGAGAAATAGACAGCAATAAGAAGCCAGGTAAAGAGGAAATAATTAGCTCTCCTATACTTGGTCAACATTGTATATTTAGTGCATGTGCATACTTGCTTTGAATAAACTCTAGACATGAGTGAAAAACTAGTCTAAGTATTTTTTTTCTGGGCTACATTGTTGGAGATGCACAAATCCAAATATAGATAGGTAACATGAAAAAAGAACCTGTCACCACTCTTTTAAGTTCAGGCTTCCAGAGATTTGGGCAGCTAGGTGGCATATTAGATAGAGTGCTGGGTGTGGAGTCAAGAAGAAGAGTTCAAATCCAGCCTCAGACACTCCTTAGCTGGGTGATGCTATGCAAATCACTTAACCATGTTTGCCTCAGCTTCCTCATTTGTAAAAATACAAAATGTAAAAATTAGAAAAGGAAATGGCAAATCACTCCAGTATCTTTGCCAACAAAACCTCAAATGGGACCAAAACAGAACACAATTGAAATGGCTGAACAACAACAACACAAATGCAGAGATTTGAACTCACTCATTACAGCATGATTCCAGAGAGGAGAGGAACATCTTGATGGAAAGAGTAGTAGAGCAACTTCCCAACAACAATTGACATTATTATACTTACATTAAAATTGTATAATGAAATAAATTATCATGTACATTTTCATATTGTTCTTTTCAAGCAGAGAGACAAATTATGCCCTGAATCAACTATTCAAACCCAGAAGATATTACTATCTTTTTAAATTTTTATTAATTTTAATTTGTATATTTCATCTATGGTTTAGGAGTAGCAGATCTGCATCAAACTGGACTAGGAGGGTACCTATGATCTCCATAAATCCTTGAATGCCTTGCAATGAACAGGGCAAGTTCATTAGGCAACAGGAGTGACATTAACTAGTGTTCACAATGTCCAATTCAGAGGCAGAAAGCTATCTTCCATTCTCCTCAATGTTGATTCTATATGAAAGGTAGCCTTCTGGATACACTGTGAACTTTTGTGAATACTTGTCTATTTATTTCATTTACATGGATTCATACAGCTTCATTTGATTAATGAAATATCAGCAGTTTTCTTGGTTAACATGTCTTGCCCTAGGTAGGTGATATATTCCTTGTTTCTTGGAATGAACAGGAAGTTCAAGAAACTGTTACTTGGTTGGGGTTGTTTTTACTATGATTTATATCCTAAATTTGAAACATGCATTTTTTTTTACCAGACCCACTGGGAATCATGCTCCATCGGGAAGGATTACAAATGTGCCCATAGTGTCCTGACAAGAATTAAAGCCCTGCAATTTTCTGAGGGATGGTGAATCTAAGGGACAATTCTGCCCAAAGTACTCAAGACTAATAAAATCCTTCACACTCTTGTGATGATGTTTACCCTCCATCTGTGCAACATTTCTCCTGTGACTATGTTTGGTACCTCCCTGTTGCCTGAGCTTCAGTCTTCCAGGATAGGCAAATCTATGATGACAAGATGTCCCTGAGCCAGTTTAGAATGGATTTCTGATGCAACAAACAACAGAAAAGTACATGTTTGAAAATTTTCCTGGCATTATCATGATCGAGGATGCTTCATAAGAAGTATCAAAGACATCACTGAGCACAGTGTATAACACACCAAACAAGAATGTAGGCTATCATGTAACCACCATGAGAAACAACTAATAGAAAAGAGGTTATCAACGTGGTATGATAATAATAATAACAATAATAGCGACAACAGGTAGCATTTATATAGAGATTTAAATTTTGCAAAACACATTACAAATATCTCATTTAATCCTCACAAATCAGGAAGTATAATTATCATCCCCATTTTATATATAGACTTAGGCAGGCAAAGGTTAAATACATTTTCCTTGGCTCATGAAGATACTAAGTGTCTGAGGCTGGATTTGAAATAGGATATTTCTGACTGTAGGGCTAATGTCATATCCTTTTCACCACTTAGGAGTCAAGTGGTAAAGTGGAAGCGAGACTGTGTGTGTGTGTGTGTGTGTATACATGTTAATATACTTAAATATATAAAGACACATGATTAATGAGCAGCAAAACTTTAAAAAAGAAGTTCCAGGTATTTTTTTTCAGAAAACTTTAATCATTTTGAATAGGCTTGAATAGCATAAGATAAATAGAGGGAGATAACTGACCAATTAACTTTAAAAAAAGCAAAATCTGGAACAATAGTCTTTACAGGAAAGTCCAACTGGGGGCCTGCAAGTCACAAGCAGTCTGCAAAACGCAAATGCCACTGAACCAGATTAAAATGTATTGGGGGCAAGAATCAATTTCTCTTTAAGCTTGACATGACTGGGCCTCTAACATGCTTCAATACTTTAAAAATTCCTGATTTCTTTTGTGTGGTTATTCCCTCCTTCAGCTGTCTTTAATGTAATGAGAAGGTGAGAGGGGGTTACAGAACCAGCAACTCTCAGCTTGTTTTTAGCTTCCCTCTCATTTGATATTGCAGAGGGCTGGCAGGTGACAAAAAGAGAGAAAACTGCAGAATAAGAGAGAATAGTGAGACAGTCAGTGCTCACCCAGGTGATTTGAAGGCCGTCTGCAAAATTCTTTCCCTCCAGAAACTGAAGTATAAAAGATAAGGAATCCAAATGATACCCCATTATGAGCTGTAACTTGTCATTTTTCTCCCTCTCCCACCCTGCCTTTTTTTTTTTTCCTCCCTCTCTCTGCCTCAGTCTTGCCCAAATGCTGGCCATACATTTCACAGGATCAAAGGATCCTATAGAGGAGAAAACCTTAGGGATGAACTAACTCACCCCCTCCATTTTATAGATGAAGAAAATGAGGTCCAGAGAGGTAAAGCTAACCCAAATAACACAGATACTAATTAGAACTGGAGTTCCATTCAATGTCTTATGACTCCAAAGTCATCTCTCTTCTAAATATATCAACTTCAGCCACACACTTCTATATATATTTCACCAAATTGCCCCATCTCCAATCTCCTCAAATTGTAATATCTATTCAATGACAACAAGATCCTAATCTCACCCCCTCATCTCCTTAAAATGCTATCCTTTGGGGCAGCTAAATGGCACAGTGGATAGAGCACCAGCCCTAGTGTCAGGAGGACTTGAGTTCAAATCTGACCTCAGACACTTAACACTTACTGGCTATGTGACCCTGGGCAAGTCACTTAGCCCCAATTGTCCCAAACACACACACACACACACACACACACACACACACACACACACAATGCTATCCTCCACCCTAAATCTCTGCTTCTTCTGACCTTCCACCATTCCTGAATTACCTCAACCTTTGCTGATTTGACTACTCCTACCCTTGGGTTAGGACAGTTAGGTGGCAGAGTGGAGAAAGTACTGGGCCTCTTATGAGGAAGACTCATCTTCATGAATTCAAATCTGGTCTCAGACACTAACTGGCTGTGTGACCCTAGGCAAGTTGTTTAACCTTGTTTGCCTCAGTTCCTCATACATAAAATGAGTTGGAGAAGGAAATGGCAAACCACTCTAGTATCTTTGCAAAGAAAATTGTAAATGGGGTAAAAACTGAAAAACAATTCTTAGGCTACTGAGCTTGCCTGGAGATAGTCACAAAAATAGGCAAATTTCACTCATCAAAGGAAGAGGGTACATTTTATGTTCTTTATTCCTGCTTGTTAATCCTACTAGTCCACTCATATTGACTCATGATCTTATTCTCCATACCAAATATTGCAGTCCTTTTCCCTCTTTCTTTTTCCACTTAATATAACAACTCATCTATACTCCTTTAGTTCAAAGGAACAAGCATTTATAAAGTACCTACTATATACCAGGCACTGTGTCGAATGCTTTATAAATAATGTCTCAGGGGCAGCTAGATGGTACAGTAGATAGAGCACCAGCCCTGGAGTCAGGAGGAACTGAGTTCAAACCTGGCTTCAGACACTTGACACTTATTAGTTGTGTGACCCTAGGTAAGTCACTTAACTCCAATTGCCTCACCAAAATAATAATAATAATAGCAATAATAATAATAATATCTCATTTGACTATTCCAAGAACCCTGGTAGGTGAGTGATTTTAGAGTTTACAGTTGGGGAAACCAAGGAAGGCAGAGGTTAAGTGAATTGCCTAAGGTTACAGAGTCAGTAAATTTCTGAAGTCAGTTTAGAACTCAGATCTTCCTATCTCCAAGCCCAATCCTGTATTGACTGCAATACCTAGCTAATTGCCTTCTCTTTACTGAGAATACTGAAGACACTTGACAACTGCCCTCATCTCCCCCTAACATTTCTTGGCAGCGTTACCCATACTCTATTTCCTTCCTGTATCAGAGAAAGGAGTATTCTTCCTCTTTGCTAAGGCTAATTCCTATTTATGTATCCTTGATCCCATATCTTTTCATAATATACATTATAGACATCCAAAACAAAAAAAATTGAAAAGTACCTTCAAATTCATCTTGTCTAAGTCTTCATTTTAAACACAAATCCAAGGTAGAGTGTTCCTTTTTTTTTCTTTTTGTGTCAATAGTACAATGCCTGACATATAGTAATCACATGAATACTATCTAACACTTACACAGTACTATGTGCCAAGCACTTTACAAATATTATCTTGTGTGATTTTTACAACAACCCTTCAAGTTAGGTGCTAATATTAGTCCCATTTTACAGATGAGGAAACTGAAGCAGAGATTAAGTGATTTGCCTAGGATCATGTAGCCAGGATAAGGCCAGATTTTAAGTCAGGTCTTCCTGACTCCAGGCCCAACACTCTATCCACTGTGCCACATAGCTGCTTGTTAAATTTAATTGAAAAAGGAAAATGAGAACCAGAGAAGTAAGTTACTTACTTAAGGTCACACTGCTAGTAAGTACTAGAAAAAGGTTTTAAACAGGGATTATCTAACTTCAACTGTAGGTGCTACTATAGTGGTTATCTTTCCTAACATTAAGTAGAAATTACTCCAAAAATATGCCTCTCTCTTTCATGCATTTTCATTCTCTTTCTCTCTAATCTCTTTGACATCTACATACATATGCAAATGTCTGAATATTTTTTTAAAATCCTATTACAATCTTTCTATCAATTAACTGTAATGATGCCAACCTTCCCACCACCCCACACTATCCTACCCCCCACAAAGTTCATACTTCATTACCAATTTCACAAAAAAAGTTACGTAGGTAATTTTTCCATTTCATGACTACCCAATGTCTCTCATCCATTTGTATTCTGACTGCTGTTTCCAGTGTTCTAACCTACTTGACTACTGACCACTTTTAGCTTTTATAGATAAGGGAAGAGGTAGAGTGGTAAGGGTCTTAGAAAGGGAAGGGGATAGAGAGGAGAATAAAAGCGTAAAGAAACTGTCTGGTACAGAGTTCATATGTTCAGAAGTTGGAAGAAATGATAAAAGCTATCAAAGAGAGAACTAGAGTATTTTCATTGAAAACCTATTTTTTTTTCTCTTCCCCTTGGTAAGGAAACCAATCATTTAATCTACAAGAAGTTATTAAGATTTAATATAGACAAAAAACCCCAAAACAAAAAGAGGGGCAGCTAGATGGCACAGTGGATAAAGCACCAGCCCTGGATTCAGGAGGACCTGAGTTCAAATCCGGCCTCAGACACTTGACACTTACTAGCGTGTGACTCCGAGCAAGTCACTTAACCCTCATCACCCAGCAAAACAAACAACAAAAACAACAACAAAACAAGATTTAATATATACCGGTTGACTAGCTAGAGGACACAAAAAATAAAAAAGGAAAACAGTCCCTACTCTCAAAGAATTTATATTCTGATATAATTGAAAGTAATTTTGAGGAATTCTTTGGGGATTCAGGTTTCTTTTCAGAGTCCTCTTGAAACAATGTCCCTTGAAAAGAGATTTTAATTTATACACTTAACTAGTTCTTCTATATCCTGCAAAATATCTTAATAGGTATTTTCTGATTAGTAGTATAGGGAAAGGAGCCTACCCAGAGACAGAGTATGTAGCTATCAATGTAGTGGGCACTCTCTCTCTCTCTCTCTCTCTCACACACACACACACACACACACACACACACACACACACACGCAAAGTATTTTTTACCCTATCCCTTATCACAAATCATTCTTGAATGTTTACCGTATAACTTTTTTTTAAACCCCAATGAGTTTAAAGACAATATGGTCATTGCTGGCATATGTATGTTGTGTGTATATATACATAT
Organism: Dromiciops gliroides; assembly: GCF_019393635.1. Classification (NCBI taxonomy): domain Eukaryota; kingdom Metazoa; phylum Chordata; class Mammalia; order Microbiotheria; family Microbiotheriidae; genus Dromiciops; species Dromiciops gliroides. The sequence goes on along the minus strand of NC_057861.1, from coordinate 201,555,518 downwards.
ATTCATACATACACATGCACAATGAGGAATTTGAAGGGTTTTAAAAATGTCATCATGAAGAGCACAAATTCTCCTTGTCCAACATTAGAGATGAAAGCTGATTGGGTTGTAAGGAGAATTGAGGCAAGAAAGGTGTTGATTTTCAGATGAATCTCTTATCTCTGTGTTTTGCTGCGTTTTTTTTTCCCTCCTTCCAGATTCATGAAAAAGGTTTTTTTTTTTTTCCTCTGATTAGTGTGGAACTTATGTTGTATTCATGTGAACAGTGTAATCTTATTCAACTGCAGAGGCATCCAAGTGACCTTAATAAATAGTATTCTCTGTTATTCAGACTTTTAGAACTTATGTGAGGAAGTAAGATCAAAAGAGAGTGAAAGCAAGACCTGGAATAGTGAGAGACTCTGAAACAGAGGGAAAAAAAGGCCAAAACACTATCCATGAGTGTGCGATGAATACATTTTTATAAAAAGTTGTGAATGGAGATGAAGGTATACTACAGGCATAAAATAAAAATAGGAGAAATTCATAGTCATAAAGTTATATTACATATCTTTGTAGACCAAGCCATATCACTTTAAACTTATTTACAATTCAACAAATCACAAACTTTTAAAGAAAAATGAAAACAATCCTACCATGTGTCTAAGTTCTCTACCCATTGTGACCTTTCTCTCTAGACCCCATATAGAGGGTAAATTATCTTTTACCTTACTTATTTTATCATAGTGATATTCAGGAAAGTAAATCCCTCCCCTCCTTTCCTCTTCCTCTCTTCTCTTCTCTCCTCCCTTCCCCTCCCTTCTTCTCTCCTCTCCCTCTCTTCACGTAAGGAATTATACCCTTAGCTACCAGTGTTCTGCCCAAAGGAATGTATGTTTGCCTAAACCACGCAAGATGTCTTGGGGTTTACATGCTAATTTTCTTTTGAGAATCACTCCTTAAATCCAAATAACTCTGACTTTCTTTGATTGTCTAATAATAAGTTCTACCTAGGTCCTAATTTGGCAATTGTTTGGCCTCTAGATGTATCAGAGTAACTGTAATAGCAATTGTTTCTATTTAGGCCAGAAACCATGAGGGCCTTTCTACCCCAGCTTGCTTTCTTTCTTTCTTTCTTTCTTTCTTTCTTTCTTTCTTTCTTTCTTTCTTTCTTTCTCTTTCCTTCCTTCCTTCCTTCCTTCCTTCCTTCCTTCCTTCCTTCCTTCCTTCCTTCCTTCCTTCCTTCCTTCCTTCCTTCCTTCCTTCCTTCCTTCTTTCCTTCTCTCTCTCTCTCTCTCTCTCTCTCAAGTCTTTCTTTACTTCATTTCTCACCTAGCCTTAATCACTGAATGGGGCATTGTCTCAGGCAAACTGAGACCTGTGAAAGGCCTTAACTTAAAAGGCCAATGTCTCCTACTGCATCTTGGGCCACCTCCAATCATCCTGATCTATGTCTTTCCACTGGACCCAAATGACTCTGAAGGAGAGAGTTAGGCTGGAGAATTTACCCACCTGGGCCTTACTTACTGAAAGTAAGGATATCACTTCCCATATGTCATGGCTCTCTTTGAGAACATAGGACAAACAAAACAAACTGTATTCATACATACAGTTAAATATATATGATTAGGTTTTAATCTGTTTTGGCACCTATACAGCCATAGTCTTAGTTATATGTCCTTTATTTCATGTGTGATAAAATAATGGGATTTGGCACCTGCCCAGGTACCCCACCCAAAGACTGATTTAGAATTGTTTGAATTGAGTGAAACTGAGAAACTGACTGAGCATCTACTTAAAGGTGATTGGATGGAGACCACACCTGGCTGGCCCTGAGTGATGTGTTGTTCTCAAAGACTGTGGACTACTGACTTCAGCAAGAGACCATTCTCAGTCAATTAACTTGAAGTACCTCCCCTTTTGGGGAGAGAGACAGAAACCAGGAAACAGAGGTTAGCTTGCTGGATATCTTCCTTTTCCTGAAGGAACTGGTTTGGTGGTGGCAGAGACAGAGAAAGAAAGGAGGGTCCCCCCTTTCAGGTCCAGACTTTGGCATGATAGGGGATTTCACTTAGGCTGCTAGGAAAGGAAGTTTTGTTTGTTTTTCCCCACCTCTGGCTATACCAAATAGATCTAAACTAGGATTTTTCCACACTATAAGAAATCTGTTCTCAATTTCTCTCTCCCTTCACTAAATTTCTAATACACTTTAATAAATACCTAAAAGCCTAAACTCTTGCTGATTTTATCAGTGATTTTAGCCAGCTTCCCCCAAAACCTTGGGGCGGGACAGATTAGAATCCACATTTAGGGTTTAAACATCACACATGCAAATTTACCAATATGAAGACACAGAGATATGCTCAAGGAAATTGAAAACTAACAATTTACAAAAATTTCTTAGAAATACTCATGAGTGGGGGCATCTAGGTGGTCCAGTGGATAGAGTACCAGCCCTGGATTCAGGAGGACATGAGTTCAAATCTGGCCTCAGACACTTGACACTTACTAGCTGTGTGACCCTGGGTATGTCCTATAACCCTCATTGCCCCACAAAACAAAAACAAAAAAGAAAAGAAAAGAAAAAAAAATATTCACGAGTTTTGAAATAGAAATAAAAGTATGATCACAGCATTGTCTGTACAAATTTCAACTAAACAATGGCTAGAAATAGAATAGGGCTGAAACCTCATAGACCTTTATGCAGATTCTTCGTAACTTTCTCCCCTATTTTTAGTCCTTATTAAAACAAGTCTATGTCAAATAATGTTATTACGACCTGATCTGAAGTACATGTAGCTTTATTTTGACATTTATGCATTTTGAAATCTTTTGTTTCAGTTACTAAGTCTCATTTCTCTCATTAAAACAGTAATGAGGCTATTTTTTACCATTACATTAAGTATGTTGAGAGATTTTTTTTTAATTCTTTGAAAATCTGAATCTTCAGAAACTTAAAACATAGAAATTTTCCTAATGAATTATAAGAATGCAGTAGGATGAAGGGTTTTTAAAAATTTTGTTTCTCTCCAATCTGCTCATCAATAACTAAATTTCAGAGTCAATTATTTATAGTAATTTATTCCAAAGTATGAGTATATTCAGCTGTTAAAAAGTTTTTTTATAAATAGATATTTACCTCAAAGTTATAGCAAGAACAAAATTTCAAACACTTTTGTCGATACCTGGGCGGGAGAGGGGGGTGCTACTATACCACCAAGCTTTTGGAGGGTGTCTAGACTGTAGGAAAAGTTCACTTAACCCACTTCCTATAAATCATTCACCCCCAAGTTTATGTCCACAAGTAACCTGATAGCTAGAGGAATACTGGTCATACCTTCTAATGGACTAGATCTAGAAGGTCATTCTTGGGTTGTTGGGGCATCCAGGATTGGCCGACTATAAAACCCAGTCTGGAATATAGGAAGACCGAAGCATTCTCCAGACTCTAGAAGAACAAAATGACTAAGCATCCTCTGAACCTTTTTTGTTCCCCAAACTCACAATGTTGTAAATGTTCTACTTCCCTCACCTAGAATGGAAGAGAATAATAACAAAGGCCAAGAAATAGAATCATTCCTCAATGGCCTCAGAGGCACAAAGGCCCCTAATCATTTCCTATTGCCACACACCTTGAGGGAAGAATCTGAAATGACTGATGTGAGAACATGTATATACTTCCCCTCCTTCCCCGACCCCCCAAAAAAAATCCTAAGTTTAGATCCATATCCTTCATCAACTTCCTATCATCAAAGGCTTAATTTTGTTTAGTCAAAAGACAGTAAGTAACCATCAACTTATTTTTCAGTAAATTGCCATGAAGTTCAGTGTTCTGTTCAAGGCAAGTCCATTTCACATGTTTTGTATTTCATAGATCTCACTAAGTCAAAGGTATTGCAATAATAGCCTTTTTCTTTGGGTTTTAGTATTTTTCTTTCAGACCTGATCAAAGTCAGATCCAAATCCAGAATTTTTCCCCTATATCAGTCCACTGTCTTACATTAAGAAATCAACCCCTCCCCCTTTTTAATATTATATGTTAGAGTTATGATAATGTAATAGTTATATGCTGATAGTTTTGAGTCACTGAAATATTTTTAAAACTTTTTTTTTTCAGATTAAGATAACTGTGTGTATTCAGAAAAAAATACTAGTCAGATTTCAGAGTCACAGAATGTTAGACCTGAGAGGCCTGGGAGAAGGGAGATGTCTTTTCTTCCTGCCATAAGTTCAGGTACTAACTGTTCCATCCACCCCACTGCTCCCTTGTCACTCTTAGGTACAGGGAGTAGTGCCCCAGTTCCATTTAACCACTAAACATCATTAGCTTTTGTGAGAAAATAATGGGTTTTGGGGGGACCCAGAGACCCTTCCATTCAAGGGCTTAACTCAGAACCTTTGCCTGATCTCTTTCAGATCTTTCAAAGCCAGCCCAGGGTCAGTAGAAATTCAAAGGAAATGTAGATCAACTTTCCTGAACACCTAAAAGAAGTTAACTTCTTTTGGAGATCCCTCAAATCATGTCAATCGATGGATTTTAATGTTACTGGCTGATTATCTTGGTCAATATGGAGTGACCCACCTCTACCTAAGAGAGGATAAAAATCCTTGGGGAGATGGGGGTCCCTCTCCTTCCTCTCTCCTTGCTGCACCTCTCCCAGATACTGACTTACCTTACCCGTGGGCTTTTGGCCCAGCCCCCCCTTCCTGAGAATCTGTGCTGCGTTTATATGATGTAAAATTTATAATTAATGCTAAATGCCAAAGACTGGTGAAGTAGCCTCTAATTTATAAGTAGCAATATATTAGGAACCCCAACTAAGTTTCCCAATATCTTAGGACAGGGATAGGCACGTCCAATATATTTCAAATGACACACTTTAAAAAGGAACATTTTCTTTGACAATTTTGCAAGTCTAAATGTTCAAACATTCACCCTTTACACACACAAACACACACACACACACACACAGCACCTATGGAAATAGGTTTCTATATAGCTTACCTTGGTTGAGTTACTAATGACATTGATTCCAAATTCACATCCAGATGTGGCATAATTTCAGGATTAATACTTGTCTCACTTACCTCAGGGATGAATCTGGAAAATCATCCTTAGTTGTCACTCCTTGATCCTCTAGGCGCCATTGCTGATTTGGCTCTCAAAAACCTGGACTCTGTAATACGAGGAACCTGGGGAGCCCCTGGTCTTTCCAAACTCTCAAAAATGGAAGTTCCAAACCCTAACCCTAAAATGAGAAAAGAAGAATACAGATTCAAAGGGCCACGGTCATTTTTAGGACAATGTGGTCTCTTCTTTTACAGCATTTTTTCTCAAAGTCCAAAGAATCCACCAATTTTCAACTGAAAAGGAAATTTTCTAAATGGACTAGGCTGAGGCTGACTCAGGCCTTTTTGAAGATGCTACCCAGTTCTGAATACACAATCACACACACACACACACACACACACACACACACACACACACACACACACACTCCTAACCACATGGGAGATCAGAATCCATTGGAGAATGTCAATGCATGCCTCTAAATCTCTCCAAGGTACTTCCCTTCACATCACCAGGACCCTTCTTCTGGAAGCATGCTCCTCCACCTCTCTATGTGAGGAATCATTCAAGATGTATCAATGTACCAGATTCCCATTACAAGTGTGATACTTACAAACTTAACTGTTATATGATAGTTGAAACTAAGTTGCTGAAATTACCAAAGAGAAATTATAGAAAGAAAAGAAATTTAGTGGTAAAAATGAGAGGGTTAAAGGTAGTAGCAGGGTTCAGAAAATAATGTTTTTGTTTCAAGTGATAAAAGTCTATTGTGTTTAATCAATTTAATTTTTCAGTTGTCAGGAATTGTGGTAGCCAGGAAGAATATCATTTCAAAAAGAGTGAGTCATTGATAACATAGCTTTGGTGGCAATTTGATTTCAAGTATGTTCGCTCCCCCTCCCCCATTATTCTTGCAAGTCATTGTGAGAAAATAATGGGGTTCTATGAGACCCAAAGAGCCTGGCCAGACCTTTCTTAAGGGCAGCCCAGAGTCAGGAGAATTTCAAAGGAAATGTGGTTGTACCTTGGACTGTGAATAGGAATGAAAACCACACCTACCTGAAGGCTTTTTCCCCTCTGAGGCGTCTATACTCTGACATCAGCACACACTGCACTGAACCACCCTCAAATCCAATAAACCAATAGCTTTGAATGATGTTAGCCAATTAGCTTTGAGGAATGTGTAAGGGCAGGCTCTCATCAGTCTGCAGGAAACTTAGAGAGTTACCTTCTCTCTTGGGCCTGGAACTTGGAGGGAGTAGATGCAGCCCTACTATGGTTCCTCACTATCTCTCCTTCTTAAATTTCTGAGCCAAGTGCTCTCTTTACTGATATTTAATATGCTTTAATAAATGCTTAATGCCCCAAAGTGGTGCAATAGCTTCTATTTCTATGTAGCTATACATCTTAGAACCCCAGCTAATTTTCCCTAAACTTGGAACAGTAATAGGATGATCCCATATAATTTTAATCACCACATCATCTAATGACTTTGCCATCTATCCTAGTCTCTAAAGGGTCTGGCATGCAGTGACCAAAAAGACAAAGGAATACTTATTCATTTAATATTCAACAATTATTTATTAAAAACATGTTCTGAGGGTAGCTAGGTGGCACAGTGGATAAAGCACCGGCCCTGGATTCAGGAGGACCTGAGTTCAAATCTGTCCTCAGACACTTGACACTTGCTAGCTGTGTTAACCTGGGCAAGTCACTTAACCCCCATTCCCCTACAAAACAAAACAAAACAAACAAACAAACAAAAAACAACCAAACAAAAAAAGTTCTTCAAATCATTTCAATATTGATTGATCATGACATTATGTTAGTATCTTGTTTTTTGTTTCTTCTATGGTCTGGACTTCTGACTTCAGCACATAGGCAATTCTGAATGAAGGAACTTCCATTATCATTGAAAATCAGGAATTTGAGGGGCAGCTAGGTGGTGTAGTGGATAAAGCACCAGCCCTGGATTGAGGAGGACCTTAGTTCAAATCCGGCCTCAGACGCTTGACACTTACTAGCTGTGTGACTCTGGGCAAGTCACTTAACCCCCATTGCCCTGCCAAGAAAGAAAGAAAGAAAGAAAGAAAGAAAGAAAGAAAGAAAGAAAGAAAGAAAGAAAGAAAGAAAGAAAGAAAGAAAGAAAGAAAGAAAGAAAGAAAGAAAGAAAGAAAGAAAGAAAGAAAGAAAGAAAGAAAGAAAGAGAAAGAAAGAAAGAAAGAAAGAAAGAAAGAAAGAAAGAAAGAAAGAAAGAAAGAAAGAAAGAAAGAAAGAAAGAAAGAAAGAAAGAAAGAAAGAAAGAAAGAAAGAAAGAAAGAAAGAAAGAAAGAAAGAAAGAAAGAAAGAAAGAAAGAAAGAAAGAAAGAAAGAAAGAAAGAAAGAAAGAAAGAAAGAAAGAAAGAAAGAAAGAAAGAAAGAAAGAAAGAAAGAAAGAAAGAAAGAAAGAAAGAAAAATCAAGAATTCATCTGTAATTTTAGATCTTAAAGACATTCCTTAGTAATGGAGGGGATAAATGCTGTATTAAGGGTTGGAAAGTCAATATATATTTGAGGAAGAACTTAAACTTTTATCTTTTATAATCCAACCTGGCAATTCATCTGCTGTCATTTTGCCTCTTTAGGCAGTGGTGATTGAGGTAAAATAAGTCATACACCCCTCCTTTTAGAATTTTCTTATTTAATAGTTATGTGGCATGATACACATATATAAATAAGTAAAACATATAATTATTTTATCAACAGATCTCATGGCACAAGAAAACCTTGAAAAATTTCTTACTTCCCTTGGTACCCCAATTCCTAAATAATCTTGTTAACTTCAAATCTGTTGTAACCAAGTAAATTATTACTAATTTCCCTTGCAAGAACATGGCTCACTAAATTAAAAAAAAAAAATGAAAGCAAGGCAAGGCACAGGAAGGCAAGGAGCGCTAAAGGAAAGGAAATGAAAAGAAGGGCAGGTGTGAGAATCAGGGTGCCACCCTTCTGCTGAGAAAGACATTGTGAGAATGAGGGCAATCCCCCCCCACCATGAGAAAGCATGTGACCAGCATCGGGAAGTTACATCTATTCATAGAACTGCCTGTAAATCATGTCAATCAATGCTACCAGCCAATTAGTTTGGAGCTGTGTGTGGGCACCACCCCTCTTGCAGTCTGCAGGGACCTTAAGCTGGAGGAGAATGGGGATCCTTCTTTTCGTTTGGAGGGTGGGATAACTTCAGCAGGGGCCAGGGTAGCTAGGCTTTTTCTTTCTGAACTCCACGTGTTCTTCCTCTCTCTTTTGCTAACTTCTCATATACTTTAATAAATGCTTAATGCCCAAAGACTGGTGCTTCTAATTTAAGGCAACCACACATTAGATTTTAGTCCCACATTTAGATTTTAAACATCACACAGGGGAGAGGAAGAAATATTTATTAAGTACATACTATGTGCTAGACTGTCTCATTTTATCGTCACAACAGCACCGGTAGGAAGATGCTATTATTCCATTTTTCTAATTGAGGAAACTGACATAGACAACTAGTAAGTGTCTAAAGCCAAACTCTAACTCAGGTCTTCCTGACTTTGGACATAATGCTCTAAACAGAGGACCCTTGAGCTGCCCTAAGACTATGCTAATGTTCCTCTCACTTGTTTTAATACTTTGCACTAGTATAGAATATGGAGAACAACACAATCTCTTTCCAATTATCTCTGATTTCATTTTAATTCTTCCTGAAAAGGCTAACAGGAGTTATTAAAATTGTTGTGCTATACTTTCAAAAGCATCTTTGGGAAGAAAATTACAAAAACATTCCAGAAGGACTAATATTACAGGGAGAGAAATATTTCTAGTCCTTGATACAGATATGAGGATGAATGTTTTAAGTACAAAGAAGAGGTCCAGAGAAAATGCTATGAGAAACTTGAGGAAGGATAGGTTTTCACTGAGATTAATTGGAAAATACTTCACAAAGGAGGAACCATAATCCTCCCTGTAATAATAATAATAACACCACCAACAACAACAATAACAGAAAGAACAACTAGCATTTATATAGCACTTTAAGGTTTACAATGTGATTTACAAATGGAATATCATTTTATCTTCACAATAAACCTGGGATGTAGGTACTATGATTATTCTCATTTTACAAATTAAAAAAATACAAAATACAAAAAACTAAGGCTAACAGATGGAAAAGTGATTTGTCTAGTATCACATAGCTCAGGATTTTCAGATACCAGGTTCAACACTCTATCCACTGTGCTACTGACCAGAGCAGGCCACAATCTGAAAGCTGATAGATGATAGAGTATTAGTTGGAAGGTGATGATGATAACTAGTATTTATAAAGCATTATGTGTCATACACTGTGCTAAGGGCTTTGTAAATATTATCTCATTTGATACCCACAATAGTCCTAGGAGGTAAATGCTATTATTATATCAATTTTACAGTTGAGGAAACTGAAGCACAGAGGTTAAGTGACTCATTCAAGGACATAAAGTTAGTAAAGGTCTAAGGCCAGATTTGAACTCAGGTCTTCCAAATTACAGGCCTAGTGTTCTATCTACCATATCACCTCAGCTGAACCCTATAGATGAGTCACAATATGAGTCTGAAAGAACAAGACAATAGAACAAGTGAAAGGCTTATTAACCACAGCATGCCCTATAGATAGTCTGTGGGGTATTAGGGTATGCTGGAGATACTTGTATATGCGAAGATCAGTTGAAGTGGATATATGACAACAAATTGGTACCAACTGAAATGTGACAACCACTGAAGAATAGCTGTGATGCAGCACCCACTGGAGAATAATTCTGCAGAAACTAAAGCAAAGACAAAATTAGAATATATTGATAGCACCAGGCATGAGTTTTCTCTCTATATAAGAGCCATGGGAACACACATTCTATATATGTTCACCCCTCCATAGAAGTTTACTGCCTACAGACGTCTTTCTTATGTGTGTGTGTGTTCTTCACATTATAACTATGCAAAGCTAGTCTTCTCATTGAAGGTGAGTATATTCACATTAGAGTAAGCTCAATATTTACAACATGAATGCTGTCTAAATTTGTCTCTTTGCTACTTCCACTCATCATTCCTAATTCTGCATTCAAGCAGAAATATTCTAAAGCTTCTTCCATGTCAGCCCTGAAATCTTTGGAGACATTATCTCTCCCCTTTTCCCCCCTTGCTGCACTTTGCCACAAGTTTCCTCTCTAAGGCCAAACATCCCCAGTTTCCATATTGCTAGGAGTCACAATATCATGGGAGAATTCACCTTCTATGGACCACTCCTGTTATTTATTTTTTTCAACATTTTCTCACTTCTATCTCTTCCCACAAAATAACCATGGGACATATTGAAGGAAAAATCCAGAAAATTATTACTCTACCCGGGTACACCAGAACACTTGGGAAATTGATCTGGTCAAGTGATAATAAATGGAGGCAAATCTGTTCCAAACAGTCTACTCTTCTCCCTCATAACCCATATAATCCTCTCAAACTTTGATTGTTATTAGAATCCATCCAATTAGTACTTTCTCTTAACTCTAGATTCATGAACAAGTACCAAATTGGATGGATTCCAATAACATTCAAAATTTGAGAGGACTATATGTGTTAACCTAGTGAATATCCTCTGGTGAGCTGATCAATAGCTGAGTCAATCCCATAAACTCTGGAAGACACATTTCTTTTCATAGGCACTTATAGCATTGACATATCTTGTCTAACCTATGGAAAAATAATTTTAAACTTGAGAAGATCCTGAAGCTGGAACTAATATTCGAAACGACATTGTCTACTGATTATGAATAAGTACAATGAGGATATATTTGTGCATTTCCCAGTATACTTTGCTTCCCTAGGCATCCCAAGGCTTTCTGCCTCAATATGGGAAAGGTTCACAGGAATGATATGATTCAGGTCTACCCATAGTCCTTTACAATATGTATGTATGTATGTATGTATGTACATAAAATACATGTATGTATATGTATGTATGTTCATATGATTCCATTCCTATTCTCACTCTTTTAATTTCTGAATTTGATAAGCTTAGTGAAACTGACATAAAAGAAAGTCTGGTCTTTTTGATGACTTTAGATATGCATTATCAAGCAAAGTATTTAATGAGTTTTACATTAAAATACAAGTGAGAAAAATAGTATTAAAATTTTAACTATGGGGAGTGAAGAGAAAACGTGAAAAGAAGTAGCTAATATGCAATAGATATTATTTATACATCTATAAAATGCATATTTTGATTACAATCATTGTGATTTTATTATTATTACTATAAGCATAAAATATTTATATATAAGTACACATAAAAATTAAAAGCACCACCAATTTTATAGTTAAATAATTTTTTCAACAATTGCCATTAAAAATCCGTTAGCCAAAAATACAGAAGACCTTCCAGAAAAAAATATTATAAATTAGCCCACATCAATATGGATTGAATTAAATTATTGAATTAAATGCCTCACAGAATATTCTTTTCTCATTGAATTCTTTATTTCCACTTTTTTTGGGGGGGGACAGGGCAATGAGGATTAAGTGACTTGCCCAGGGTCACATAGCTAGTAAGTGTCAAGTGTCTGAGGCTGGATTTGAACTCAGGTCCTCCTGAATCCAAGATCAGTGCTCTATGCACTGTGCCACCTAGTAGCCCCCTTCTCATTGAATTCTTACAAAAATTTTAAATAAAAGAAATAACATAGGGCAATTATAATACTGGGAATCTGATTTATTTGAGTTATAGTTATTTGTTAATATGAGTTATCTACATTATTACACTGTAAGTTCTTTAAGGTCAAGGACCCAGACTTAATTCTCTTTAAATCTTTCTAAAGCAACAGACATATATCAACAATTTGCTCTTTTTTAAAGGTACCACACCACATATCAGATGCATATAAAAATTCCCTTAATGTTGCATGACTCTCTGGGCTTATAGCCCAACTCATACTGACTCCAGAATGTTTAATTTCCAGAGGGATGGATCTCTAGCATCTAGAGCTATCTCTTTGGCTTGCTATCCCCCTAACAATAATACAGATAAGATCATATTGCCGTATTTCCCTTTAATATCATCCAGCATACTCAATTAACTTTTTAGGGGGAAAACATCATAGAAACAACAGTAATTAGAAAGCATTTCCACCCCTAGTACTTGGAGCACATTCTGCATCAAATACACATAATCAACGGGGAAAAGAATGGCATGAACTTTAAGAACAATGGAAATTAAACACATGTGTGTGGCTAAAGCCATTGACAAATCAGCAAAATCCAAGCCCTGATCTTCTTCTTCTTTTTTTTCCTCTAGGGAGCTTCACAAAGTTCACTTCAGGGAAGGAATTTAGTGTTGGTGATAGTGATAGATTTGGTACTGGAATTTTTTAATTTGTTAGTATTTGAATTGGTGGGGAGAAAATAGGTGACATCAAAGTCGCATATTTGAAGTTAACATTAACTACACATTAATGCTTTTGTGGGTATTTGTATTCTCCTTGCTTTAAAGTTGTTTTATTTTAAATCACACCTTCTCAAACCTCAATATCCATTCCTATTTCTATATTATTTATTTACTTCTTCAGGTACCTAACTAGATTTTATCAGTATTGAATAGATATAGACCTTTCCTATCAGCAAAGACAGCACTGTGCAGCAATTAGAAAAAAAAATTCTTGAAAAGAAAAAGAGTAGAGCCAACATTCAAATTCTAATTCCATTGAATTTCATAATCACTAATGTTCGTATTCTCACTGTTAATACATTTTTTCATTACTTTTCCCCAAAAGGCTCAATATGATAAGCCTTCTATAGCTAATTTTAGTGCAGCGTGTGATTTATAAGCAAACGACAATATCTATATTCTTGCTATTATATTGTATTGTCTGTTTTTGCATCTAACAATGAAGCTATACATTGAAATGTCCCTAAAATAAAGCTGAAATAATCTAGCAATTTTAACTACAGTCAATTATGTCTGTTGGTATATTTCACCCTGACTGGATCGTAGATATTCTATTAGACCGAAGCATTATATCATTATTCTCTCATTTTTGTAAATGCCCCCCTGGCTGATTAAAAAGTTGCAGGCTACCTTCATTGAAACATTTGCAAAGTAATGATTCTCCAAGGTAGAGATTTAGCATTCAGCTCTATCAGTGAAAACTGCCCTTTGCTGATATGAAAGGATGTCTATCTTTAAAACTCAGCTTGCATTTGAAATGAGGTGGTAGAAAGCAATTAAACATTGGTCTCCTTCACTTTTGACACCCTGGCTATACTATATTGTTAAAATAATGGACATTTTGAGCCCTTTGGTACTTGGAGTTATGCCATATAGTCTGAATGTAGTCAGCTAATCTTGGAACCTGGCTATTGTGAGGTTCCCCTGATGGCCATTCATTCAACTGTCAGTGCTAGGATTTCTGATTTCTCAGAGGGATGGTTATCATTGCTTAGAACAGCATAATCCATAAAACTGCAGCAGTAAGAATGGGATTGCACTTGAAAACAATCCCCATATCTCTAGCATACTAAAGGATATAGTTTTGCTGCAATGAAAGGTTATAACTTGATTAGAGAATAAGGCAAAAGGTGGATCAAAATTTACACAAAAAAGTGATAAATAGAAGTGAAGATGTAGATCACTTAATTTCCAATAAGTTCTTTTGAAAACACTATCCTTGTGAGGTTTATTTCTAAGCCCTATACTTTCATTCTTTTCCTACCAATTTTAAAAGGTTTCTTGTTTTGGTTTTGTTGTATTTTTAAATGAGGTTTTTTAATTAACTAATTTTAGGCATTCCTAGTTATGAAACCCCAACCTCCAGTGCAGGTTGGCACCTGCTTTACAACATCTAACTGCAGAATTTTGCCAGGGACACCAAAAGGTTAAGTGAATTGTCCATTATCCCATAGATAGCATGTGTCAAAGTCAGGGCTTGAACCCAGATCTTTCTGACTCAAAAACTGATTCTCTAGCAATTATATTGCACTGTCTTTCAAAAGGTTTATTGTTGTTGTTGTTATTGTTGTTCAGTCATGTCCAAATTTCTTTCACTTCATTTAGGGTTTTCTTGGCAAAGTTCCTGAAGTGGTTTGCCATTTATTTCTCCAGCTCATTTTATAGATGAGAAAACTGAGGCAAACAGGGTTACATGGCTTGCCAAAGTCACACAGCTAGTAAGTATCTGAGACCAGATTTGAACTCAGGCATTCCTGACTCCAAGCCCAGAGCTATATCCACCATGCCACCGAGATTTAGTTTGCAAAAATTAAAAGAGAAACAAGTTAGACAAGGAATTGCAATAAATAAAATGCCTATAAAACTTCTAACATTTAAGATTGAAGTAAAACAGGAAAAAAAGAGAAAGGAAAAAAGACTAGTTTGTACTAATTTACTTCAAAATGGTAAGTAACCTCTAGAAATCCTTATAATAGAAGAAGCTATTAGAAATCTTCAGGGAGAAAATGGAAGATTTTATAATTTTCCTAGTGGAAATAATAACAGGTTGCAAAGTGCTTAGCACAGTGCCTGAGGAAATATTTGTAATAATAATTACTAACACTCAAATCCATATTTCATTCATGTCCTTACTCTACTACATCCCATAAAAAGTTGGAGTTTCCTGTAACAGACATTAGGACTTCAAATATAGATGTAATAAGTTTCATGAGATGGCTATTGAATATATCTTTAAGGGATCTCCTATTTCATATCTCTAGGAGGGGGAAAGCCACCACAAACACATAATATATTATTATAAAAATGTTCTAACCTATACCCTTGCATATGACCTACACTCAAAAAGTTGGTTTAAAAGTGAACAAGTCATTTTATATCACATTTGCCCCACTTTCAGAGAAGTTTGCATAAATAGGTGCAACTTGGCCAAGAGAGCCTAGTGCAGGGAACAATTCCAGGACAACGAGGAATCCAAGAGCCACAGAGGTCTCAGAGCAGAAAGCCAGTGACATGGTCCCTCTACCCCAGAACAAGAAGCTTGCAACAGTGGCCCCTGTGCTCCAGGAGCAGACCTCAACTTTATAAGTTTAAGAACAGGCTACAATATGAGTAAGAAACAGAAATGGATCATATCCATTGACAGCTTCTATGGCAACAGGGAAGAACAAAACACAAACTCAGATGAGGACAATGCTCTCAAAATGCCTACATATGAAGCCTCAAGGGGGAAGATGAATTGCTCTCAACACCAAAAATTCTTCTAAAAGAGCTCAAAAAGGACTTCAAAAATCAAATCACAGAAGTAGAAGGAAAAACGTGAAAAGAAATGATAGTTATGCAAGAAAATTATCAATAAGGGTCAACAGTTTGGAGAATGAAGCATAAAAATTGACTGAAGAAAACAATTCCTTAAAAAATACAATTGGCCAAATGGGGGAAATGGCCAAATGGAAAAGTAGGTGCAAAAGCTTATGGAGGAAAATAATGCCTTAAAAATAGAATTAGGTGGATGGAAGCTAATGACTCCATGCAACACCAAGAATCCATCAAACAGAATCAAAGGGATGAAAAAATAGAAGAAAATGTGAAATATTTTATTGGAATGACAAGTAACCTGGAAAATAGATTGAGGAGAAATAATCTGAGAATTATTGGACTACCTGAAAGCCATGATTAGAACAAGAGTCTAGATACCATATTCCAGGAAATTATCAAGGAAAACTGCCCTGATATTTTAGAATCAAAGGCTGAAATAGTCATTGAAAGAATCCATTGATCACCTTCTGAATGAGACCCCAAAAGGAAAATTCCAGGGAATATTGTAGCCAAATTCCAGAATTATGAGGTGAAGGAAAAATACTGCAAGCAGCCAGAAAGAAATAATTTAAATATCATGGTACCACAGTCATGATTACACAGGACCTGGGAGCTTCAACATTAAAGAATTGGAAGACTTAGAATATGATATTCCAGAAGGCAAAGGAGTTCGGGTTGCAACCAAGAATCAATTACCTAGCAAAACTGAATATTGTCTTTCAGAGGAAAGGATGGACATTCAATGAAATAGGAGACTTGCAAGGTTTCCTGAAAAAAAGACCAGAACTGAACAGAAAATTTGATCTTCAAATATAAGACACAAGAGAAGTATAAAAAGATAAATAGGGAAAAAAAGTTATTCAATAAGGTTAAACTGTTTACATCCCTACAGTGGAAGATAATACTTTTAACTCTCTAGATCTGTATCTCTATTTGGGCAGATAGAAGGAGTATATGTAGAGTGTATAGTTATTAAATGGACTTTGCTATGATGACATAAATAAACTAAAGTGGCAGGGAAAAAAGGAGAATATAGGGAGGAGAGGGAAGGGGAGTTTGAATGGGTTTAATAACATGAAGAGGCAAAAAACCCCACAACAATTACCATAGAGGGAAAGAAGTGATGGGTGATCATTGTTTCAACCTTACTCTCATCCTGTTTGTTTCAAAGAGAAAAAAAACATATATACCCATTTGGATAAAGAAACTTAGTTTACCCATTAAGGAAATAAAAGAGTAAGGGGAAAAGGGGGTGGGGTGTGTGCTTATAGAAGAGAGGGCAGAACCAGGGGAGGAAAGGGGAAAGAAAAGTGAGGGCAGCAGATAAAAGGGAGGGAAGATTGAGGGAGGCAGGTGTCAGAAGCAAAATACTGGTGAGGAGGAATAGGGTGAAAGGAAAAAAAGTACAAAGGACGAAATAGGATGAAGGGAATACACAGTTAGTAATCATAAATGTGAATGTGAATGGGATGAACTGTCCCATAAAACAGAAATGAATAGCAGAATGGATTGAAAAACAGAATCCTACAATATATTGTTTACAAGAAACATATTTGAAGCAGAGAGATACAGAGTAAAGGTAAAAGGTTGGAGCAGAATGAACTATGTTTCAGCTAAAATTTTTTTTAAAAAGTGGGGGTGGCAATCCTTATTTCAGACAAAGCAAAACCAAAAATAGATCTTATTAAAATACATAAGGAAGGAAATTGCATCATACTAAAAGGTAATATAGATAATGAAGTCATTTCAATACTAAACATATATGCACCAAGTGGTATAGCATTCAATGTTAGAGGAGAAATTAAATGAGTGGCAAGAGGAAATAGACAGCAAAACTATACTTGTGGTGCTTCTCAATCTTCCTCTCTCAGAACCAGATAAATCTAACCATAAAAATAAATAAGAAAGAAAATAAAGAGGTGAATAGAATTTTAGAATAGATATGATAGACCTCTGGAGAAAATTGAATGGTGATAGAAAGGAGTATACCTTTTTCTTAGTGGTACATGGCACATACACACAAAAAAATATATGTATGTATTAGGGCATGTGACTATATATTAAGGCACAAAAATCTCACTGTCAAATTTAGAAAGCCAAAAATAGGAAATTCATCCTTCTTAGTTCATGATGCAATAAAAATTAGATGTAATAAAGGGCAATGGAAAAATAGACTGAAAATTAATTGGAAACTAAATAATCTCATCCTAAAGAATGAGTGGGTCACACAATGAATCATAGAAATAATCGATAACTTCACCCAAGAGAATGACAATAACAAGACAACATACGAAAACTTCTGAGATGCAGCCAAAGCATATTCTTATGGGGAAATTTATATCTCTAAATGCCTACATAAATAAAATAGACAAAGAGGGGATCAATTAATTTGGCATACAAGTAAAAAAGTTATAAAAAGAAAAAAATTAAGAAATTCCAATTAAATACTAAATTTAAAATTCTGAATATCAATGGGGATTTTAATAAAATTGAAAGAAAATTATAAAATTCATAAATAAAATTGAGATGGTTTTATAAAAAAAATAAAATAGATAAAGCTTTGCTTAACTTTTTTTTTGGGGGGGGGCAATGAGGGTTAAGTAACTTGCCCAGGGTCACACAGGTAATAAGTGTCACGTGTCTGAGGCTGGATTTGAATCCAGGTCCTCCTGAATCCAGAGCCAGTGCTTTATCCATTGTACCACCTAACTGCCCTGCTTAATTTGAATAAAATAGAAGAAAACCAAATTACCAGGATCAAAAAAGGAAGGGGTGAATTCACCAAGAATGAAGTGGAAGTAAATGCAATAATTATGAGTTACCTTGCCCAATTGTATGCCAATAATTTTGACAAACTGAAGGAATTGGATGGATCTTCGTAAAAAAAATATATAAATTGCCCAGATATAAATTCCCAGAGGAGGAAGGAAAAGACCTGAATAGCCCCATTTTAGAAAATGCAATTAAACAAGCCATCAATGAACTCCCTAAGAAAAAATCTCCAAGGCCAGATGGGTTTACAAATGAATTCTAACAAACATTTAAAGAACAAGTATTTTCAATACAATATAAATTATTTGGTAAAATAGGTGAAGAGGGAGCTCTACCAAATTCCTTTTATGACACAAATATTTGTTGATACCTAAAGTAGACAAAGCCAAAACAGAAAAAGAAAATTACATACTAATTTCTCTAGTTAATAGTGATGCAAAAAATTTTAACAAAATATTATCAAGGAGATTATAGCAATTTATCACTAGGGTAATATGCTTATGACCATGTGGGATTAATACCAGGCATGCAGGGCTAGTTCAACATAAGGAAAACTATCAACATAATCAACCACATCAATAACAAAACTAACCAAAATCATATGATTATCTCAATAGATGCAGAGAAAGCTTTTGACAAGATACAGCACTCATTCCTATTAAAAACACTAGAGAGCATAGGAATAAATGAGCTTTCCTTAAAATGATAACCAGTATGTACCTAAAACAATAAGCAAACATTATATACAATGGGGATAAGTTAGAGGCATTCCCAATAGATCAGGGTTGAAACAAGGATGTCTATTCTCACCTCTATTATTTAATATTTTACTAGAAGTGTTAGCTTTTGCAATAAGAGAATTAAAGGGAATCAAAGGATTTAGAATAGGCAAGGAGGAAACAAAATTATCACTCTTTGCAGATGATATGATAGTATACTTAGTGAATCCTAGAGAATCAAATAAAAAGTGCTTGAAACAATTAACTTAAGCAAAGTTTCAGAATATAACATAAATCTACCTAAATCATCAACATTTCTATACATAGCCAACAAAGCTCAGCAGCGAGAGATAGAAAGAGAACTTCTATTTAAAGTAATGGTAGACAATATAAAATATCTTGGAGTCTACCTGCCAAGACAAACCCAGGAACTCTATGAGCACAATTACAAAATACTCTTCACACAAATAAAACCATATCTAAATAATTGGAAAAATATCAGTTGTTCATTCTTATATTAGCCAAGCTAATATAATAAAAACTACAATTCTACCTAAATCAACTTAATGGCTCTTATTCAGTGCCATACAATTCAGACTACCTAAAAATTACTTTATAGAGCTAGAAAAAAGTAACAAAATTCATCTGGGAGAACAAAATGTCAAGAATATCAAGGTGTAATGATTGGAATGATGCCACCTACTGGAGACTTGCTGTGGGAAAGCTCTGCCATGAGGAAAATGCCTCAGAGGCATTGTGGCTTTTCCTTGGCGTCAGGAAATGATGTTTACTCAAGGGTGCTGTCTATCAAGGCTACCAGCCAATCAACTTGAGGAGCCTCCTATTTTCTGGGAGGAGACAGGAAGGAGGAAAGGGAGCCTGAGCGGAGAGCTCTTTCGCTTTTGGGTTCCTGACTTGATGGTGGTGGTGGCGGCAGAGGACTTCACAGGAAATTTGAGGAAAGATAGGAATGCCAGGCTGTTGGAATTCTGTTCTCAATCTTTTTCTTTCTATTTTCCAATAAACCCTTAAAAACCTAAACTCGTTTTATCAGTGATTTTATTCAGTTTCCCCCAAAACTGGGGAAACAGATTAGAATCCACATTTAGAATCTTAAATTATACAAAGGGAACTAATAAAAATGCAAAGGAAAGTGGGTTAGCCATGCCAAATCTGAAGCGATACTACAAAGGTACAGTCTTCCAAACTATTTGGTACTAGATACGAAATAGAGTGGTGGATCAGTGGAATAGGTTAGGCACAGAGACACTGTAGTAAATAATGACAATAATCTCCTGTTTGATAAACCCAAAGACTCCAGCTTCTGGGATAAAAATTCAGTATTTAACATAAACTTCTAGGAAAACTGGAAGATGGTATGTCAGAAACTAGGCATAGACCAATATCTTTTTTTAATGAGGCAATGAAGGTTAAGTGACTAGCACAGGTTCACACAACTAGCAAGTGTTTCTGAGGCTGTATGTGAACACAGGTCTTCCAGAATCCAAAATCAGTACTTTATCCAATGTGCCCACCTAGCTGACCTAATAGACCAACATCTTACACCATATACCAAAATAAAGTCAAAATGGGTACATGATTTAAACATTAAGGGTGATACCATAGGTAAATTAGGAGAGGAAGGAAGAGTTCACCTCTCAGATCAATGAAGAGGAAAAGAATTTATGACCAAAGAAGAAATAGGGAACATTATGAAAAACAAAATTGATAACTTTGATTATATTAAATTAAAAATTAAAAAGGGTTTATACACACAGAAGCAATGAATCCAAAATTAGAAGGGAAGTAGAAAGCTGGGGAAAAAATTTTATAGACATTGTTTTTGATAAAGGTTTCATTTCTAAATATATTTAAGAAATTAAATCAAATTTATAAGAATGCAAGTCATTCCCCAATTGAGAAATGGTCAAAGGATATCAACAGGTAGTTCTCAGATGAAGAAATCAAAGCCATCTACTGTCATATTAAAAATGCTCTAAATTACAATTGATTAGAGAAATGCAAAATAAAACAACTCTGAGGTACTACCTCACACCTATCATATTGGCTAATATAACCAAAAAGGAAAATTATAAATGTTGGAGAAGCTGTGGAAAAATTGGAACACTAATGTATAGTTGTTAGAGTTCTGAACTGATCCAACCATTCTGGAGGGATAATTTGAACTATGCCCAAAGTATAAAACTGTGTTTACCATTTGACCCAGAAATACCACTATTAGGTCTATCTCCCAAGCAAATCATAAAAAGGAAAAAGGATCTATATGTACAAAAATATCTATATCTGCTCTTTTTGTGATGGCAAGGAATTAGAATGTGAAGGAATGCCCATCAATTGGGGAATTGCTGAGCAAGTTGTGGCATATGAATGTAATGGAATATTTTTGTGCTATAAGAAATGATAAGTATGCAGATTTCAGAAAAACCTGGAAAGACTTAAGTGGACTGATGTTGAGTCAAGTGAGCAAAACAAAGGAGAACATTGTTAACAGTAACAGCAACATGGTGTGATGACCAACTGTGATAGACTTGGCTCTTCTCTGCAATGCAGTGATCCAAGATAATTCCCAAGGATTCATGATGGAAAATACTTTCCACATTCACAAAAAAAGAACTGTGGAATCTAGATGCAGATTGAACCACACTGTTTCTACTTTTTTTGTTTTCGTTTTTTTTTTTCCTTTTTGAGGTTGTTCATTTTTATTCTGATTCTTCTTTCACAACATGACTAATGCAGAAATAGGTTAAATATAATTGTATATATATATGTATATATATATGTGTATGTATGTGTGTGTGTGTGTATATATATATATATATATAAAACCTATATCAGATTGCTTTATATCTTGGGGAGGGGAGAGGGAAGGAATGGAAGGAGAAAAATTTGCAACTAGAAATCTTATAAAAACAAATATTGAAAACTATCTTTACATGTAACTGGAAAATTATAAAATACTTTTAGGGTAAAAAAGATGAAAAATGTAGTATTGGACCTTATTAGGCATGTAAGACCCAAAAGCAATCATTATTGTGCTAATAACTCACTTTTCAATAAAAATATCCCTAGAATGGTAGAAATTATGTTTAGACTAACATTTCACACCATAATTCACAGTAGGCTATAAATATATACAATATCTAAATTAAAAGATCATAGCATAAATTAGAGTAGAAATGATTTACCTTTCACAATTCTGGATGGAGGAAGAGGTATTGATCAAGGATGTGATAGAAAAAATCGCAGGAGATAAAATGAACCATTTTGATTATATTACATATAGAATATTCTATATCAAAAAAATGAAGTTTGAATTAGAAGGGAAACAGTTAACAGGGAAATATCTTTTTCACCTTTTTATGATAAAGTTCTGATATACAAGATATGTAGGGAACTGAAACAAATATATAAAAACTAGATCCATTCTTCAATAAATCAGTGGTTGAATGATATCGACCAGCTATCCTCAAAAGAAGTCAAGCTATAAACAATCATGTAAAAGTACTTCAAAACATTACTAATAATAGAAATGCAAATTTTAAAAATGTTTCCACATCATACAAATAACATTGGTAACTATGACAAAAGGAAAAAAAATGACAATTTTGAATTCTGAAGAGGCAATGAATAAGAAACTTAGAAATGTCCTGTTAGTTGACCTGTGAAGCAGTCCAAACTCTCTGTAAAGTAATTAAATATCTTACCCAAGAAGTCACTTAATTATGCATAACACATCAATACTGCTGTTAGGCTTGTACTCCCAAAGAAATTCATGAAAGTGGAAATGAATGTTATGTGCAAACATATTTATTGTAAAGAACTGGAAAGAAAGTAGAAGCCCATCACCTTGAGAGTGGTTGAAAAATATGTATATGAATATAATTAAATATTATTTTAATGTAAGAAATGACAAAAGGGACAGATTCAGAGACAAAGGAGCAATTATATGAACTGTTACATAGTAAAGTGATGAAATGAAGCATAATGATTTGTATGACTACATCACTGTAAACAAAAAGATCTGTGAAAGACTTAAGACATATGATCAATGCAATCAACAGTTCAACAGTTACTACTAGAGAAGCATGAATCATGCTTCACACCTCTTAGCAAAAAGGTGTTAGACAGCAAGTCCAAAAAGAGGCATATATTTTTCAGACACAATTAATGTGCAGATATACTTTTCATAATTATAGTTCTTTGTTATATGGGATGTTTTTTTTTTTTCTGGAAGGAAGGAAAGTTTGGATGTGGTTAATATCTGATAACAAGATTATAAAAGAACAAAAAGATTATGAAGGCATATTAATGAATTATTCAAAAATAAACAAACAATTTAGAAGTAGACAGGCAAGCAGTTCAATGTTGTATCTAGTATATTAAATTTGAATTATATGAAAAAGCAACATTTTCCATATGCAATCTAATTTTTCATATTATATTTAAATTTATTTGATATTTATTAAGTTCATAATAATTTTTAAACTTACCCAGAAACTACCTAGGGCCAAAGGTAATCATCAAATTTTTCACTGAGTTTGATAATGAATGTTACACAGCCTTTAATAAAGTTCCTCATTCAAAATAGGTCATATTCTGCTGTGAATTTTTAAATCTGTATTTTAATCATTTTCATCCAAGAGAAGTATTAGCATCATTGAGAGATGAGAACTAATACTTTCAAGAGTGTATCTAAGTATCTTTATTATCTCTCCTATGTGACTCAACCTAGTCATAGAAACAGAGTATGCTTTATGTTCACAAAACAACTCAGATTCCTAGGAGCATATTGATACATCCCTTCAAGTAGCTAGCATGGTTCCAGAACTAGTGTGGAGTTGAAGTGGAGAAAGTAGGTACAAGAAAACAAGAAAAGAGTTATGGAACTGTTCAGTTGTTCAGTCCTGTCTGACTCTTCATGACCTTGCAGACCATTGCATGCCAGGGTCTTCTATCTACCATTTTGTCCCCAACTCTTTCCAAGCTCCTAGGAAATAAAGAGTAATGTATATAATGTATGATCAAAGTTTTTTTTTTTCTGAAATCATAGATTAAATTATGCAGTCACCAATCACGAAAGTGGGGCCATAGTATAAAAGTTAGAGAGATAAAAAGATTAAAACCTCTAGGGCCTGGTTTCTGGTCCAGAGAGCAAGGCTTCTTGCAAAACTAGAAAGTTTTTTATAGGTAATATTTAAACTAATTAAGGAAATGAGAGATTTTATATATTGGCACCAGTTTAGAGGGTGGCATTTCAGGATATTTGAATTGTCATGAAATGAGTTCTATTTCCCCAAGAGAAGACTGCAAGGTCTACTGAAAGTAGAAGTGCTTATATATATATATATATATATATATATATATATATATATATATATATATATATATATATATATATATATATATATATATATATATATATACACACACACACACACATACATATACATATACATATACATAGATATTTACAGTGAAATTTATTTGGGAATTAAAAATAAAAGAAAAAATGATTGTCATGATGGTAGTGCTTCTCACAGTCTAAGCATTTCTATGATACAATTAAAACCTACTTTCCTCTTAAAAAAAGATCTAGTCAGTTCTGAGACTTTTATTGGTTTCTTTTATCAGATACTAGGCTGAATCCTAAACTCATCTAAAGAAACTGATAATTCTACTGTTTCAAGCTTCAAGGTGAAATACAGAAAAAAAAATCTATTCTGTTAGGAAGGTAAGAGAACTTTAGGCCACCACTTTGTTTAGGAATTCCATTTTCATCTTTTAAAAAGAAATAGTCTAAAGAGGCATAGTTGTGTACTGGTTTCTGAATACTTTGGGGGTTCTTTCCAACTTCTGCTGCTTCTAAACCAAAGATAATATCTAAGTTGATAAATGTATGGTATTGAAGTTTAGGGAGCTTTCTGGGCTCCAATTATATAAAATTATGGGCTTAAATTATCTCTAGCTGAGAACGATATTGGAATAATAACATATTATATATCATATTATAGACTGCTAGAATCCAGTATCAAATTTCAGATCTTACATAACGTAATGGTGTTTCTCTGAAAAGATCCTTTAATGTCTAAGCTTCAGTTTTTTCATTTGTAAAATAAACTCAGTAATACTTCACAGTACTCACCATACAGAGTTATTATGACGAAGGGCATTGTAAACTATGAAAAGCACTAAAATGAGAGGCTGTGTGGTATATTGGATAATGTGCTGGGTTTCAAGTCAGGAAAATTTAAATTCACTTCCTGACTTGGTTGCTCACTAGTGTGTGACTGTAAGCAAATTGCTTCAGCTCTCTGGACTTCAGTTTCAGCATCTGTCAAATAAAGGATTGGACACAGTGACCTCTAACTTCTCTTCCAACTCTAACACAGGATATAATGTTACAAATGTCAGTTACTATTATTGAGAAACTGTTGTTTTCAATATTCTATAATTGGCTTAGACACAGATGCTTTCCTTTAGCTGGGTAGGAAAAGAAATTTAAACTATTCACAACAAAGCTATTATTTATATGATTATAATTCTATATTTTATGAGAAGCAGTATGGATAGAATCTTGGGGATAGAATCTTGGGCATAGAGTCAGGGAAGATTTGATTTCAAATTTAATCCCATCCACTTACTATCTATGTGAAATTGGGAAAGTCATAACCTCCCTGAGTCTCAGTTACTTATCTATAAAATCAAGGTAATAAATGCACCTACCTCCAAGGGTTATTGTAAAAATCAAATGAGATCATATAAAATGATCCATTTTGTGAAGTTTAAAAACTATATAATTGTCCTGTCATCATTTTCATCATCATCATAATTAAATAATTGGTCAAACTAGGCTCTAGGTTATAAATTCTCAGTAAGATATTACACTTCAGCATAGGTTCATATGAGCTATAGGTCCAAATCAGTTTCTAACTTTGTGTGGTGTGGGTATATGTATTGTGTGCATGCATGTATACCTGTGTGTGCGTGTGGGTGTGTGCTGGGGAAAGAGGGGGAATGCTTGTTCCAATCCATGTCGGCTTTATTCAACCCCCTCCCCTATTTTCTGGCAGACGTTTAATGATTTACACTATCTACGCATTGCACAGGTATCTACACAAGCCATATTTCATCAAGGATTCAGATAATAGCCAATACCAATACCAGAGAGACACTGTGCAAAAGTCATTATCGGCACTATTTAACATTTATATAAGGTTGCTAGTATATTTACACAGGGCTCTATCAACATTCAGTATTTATCCTTTACAGCAATACTCTGAAGGAAGCACTGAATATTTGATGTGAGAATTAGAAGCAAAGAAGACAAAGTACACCATATCACTGAAGAGGGAAAGAAAGAAAGAAAGAAAGAAAGAAAGAAAGAAAGAAAGAAAGAAAGAAAGAAAGAAAGAAAGAAAGAAAGAAAGAAAGAAAGAAAGAAAGAAAGAAAGAAAGAAAGAAAGAAAGAAAGAGAGGGAGGGAGGGAAAGTAAAAAAAAAAGGATCAGACTTCTGCATAGGAATAGTATATACTTTAATTTCTGCAAATACATACTTCTTAAAGGTTGAACAAGTGACTGATCCACCTTTAAGAAAACATTTGACTTCATAAGCTTTAAATAAATAACAAGAGTCAAGAAATTCAAAGGTTACAAAGCACTTCCCATTTATAATCTAGTTTAGTTTTTACAATGACTATGAAGTGTGTGGTATTATTATCCCCATTTTAGAGATGAGGAAATTGAGGCTGAGTTTTTTGTAATGAATTACTCATGGTCACATAGTTAGTAAGTGCCTGAGTAAAAATTCAAACTCAGATACTCCTTACTTCTAAATTCAGCACTCAATGCCCTATGCCACCAACGTTTGGAATAGATTATCATCCCTT